>NC_044043.1:69665089-69965089 GCF_901765095.1 Microcaecilia unicolor | reverse complement strand
CGCAGCCTACACTTAGGGAGTGGTGGAAACATTCAAGGTCATTCACTGCCTGGCTCTGCATGAAACACCTCATCCCACTTCCATCAAAAGATCCTTTTATGTGGTATGGAACATTTGCAGCAACACTGTATCACTCCATTATACTTTTTAAAAATCTTACTACTATGTAAGCCGGATTGAACCTGCTATGAGTGGGAAAGTGCGGGGTACAAAAAGTACCAAATAAATAAATAAAACACTACTGGGTTTTACATTTTTTTTTTAAACTAATAAAATTCTTCAGGGATGGAAGAATGGCTGAACTATGCCCATGACTGGCTAGTAGCCCAGGTATCCTACCAGAGGAGCCATGGAGATCAATTTGTTCTGATCTGGCTCCATGTTGAGATTTTATTACAATACAAAAAATTAGTGCCATCACTCATTAAAGCAAAGCGACTCTAATTCCTGTGTATACACGCAATGTGCGCTCACGTCAAGGCAGTAAGAGGGGCTTCCTCAGTTTCTGTACTACTATCACACAGGGAGAGAGGGACTCCTGCAGTTTGTGAAAGAGTCGGGTGGAAATCAGACAAAATATAAACAAAGATACTTCATGAAAAAATTTCTCTCCATCATCCTTCTGGACAGAATAACTATTCATGATTTCTGGAGCAGTACACTGCATTGTACAGCCACACAGGATAAAGCCAAGGGCCTGCATTAGGGAGTGACAAACAGGGCAATTGCTCAGGGTCCCCATGCTACAGGGGGCCCCAGAAGGCATAGTTTGCAGCCAGGCTTTGGGGGGGCCCTTCCCAGTTTCTGCCCTGGGCTTCTGCGTGTCTAACACTGGCCCTGATAAAGCCCCTGTTCCATGATGCATCAATCTAGTGAATATTACTAATTGGTGTAGAAAAATATACTTTGCAAGAAACTCCAATATATCAAGCACAGTATAAGAGTACTTTTTTTTTCCAATATAATTCTTTTAAATGTTATAAAAGGACCAGCAGAAGGTAACTAGAGTCTCAACATACAATTGCTTCTCTTGACTCCAATGTTCTCACCCATTTTCTTTATCAGTCCAAAGTATGTTTTCAAAACATTTTGTTAAGCTAATAGCTTCTTTATTTTCCCTTTTTTATATTCTTACTAATCCCATCACATTTATAATATCTTCAACAGAAAATGACAATTTCCAAAATAAGTACTTATTTCAGATTTTTTTTTTGTTCTTTTTTAGAAGCTTAAATATCCAATCCAATCAATCCGACATAGCCCTACGTTTTACTAGTCCAGCTGCATCAGGGAATTCAGGGTTATAGTTAGCTTTTTTTTATGACAGAAGGAACAGTGCAGAAAAAAAAAAAGCTAAACCGGCCTCTAAACCTGCTACCGCACCTTAGTAAAAGGACCCCTATATCTTTAGTCCAGTCTTTGAGTTTTGGGAAGGACAGCTCAAGTCGTAATTGTAAAGGTAATTGATTCCAGAGAGTTGGGGCTGTGACACTAAGGAGTGCAGTTATCAACATGGACTACCATTAAGATGTGTTCTTTTACCACTACCTTGTGCTAGTTTAGCACAGATCCCGATACTAATAACTGGGGTTCACAGTAAAATTGGTAAAAAAAAAAAAAGTGGAGAAACTAGATCCGCTACATGGGTAAAGATTAAAAAACAAAAAAGTAGCGTGATCAACACGACACTTCCAAGACACCGTGGAGGCGAGTAAGAGATAATCAACCTTTCTAAAAAAAATGTAAAAAAATTAATTTTTTTACATTTTTTAATAAAGTTTGATTATCTCTTACTCGCCTCCATGGTGTCTTGGAAGTGTCATGTTGATCACGCTACTTTTTTGGAAACAGTAAAATGACATATCTTAATGGTAGCTTACGTTGAAAACTTCCCCCCCTGAGTAACCTACATTGATTTATACCTCTAAATCTTGAAGTCTGTGTGATATCGAGATGTATAAGTCTAAATCAATGTATTGTGTTAGACTGATCTAACTGTTCTGGCTGAAGTACGTGAGATTGTCAGTCAGGATAGATAAAGTGATAAACCTAAATAGAAATTTTTATGTACCAACATAAGAATTTTAAATGTAGTATGCAGAGATATGGGTAACCAGCATTCCTCTTTCAAAACAGTTGGTCATATAATTGAATTTCTTTGTCTATCTGAGCAGTACCCTTCAAAACTATACAGTTCTAGTATTTCAGTATAAAAAGGCCGTGAACAATAATATTTCAAATAAAATTGTGAATGTGTTTATTATATTATCTGGAAAGTGTCATGAGTAAAAGAATATTGCCTTTAACACAAAAGACCACAGATCCCAAAAAGGACACACCCTGAAATCTAAATCCTAAAGGGCAGTTATTAAAATCACAAACACATTTAAAAGTTTTTATTTTCAACAAGTACTTATCCAAGATGTCTTGCAAGATAAAGCAATCTCAGAGTCCCAGTTGACTGTAATTGGGAGATGCTTAATGTGAACAGTGGATCTGCGTTCTTAATACTTTGCTTCCTAGTAGTTTAAACAAGTGTATTGAATGAGTGGGTTTTTATGAATGGGAATTTATATTTTGGGCTCTGATTGTTACCTTTCTCTCTATAAGTTGTAGTTTGATTGGCTGCTCAAGTATGTGTTGGATGGGTTGTGACATACGTATTATACATGTGTATGGTGTTTGGTAGCGAGTTGTGATATTTTTGTTTTGTGTGTTTGTTGAGTAATGTTATATACCTCTAATTTTTTTTTTTTTTTATGAAGCCTATTCTCCAGTGAAACATGGCCTATATTGGTTGGTTGTTGTTTGTTTGTTTTTAATAATATTGGTTGGTGTTGTTTGTTTGTTTTTTAATATGGGAATGAACTCTTGATTTCTTCTACCAGTCGATTGCTGAAAGCTTTACTACATGCCATTGACAAATTTATGATTATTCATGAAGATTTCTGTGAATTTAGCTCACACCTTTTTCAAGGTAGCTCAAGCCACATTACATTCAGGTAGAGGTATTTCCCTGCTGTTCCTGGAAAGCTTAAAATCTAAGTCTGTACTGGAGACAATGGAGGGTTATGTAACTTGCCCAAGGTCTCAAGGAGTAGCAGTGGGACTTGAACCAGGGTTCCCAGTGCACTAACCACTAGGCTACTCTTCCATTCCCCTTGCAGTCTTTTGCTCCCTCCTTCTCCCCATTACACATGCTTGCCGTCTCCCCCCTGTACTCACTGTTGATTTCTTCATGAGCAGTGAAAATGTGAGTGGAATGAGCTGAGCCTACAGTTATATGGAGGTTTGTACGGTTTCAGCTGGAGTGGCTGCTTTTGGATACATGAACTGAGTTTTTTGTTAATATGAAAGCTTTGGTACAGCAGAGAGAGGGAGCAAAGTACAATAAAAGGCCAAACAACAAAAAGAACAGCACCAGGGGCCTCAAAAAAGGGGACACAATTCTTTAATCATACACTTTTGAAGAACAGTCTTCAAAAAGACCCGACACGGGCCATGTTTCGGCACACCTGCGTCAGGGGTCAAGAAGGTAGCAAGGAAATGCACAAATAAACTCAGTAGAAATACTGGATGCTACATGTGGCTGCAATATGTATTCCTCCACACGCGTAATAAAAATGCTCTCCTTTTTATGCGTGTCAGGTCTTTTTGAAGACTGTTCTCCAAAAGTGTATGATTAAAGAATGTGTCCCTTTTTTGAGGCCTCTGGTGCTGTTCTTTTTGTAATATGGAATCTTTGCAATTCCCACACCTTAATCTTGGCCATTAACTTGCAGTAACTGCAACATCTTATCACACTTTAGAAAACAGGGCCATATCCCCAGGATTCTATATAATGCGCTTAAATTTAGGCACCGAAATCGGCACAGATTGTATACCACCACACATAACTTAATTGGCTTAACAAGTAATAAGCGCTGATAAACAGAACTTAAGCAATAATGGGCACTAATTAACACTGATTAGAATTTAGGCGCACAATGATGCATAAAGCAGAGGCAAAAAGGGACATGGTTATGGGCAGGGAAATGGGCATTCATGGATGTTCCAAAATTTAAGCACATAGTTATAGAATATGGCCCAGTGTGCCTAAATCTACGCGCTGAGATTTACACCAGGCTTTCATTGGCGTAAATGGATGCAATGATATTTCAGCGCTGATATCTGAACGCAGATATCGGCACTGAAATATCAACTAAGGCATATTTCTATAATTGAATACGCATATCGACACTGATTTCAGCGCTGAATTTTTAGGCGCCATATATAAAAAAAAAAACTCCAGCCCGCCCAAAATACAGCAGCCAGGCTGATATTCAGCAAAACACGCTTTGAAAGTGCCAAACTCCTTCGAGAAAGTTGCATTGGGCTCCCAATCAAAGACGGATCACCTTCAAAATCTGCACCTTAGTCCACAAATCATATACGATGTAGTCCCAGGATACATGACAGACCTTATAGATCTGCCAATAAGAAACAAAGTCCAGATCGTCAAGATCCTACCTAAACCTACATTACCCAAATTGCAAAGGACTGAATACAAAACAACTTACGCATCCAGCTTCTTCTTCATAAGTGCAAACTATGGAATGGTCTCCCAAAAGCTGTGAAAACAATCCACGACCACCTGGAACGTCAGGAAATCACTAAAAACCAACCTCTTCAAAACAGCCTACTACATATTCCAATCAGGCCTCTTCACCAGAGGTTTCTTCGGTTTGCGGTCCTGGGTCATCATTTCAGTTTCAGGCGCTCCTGTTCGGTCTGGCTACTGCTCCCTGCACGTTCACCAAGGTGATGGTGGGGTAGCAGTGGCCCTCTGGGAAAGCAGGGTGTTCTGGTTCATCCCTACCTGGACGATTGTTGATCCGGGCGAAGTCATATCAGGAGAGTTTATAGGTCACAGCTCGGTAGTTCAGTTTCTGCAGTCCCTTGGTTGGGTGATCAACTTTTCCAAGAGCTGTCATTCTGTCTCAGTCTCTGGAGTATTTGGGAGTATTCTTCGACACGGCAAGTATTCTTCCTTTGAACACAGAATTCACAAAGTTGCAGTTCCAGATTCAGGCCTTGTTATACACTCCGTCCCCTGTGCTCGGGATTATCTTTGAGTCCCGGGCTCTATGGCAGCAAAGATAGAGGTAGTACCATGGGCTAGGGTGCACTTGAAAGCCCTCCAGCTTCCCTCCTGTCCAGGTGGTTGCCTCACTCTTTTGAAGAGGTTGCCTCTCAGGGCCCAGGAACACGACAGTCTCTTTTGTGGCTGCATCGAACCAATCTGATGAAGGGAATGCCGCCTGGATGCACCCCCTGGATAGTGGTGACAACAGATGCCAGTCTCGGGGGCTGGGGGAGCCCACTGCATGGGACAAGTTGCTCAGGGACTTTGGTCTCTTCAGGGGGCATCCCTTTCTATCAACTTGCTCAAAACCATGGCGATTCATCTAGCTCTAGAGGCTTTCTCATCCATAGTGAGCGGAGCTGCTGTCCACATTCTTTTGGACAATGCCACAGCAGTAGCTCGTATCAGTCATCAAGGGGGAACAAGAAGTCGCCTGTTGCAACAGGAATTGGCGAGACTCTTAGCCTGGATGGAGAGTTATCTGTCTGCCCTGTCAGTCTCACATGTGGCGGGAGTGCAGAACGTCCAAGCGGATTTTCTGAGCCGTCACACCCTCGACCCGGGAGAATGGTCCCTCATTCCACAAGGGTTTCAGTTGATTGTATAGTGGTGGGGGACTACTCTCATGGAATCTCTTTGCATCAAGTTTCAACCACAAAGGTGCTCGCTTCAGTTGCAGAAAGGACTCAAGGCAGACGGGATAGATGCTCCGGGTCTTCTCTGTGCATTTCCTCCTTGACCTCTCCTGGGTCGTCTCATTCAAAGGATCGAGGCTCACGGGTCCTGTGATCCTGACTGGCTCAGATTTGGCCTTGCAGGCCGTGGTATGCAGATCTCGTGCATCTTCAGATCAGCCTCTCCTCTCGGCTTCCAGATCAGGTTAGCCTTCTGCTCCAGGGGCTGATTCCTCATCCAGACACGGCTAAATATGGTCTTATGGCCTGGCTCTTGAACGGGCACACCTGCTGAAGAGAGGCTGTTCGTTTCAGGTTATTTCTACCATGCTTCAGTCATGCCGTTGTTCCACATCTCTCAATTATGTTAGAACTTGGCGGATTTTTGAAGGCAGGTGTCTGAGCGCGAGTATTTTCCCTCTGTGCTTCTTTGTGAAGCTGTTGGATTTTTGCAGCAAGGTTTTGATAAAGGATGGCTCTCGCTTCCCTTAAAATTCAAGTGAAGGTATTATTCTGCTTTCAAGATAGAGTGCAGGGTAAATACTTAGTCATCCAGATGTTTCTCATTTTTTGAATGGGGTCGATCTCCTTCGTCCTCTGGTCAGGGGCATTTTTCTGGCCTTGGACCTAAATTTGGTGCTTTTAGTTCTCACTAGGCCACCATTTGAATCTTTGTCATCTTATTCTCTTAATGATTTAACTCGAGATTGCTTTTCTGGTGCTATTGCCTCGGCTAGGAGAGTGTCAGAGTTGCAAGCCCTGTCATGTTGATCTCCCTTCTTGGAGTTTTCTCAAAAACTGTGTTGTTTTGTGTCCGATGCCTTCTTTTCTTCCTAAAGGGTTTCCCCGTTTTCATCTTTCCCAGTCTGTGGTTGTGCTGGTTTTGGGTTCCTCTTCCAGTTCGGCGGACCAGCGGAAGCTACAGAAGCTAGATGCAAAGCAAGTTTTTAAGCGCCATCTGAAGGTCACGGGAGAGTTTAGACTGTCTGTTTTTGCTGGTTAGAGGTTCTCGCAAGAGCTTGGCGGCCTCCAAACCCACTATTTCTAGGTGGCTTAAGGAAATGATAGCTTCCACCTACCTCTTGGTGGGGAAGCCGACTCCGGAGGAAGTGAAAGCCCACTCTACAAGGGGGCAAGCAGCTTCTTGGGTGGAGAGATTTTGGTACCACCAGTGGGCATTTGTAAAGCCGTGACTTGGTTTTCCTTGCATTCTTTCTCTAAACATTACAGACTTGGACGTACAGTGTTGTCAGGATACGATTTTTGGAGCTAGGGTCCTCATGTCGGGGTTGCTGGGGTTTCTCCCTTAAGAACACTGCTTTGATACTTCCCATCAGTCCGGTCCGGAGGGATGCTAAGGAAGGAGAAATTAGACATTACCATCTAATTTGCTTTCCTTTAGTCCCTCCAGACCAGGTCCCTCCCGTGGATTCAGCTCTGATATTTGATGAATATATCGTTCCGGAGAGTATTTTATGCTCCTTAGGTTGGCCTTTTAAGTCGTCCTTTCTGTGGGAGCATTCCGGGACGGAGCTGCTCTGTGCATTTCTCTTTTCTTTCTCTGTGGGGGGGAAAAAGTGAATTAAAGAAAACATGCTGTTATTCAAACATCTTCTCCAGGGAGGGTGATATTTACTTTCTTGATACACAATTTTTTACTTTGTCTGTGGCAGTGCTTTCATGGCTGCTCATTCCGGTGGTACAGAAGGTAGTTCCTTTTTCTTTCCTGCTTTGTTATTCAATTACTGAATCTAGGGTCACATGGCCAGGGCTCTTATTGACTCCCAGAGTAGAGAGTTGCACGGGGACAGAAATCTTACCCGTCCCCACCCATCCCTGCTGGAATCTTACCCATCCCCACCCATCCCTGCAAAAATTTAACCCATCCCGTAAGAATTTAATGGTACATAAAAGAAAATTCCAGTCAGCTCCCTCAGTCTGTCTCTGGATTTGAGCCACAGCACTGTAGGCAAGGAAGGAATGGAAGTTGGAACACTCTGGTGCGCACATGTAAGACTTGTCTCCGATTCACTTGTACTGTGTGCTGAGAGGTCGCCACATGCACGTGCCAGTAGGTCAGGTGACATCTGATTCTCGTGCCTGTGTCAGAGCTGAGGTCTGTGCACCAGCCTGGTAGCAAAGAGGATTAATAGTAACATACTAAGTGACAGCAAATAGACCAGAACAGTCCATCCACTCTGCCAATAGTCACACTCATGATCAATTCATCATTAAATCAACGAGTGTGATATTATATACTTGATTATAGTCTTTCTTTTGTGTTTCTGGAACAAAGGCCACAGAAGTCTATCTGGCCCTATCCTTATGTTCCAACTACTGGAGTTGCCGTTGAAGCCCACTCCAGTCTATTCGTCTTCTATTTGTGGGACACAGACTGTAAAGTCTGTCCAGCACTGTCTCATTTTCCAGCCACTGAAGTGGCTGTCTAAGCCCTTTCCAGCCCATCCTAAACCAGATTGCCATGTATGAGACATAGACCATACAAGTCTGCCAGGTATCAGCCCTAGTTCATCACAGCCAGAGTCGCCATCTAAGCATCACTTGACACATCCACACACATGCAGCCATTTAAGGTTAGGTTTTATATAACTTCCATTTTCTAATTAGAGATCCTCTGTGTTCATCCCACGCCTTTTTGAATTCCGTCATCATTTGTGACTCTACCACCTCCTTAATGGAAGACTCTCACATTTGTGCTGTTAAAGCAAGAAGAAGAAGAGGAGAAGACAGCACTCAAAGAATTGGTATTCGGTAGATGAGAGGCTGGTGCAGGTGCAGCTTACACTTCTACGAGGAAGACCGCCAGAACTGCTTCCCTCCCCGCGGGAACCCCGCAGGAACTGCCCATGTCCCCACGGGAATCCCGCAGAGCTGCTTCCATCCCCGTGGGAATCCCGCAGGAACTGCCTCCATCCCCGCGGGAATCCGCGGGTTCCGCGGGATTCCCGCAAACCCCGTTCCCGTGCAGCTCTCTATCCCAGAGTCAGAAGTTCTCAGTCTCCACTGCTGGAAAGAGTTCACAACCCATCAGTCCAATCATGGGCCGGTCCAGAGGAACTAAGGAAAGCAAATTAGCAGGTAAGGTCTAATTTCTCTTTCTTACCTTAAACCAGATTAGTTAATTTGTGATAGTCTCCGGGAAAAGGTAACTAAAGTAGCAGATACAGAATGACTGACTTTTTATATTATGGGTCCATAAGTAGTCTAAAAAAGTTACATGTTTTGTTTCTCTCCACACCCCCCCCCCCCCCCTATAAAGAGATGGGGTTTGGATTATTAAATTACAAACTGTTTGCTCTAACAGTATTCATTAAAACTTTTTTAATTTTATTTTTTTAGATTTTAGTCACCTTTTCCTAGAGATGGTCACATTAGGTCTGACATACAAAGGTTTTTCACTCGTCTATGGGGGTGGGAGGAAGCTTAGTAAAAGTTTTTTATTGAATTTTCAGCTTGCTCATTCAACACTCTGTGTGGCTCAATAGTATAAAAGTAGTACAATAACTAAAGGCATACAAAACAATGTATGTAATCAGCAAGTAATGGCTAGTAAATAACCAGTTTATATAAGTAGTAATTATACTATTTTTTTTTTTATATTTATTTATATTTTTAATTACATCAAGAACATCTTGAATACAGATAAAGATGATTTAGTATCTTAAAACAAAGATTATCAAAACATAAACTTTAAGGCAATTCAGAAAATAGGGAAAAAGATCCATTACTCATCTATAGTCACAATTAACAGGGGGTTTCCACATTTTTAGGAAAATCTGTAAATTTCAGAAGCCAACTTCTAAAATCAAATCATGGTGGCCGGGTTTTAAGCTATCCAGACAATATAAACTATCTATGGGGTTGATGTTACTATGGTCTCTGGTAATGGCTGAGGCAGGTCTCCCAGCTTTACTTCTAACTTGCCTCAAAAAATACATACTTAATTGAATTATTTTTATCACACATTTGCAAGGAAAGTTCAGCCAAAATAATGCACCAAGTTGCATTACTTTGGTCTCAATTTAGAAATTCCTGTCTTTTTTTCTGGTAGTTCTAGAGACATCCGGGTACATTCTAATATTACAATTAAGGAAACCTGGTCTTTTATAAGAAAAAATTGTTTAAGTATCCAGTCTCTATCCGGTTGAAGTATGAAAATCACTTTGAGTGTTGCAGTTGTCAGGCCCACATTGTCTCCCTCAATAATTTGAGCAAATTTAAGTCCAAAGATTGAACATTTGCATCTTCTTTTTGTAATAGTTCTTTCTTCCGAAATGGTTCTACATAGAAATCTTTGAAATTGGTGGATGCGATTTTTCTGGAATTTTTAGAACTTCTGTTAAGTACTGTTTTGAAGGTTATCAATGGAGAGAGGCAATCTGCTTAGGAAAATTTATCAGTCTAAGAGCATTTGAGCGTTGATAATTCTCTAGTATTTCCACTCTGTTTTGAAGATACCAGTTTTCTTTAATTAAATTAAATTGAATTTGCTGAGAATTTTTTATTGCTGAAGAATTAATTTCCACCTCTTTGCCCAAAGACATCAGTTTCTTATCTATTTCAACAATCTTTTCATTATCACAGTTAAATTTCTTATCTAATTGAGAAAACTTTTGTATAAATAAAGTTTCTAAACTTACAAGTGCTTCCCAAATGTTATCCAAGGAAATTTGTTGAGGTTTTTCAGGCAAAAGTGATCTATTTGGAGGATTCATCGGCGTTTCAGGCGTCGACCCAGCACCCGCTCCAGGAGACCCCGTCGCGTCCTGCGCCTCTGGAAGTCTCCGGACTGAGTTCAACGCCGCAGCTGGCATAGGAGGAGGGATCCTCATCTCGGGGCTGAAGGATGTTTCTTGTTCAAGCTGAGGGAGCGGGAGACCTCTCCCCAAACCCTCAAGCAGCGAACCAGACCCCGTCGGTGTGCCCGGAAGAAGGAAGCGCTCCATAGTCACAGCTCCAGGTAAATGGGAGGTAGCGGGTCCTCCTCGCGATTTACCTCTCCGTTTAGGCATGTTTTAGAAATGTCCGGTAACAAAGAAAAAGGGAGTTACGAGCAAGTAAGAATGGAGCAACCTTCCTAGCTTGTTACTCAGCCGCCATCTTGCCCCCCGTAATTATACTATTTTTAACTTTTTTATTCAATTTTCAGAATATAATCCAAGTAAAACAATTGCTTGTACAAAAAAATGAGCCGTCACTAGGATAATATGAATAAGGAAATACAATCAAACTGTGATAGCCAAACCAGTCCACTAAAAAAGGTGGGAGGCAAGATATAATCGAAACAGGAAAAAATTAGATATCCTAATCACAAGAAGGTTCCTTAGAAGAAAGATATTCCATATTCCTTACAAGAGAGCAGTCTAATCACACTTGAAGTTCCTTTACCTGGCGAGTGGAGCCTTACCAGTAACCACAATTTTATCACAAGAATAGTCAGTTGAGATGGGTCAAAGTCTGAAATTAAGTGTATAACTCAAGTCTCATTGAGTATTATAATACACTGCTACAGATGAAGATGAGACTGTCACTAAATATAAAAAACTAGCTTTCTAAGGTCATAGTTTTAAACTTTTTTTTGAAAGGTTAAATATTGCATTCATTGAATTTTTACTAGTAGCTGATTCTACTTGAAAGGGCACATCTAAAAGCAGACGCATATAGACCTGTCGCCCTTCTTTTAAGGGTGGTGTGACTAATTACTGTTGTTATCTTAGGACTTGTTAATTCTTAAGACAGTATGGTAAATATATTTGCATAAACAGCCGGCTTTTTCATGTCCGTAGGGAGAAAAGTAGTTGTAGTTTATCTCAGATTGTCTTCCAGTATGATAAGTTTCAACATTGCGCTAACATGTGGGCAAGAGAGCCCACTTCAGATTGACGAGACCAACGTATGTCCAGTAAGTTACATGATAGTTTAGCCAGCTTGGCTAGTGTCCAATGTGATTTGTAAAAAACAAAGTAAGTAGATTGTAGTAGAGCAGCTGAAAGGGTTATCTAATGGTTTTTATCCAAAATATCTCATTCTTTTTTAGAGAGAGAGCAGCTCATCTCTTTTTCCAAATCAGCAATAAGAGTCGAACAGGAGTTTGGTTTAGATTTTTGGAGAACTTTATATACTTTAGAGGCCGATTTAGGGACCATAAGAGCTTGACATAAACTTGAGAAGCTCGACTTCAGGCGAACATCTGATGATGGGTAAAATTGACATATAGCATAAGTAAGTTAATCCCAGAAGGCTTTGTGGGTGGCAGGAAGATTAGTGTTGACAAAAAACCTGAAAAGGAATAAGGTTAGTATTGGACAACAGTTGGTCAGGAGACCATACATTAGAAAACCATAGTTTATGCAGTTTAGGATAAGATTTACATTAAAAGTTGGATTCCTTGTCATCAAGCAGATGAATCCATTACGAATGGGTTGTGTCCACCTACCAGCAGGGGGAGATAGAGAGCACTGAAAACCATAGTGCCTCTTGGCCAGTTAGCTCCATCTGCCTCTCAGTATTCTCTATCTCCCCAGCAAGGTGGATGCAGCTTATTCAGCTCCTTCAGAAATCTGCCTGGGGTGGCTCCTGTGCTTTGGCCAGTTGTAGCAGGGGTGTTGTGGCTGGTGGTGCCCACTTTAAAGGCACATAGGTTTACTATTTCCCTGCCTTTCCCACACTCTTCTATGTGGATGCAGGCACATTGGTTCGTCCTTTCCCTGCCTTTCCCACTCTCCTGAACCTCCGGAGTGCCTCTGTAGCTGTTGCCTCTAACTTTCCTCACAGCGTTAAAAAAAAAAAAAAACACGACACGCTTGTTAGCGCTGCAATTCTGAGGCTTGCTTCTGTTTGTGCAGTGCGACCGGAGCTCTGGGACTCAGTCTGGTGAGGTAAGAGAGTCTTGTAGCTCCTCCGGGGAGGGCCTGCGATCGGGACGTTTTAGACACGAATCCACCATTTTGAAATTTTCTGCCATTTTCGGCGATGGCTGCGGAGGTTGTTATGCACTGCTCACGTTGTGGCTCTCAGACGTCAGGGCCGGCCCGAGCATAGCGAGCGATGTTTCTTCCCGCTCAGTGGAGCTGGCAGCGGGCGCCATCTTGGATGCGCCGCATGGCTCGACCCCCGCAGGAGCGGAGGGGTCTGAGGCTGGAGGGGAGCCTCGGATGGAGGCTACCAGAGAAGCTGCTTACCCTGGATTGGAACCGGGAGGCCAGGGTGAGCCTTTGTCCCCTGAGTTTGTGTTGCTTTTACATAAAGCGTTCATGTTAAAAAGAGCTCTGCTGCAGATATCTGTCTCTGCGTTGCTACCTGGTTCCCCTCCGGTGGAGACCAGCCCGGGATTGCCGTCAGGTGTTTTTTCCCCAGACAGTTGGCCGCAAGACAAGTGCAGAAGGGTAAATTCCCCTTCAGAGAGTGGCGCACCCCCCATTTCCCCCCTGTGGTCGGGCTGTGGGGATTCTGAGGGGTCTGGCAGGGCTTTGTGGTCCGAAGAGCTAGAGGAAGGTGTAGGATTGCCACTGGATCCAGATGATCCCACTGCGGTTAGGATTTTCCACCGCGAGGAGCTGCCAGCACTTATTTCTCATGCCTTACAGGCCCTCTCTATTGAAGATCCTGTGATGGGCGAAGCCGCCTCTGGTAATCCGAGGATGGCAAGTACTAAGAAGCCTGCTCGAGCCTTTCCTTTGCATGACTCCATCCAAGAGCTTATTCCGGCTCAATGCGCTGACCCTGAGGGGCCTTTGAAAGTTGCCAGGGCAGTGGGGCACTTATACCCTCTCAGTGAGGAGCACTTGGCACGCTTGGCCGTGATTAAAGTGGATGCCCTAGTCATGACTGTGATGAAAAGACTACCCTCCCAGTAGAGGAGGGGTCGCCCTGAAGGACATGTAGGACCAACGTCTGGAATCAGCAATCAAACGGTCCTTTGAGATTTCAGGCCTAGCCTTACGGGCATCTGTGCGCAGTTGTTAGCTGCTCGAGCCTGCCTTGCTTGGTTGCAGTAGGCAGTGGAACAGCCCGGAGATGGAGCGGAGCCCCTTGCGGAGGTGGCACCGCGGATGGAGTCGGCCTTGTCATTTTTGTCTGACACCCTCTATGATCTGGTCAGAGCTTCGGCTAAACAGATGGCTGTGGCGGTGACCGCTCACTGCCTTCTATGGCTACGGCATTGGGCGGCTGACATGGCCTCTAAGCAAAGGTTGGTGAAGTTGCCCTTTCAAGGCCTTCTCCTATTTGGTGAGTTGGAGA
Source organism: Microcaecilia unicolor (assembly GCF_901765095.1). Taxonomy (NCBI): domain Eukaryota; kingdom Metazoa; phylum Chordata; class Amphibia; order Gymnophiona; family Siphonopidae; genus Microcaecilia; species Microcaecilia unicolor. The sequence continues at coordinate 69,951,028 of NC_044043.1, read as the reverse complement.
AAATTGTCAAGGGCCTGGGGGATGCTAAACCCCAGCGCTTACCCGAGGATAGGCCGCGGCCTTCTTCCAAGGGTCAGGCAGTTCCCTCCTCTTCCAGACCTCGCTTCCGTGAAGCTAGAAGGTACCGCCCGGGACGCTGTACTGGGTTCACTTCAGGTGCCTGCTTTCAGCAGAGGAACTCCTTTCGCTTGGACAAACGTTCCGCAGCGGCTGGCTCAAGGCCTGGAGTTCATGGGCAACCCTCTCAATGATGGTGCGCTGGCCCACTCCTCGATTCCTGCAGTGGGAGGATGTCTTTCTCTCTTTCTCGAGGAAAGGGTCAAGATTACCTCAGATCAGTGGGTTTTGAACCTGATCAGAGATGGCTACAGATTAGAATTCAATGCCCCGGTGAGAGACGTGTTTGTGGCGTCCCGAGGTGGCTCTGAGGAGACCTTGCAAGTTTTGTTGCACCTCGGGGCAGTGGTCCCTGTGCCTCCTACCGAGATTGGCTACGGTCGTTACTCCATTTATTTTGTGGTGCCGCGAAAAGAAGGGTCTTTTTGGCCCATCCTCGACTTAAAGGAAGTCAACAAGTCACTAAGAGTGTGGCATTTTTGCATGGAAACCCTGCGCTCCGTCATTGCAGCGGTACAGCCAGGAGAGTTTCTCAAGTCTCTGGACCTGAAAGAAGCTTACTTGCACATTCCTATTTGGCCCCCGCACCACCGGTTTCTCCGGTTTGCGGTGTTGGGAAAACATTTCCAGTTTCAGGTCTTGCCTTTAGGCCTCGCCACAGCTCCCCGAACCTTTTCCAAGGTAATGGTGGTAGTAGCTGCCTTTCTCAGGTGAGAGGGTATCCGGGTTCACCCGTACCTCGATGACTGGCTAATCAGAGCGGACTCTGCAGAAGAGTCATCATGTAACAGCCAGAGTGATCTCAGTACTTCAATCTCTGGGCTGGGTCGTCAATATACCCAAAAGTCGCCTGACCCCTTCTCAATCTCTAGAATATTTGGGGGTCCGGTTCGACACAGCCTTGGGGTTTGTCTTTCTACCCAAGCAAAGGTGGTGCAAGCTTCAGAATCTGCTCCTGAGGATGCCTCGCCTGTGAGCTTGGGACATAGTCCAGCTGTTGGGGTCGATGACGGCCACCTTGGAAGTGGTGCCATGGGCGAGAGCGCACCTGAGACATCTGCAGTGTTCCCTGCTTCAACTATGGTCTCCAATATCTCAGGATTACCAGCGCAGACTCGCGTGGCTCCCTGCGGCCCAGCTCAGTATGGAGTGGTGGCTCTCAGACAGCATGCTGCAGCGAGGAATGCCGCTAGCGCTTTCCGATTGGTGCCTGCTGGTAACAGATGCCAGCTGCAGGGCTGGGGAGCACATTGCCAGGGAAGGCATGCCCAGGGTCTCTGGACATCCGAGGAGTCGGAGTGGTCCATCAATCGCTTGGAGTTGAAAGCGATATTCCAGGTGCTTCTGGCCTTTTACTTGACCCTGGGAGGACTGGCTGTCAGAGTTCTGTCGGACAATACAACAGCAGTGGTCTACATAAATCGACAAGGCGGCACTTAGTGCAGAGCACTGGCCGCGCAGGCCACACAGATTTGCCACTGGTCCGAGCTACATCTGCAGTTTGTCAGCAGCTCACATTGCAGGTCAGAGCAACGTGCAAGCCGATTATCTGAGCAGGCATCAAATCGACCCAGCGGAGTGGGAACTGGCAGACAAAGTGTTCCTTCAGATCTGTGCCAAATGGGGGACGCCCATAGCGGATCTTATGGCGTCAAGCGCAAATGCCAAAGTCCCGTGCTTTTACAGCAGATGGAGAGATCCTCACTCGGCGGGGCTGGATGCCTTGGCTGAACCCTGGCCTCAGGGCCTCCTGTATGTGTTCCCTCCATGACCCTTGATAGGGTGAGTACTCCTGCGGATTCGGCTACATCAAGGAGAGGTGGTTCTCATTGCTCCGGATTGGCCCAGGCGGCCGTGGTATGCGGACCTCCGTCGGATGCTGGTGGAGGCTCCCCTTCCTTTGCCTTTGGTACCGAACCTGTTGTCACAGGGGCCGGTAACCATGGAGGATGCCTGCCGCTTTGGTCTTACGGCATGGCTATTGAGAGGGCGCAATTGAGAGACAAGGGCTATTCCAACAAGGTCATCTCCATTCTCCTTCAGCCCTGCAAGTGTTCCACTTCCGTTGCCTATGCTCGGATTTGGTGCCAGTTTGAGGCTTGGTGTGCTTCTAAAGCGATTACACCCATGCGGGCTTCTGTCTCACCGATACTTGACTTTTTGCAGGATGGTTTACAAAAAGACTTGGCCTATAATTTCCTGCATGTTCAAGTGGCAGCCTTAGCATGTTTTCGGGGGAAGGAGGCTGGCCTCTCCCTGGCTGCTTATCCGGATGTGGCACGGTTTCTTAGAGGGGTGCTTCGACTTCGTCCTCCCGTGCGGTCTCCATGTCTGGCCTGGAACCTGGGGTTAGTTTTAAAGGCCCTTCAGTGTTCGCCCTTCGAGCCACTGAGGCGAGCTTGGGAGAAGGATGTGACCCTAAAGTCAGTCTTTTTGGTGGCCATTACATTTACTACTGACAAACTAAAAGTTCATTTTCATTAAAAATGATACGGAAAAGTTCTTTTCTCACTGACATTTACTGCATATTAAGTTGAGAATAAGCTACTGTTTGTTTACCTATCCACCTGATTTTTGATCAGAATGAAATTGACAATTTTCCTTTGATGTGCGAAAAGGTACAATCCTGAATTAGTGATATAATTGTACCAAAAGATAATAAGATTTGGGAAAATGTGCTTTTTAATTTTTCAGGTACTAGTAAGAGGAGGAGGAAGGAGGAAACCGGGAAGAATGTAAAGAAACCACAACATGAATTGGATCACAATGGGCTGGTTTCCTTGCCTGTTAAAGTCTGCTTCACTTGTAACAGGTGAGTGGGATGCTGTGGTTGTTCTCCCCACCCCTATCTTTGTCTATTCTTCCTGTTAGACATCTTATGGATGATTTATCTGGCTATGGACAATTATAATCCATTGCTCAATGGGATAGACTTAAGGGACATGCACACTGACTTCTTGGAATACTTCTTGGTGTACTTTTCACAGTGTTACATAAGACCACGCCTTAAAGATTTTTTTTTTTTAAACCCAGGATGGAGTTGGACCACAGGGTGACTACTAAAATGGGGACAGACTTAGATACGAGCCAGTGGCGTAGCCACAGGTGGGCTTGGGTGGGCCAGGGCCCACCCATTTATGGCTCAGGCCCACCCAACAGTAGCACATGTTTAGTGTTAACTGGTGGGAATCCCAAGCTCCGCCAGCTGAAGATTTTCCCCTCATGGTAACGAAAATGCTACTCTCCATGACAACAGCACCTGCACATGCTCAGTTTTCAGTGCATGCCTGCTGCCAAGGTGGAAAGAAGCACTTTCCCACCAGCTGAGATAATTTGTTTTTTTGGGGGGGAGAACACTTGGTGCCCACCCAAGTCTTGCCTAGGCCCACCCAAAATCTGTTGTCTGGCTACGCCCCTGATACGAGCATGTATACTTTGTAAGAAAGGCAGGCGAGCAAAGATATGTTAGACATTTAAATATCTTAGTGGCATAAGTGCAAAGAAGGCAAGCCTCCTTTAGTTAAAAGGAAACTCTGGAACGAGGAAGCATAGGATGAAGATGAAAGGGGGTTGACTCAGGAGTGGTTGACCACTAGAATTCAAAAAAGCATGGGACAAGCACAGAAAATCTCTCCTGGAGAGGAAGTGGTAGCAGAGATTAATAGTTGGTATAGGTAGGCCATATTATATTTATGTGCCACCATTTTCTCTGTTTCTATAAGACAAATCTGGAAAATTAATGGCCTTTCAAAGATTACATCAGACTAGCTTGCTGTGGAATTCATCTGTAGGGTCCTACTTCTAAGGTTGCAACTTCAGTAATGAGGAATGAGCTTAGTTTGAGTGGGGGAGCAGGAGTGGGGACAAACTTTTTGAAGTAGTCCAAATCATATGCTGATCAGGAAGTGCCCTTTTACAGAACTGGATGGAGGACAGGGTGCTCTGTGTGACCTGAACAGTGTAGCAACAGCATAACCTGGTCGTTAGGAGTTTAATTATCTGACCTATTATGATGTACAGTGGCACAAACTATGTGGAATAGAAGGAAGACACTCATCTGAAAGCTTTTGGAGCTGTCAGCTAACTATCTTTAAGAAGCTGCTATTGATGTCTGTGTGCAGTTGTGGAAAAGGAATCAAGTTCTGACTTTTACTCCACTGTAACCTTTCCTCACTTCTGGGGTTACCTAGAATTGGCTGTTCCTTGGGGGGGGGGGGGGTTTACTGTGAACTGGAAAATAATTTTTAAACATCTAGCTCATGATAGTCTGCTAATGAAAAATTAACTTAGAGATGTTTTCAATTATCTTTGTCTTCTGTAGATATATGGAGACCTAGTACACTGTGTTCTAAAGATTACAAAATACAGAGAACTTCAATAAGTGACTCAAAGCCTGGTGTCACCAAGAAGGTTTTAGTATATTGGAGAATGGGACAGTACATGGAAAAAAACAAGACTATAATCCAAATTTATTCCAGTCTTGCTATCCCGCAAGTCAAATAAAAACATATCTATGTGGCTTACAATTCTGAAAAGAGAAAAATAGTCAAAAAGGAGGAGAACAGGAAAAAAGAGTAGGGCGGGAGAAACTGAACTACAATTAATGATAGGAAAGATAGGGTATTAGCAGGAGGCGGTAGAACGAGAGGACATGAAATGAGATTGAAGGGGGGCAGACTCAAAAAAGATGTCTGGACGTATTTTTTCACAGAGAGGGTGGTGGATGCTTGGAATGCCCTCCTGCGGGAGGTGGTGGAGATGAAAACGGTAACGGAATTCAAACATGTGTGGGATGTGCATAAAGGAATCCTGTGCAGTAGGAATGGATCCTCAGAAGCTTAGCCAAAATTGGGTGGCGGAGCAGGTGGGGGAAGAGAGGTTGGTAGTTGGGAGGCGAGGATAGTGGAGGGCAGACTTTTATGGTCTGTGCCAGAGCCGGAGATGGGAGGCGGGACTGGTGGTTGGGAGGCGGGAAATACTGCTGGGCAGACTTGTACGGTCTGTGCCCTGAAAAAGGCAGGTACAAATCAAGGTAAGGTATACACATATGAGTTTATCTTGTTGGGCAGACTGGATGGACCGTGCAGGTCTTTTTCTGCCGTCATCTACTATGTTACTATGTTACCCCAAAGACCCCACATAAACCTCTTCACCCAGCAACACAGCATGACTATAATCGTACTGGACAACACGCAATCTTCATCCCTTCTGACCCTCATACGATCACTATACAACCTTGTATTTGTTATCAACTGACTGGGCAAACGCCTTTGATGGTACTATGTAAGCCACAATGAGCCTGCAAATAGGTGGGAAAATGTGGGGTACAAATGCAACAAATAAAATAAATAAATAAATATAGAATTTCCTCCTATATGTGTTGCCTTGTGTTTAGTATATGCACATGTGCTAGACTCCTTTAGAAATGCATCAGACTCGGAGTACTTTCTCCAGAAAGCATTCATAAAATTGGCTTCCTAAAAAGAAAGAGTGGCACTGGCCAACTTTCTTGGTGGCCACCACTCAAAAGCTATTTGGAGTTATATTTTGGGTCAAGGTAAAAGAAAACCTCTTAAAGTCCTTTCCTTTTTAGAAAAAAATAAACAATGGCATTTTTGTAAACCAAAAGCAAGTGGGACTGTTGCTCCAAAAGATGGATTGTTGGCCACCACCAATCCTCTTCTCAGTTTAGAGACTATCTCAATATAATGCCCCCTTGGTCTCTAATTTTTTCCTGTCCTCAACCACCTGAATATGTCCCTAACTAATCTTAGCAGAAAATGGACCCCAATCGTGAACTTTTCCCCTCATCCCTTGCAAGAGACATGCTTTTAGCCCTGTGTATGGAAATGTCATGCCCATTCAGAATTCAAGCTCTATCCAATGCTGCTCGTGTTTACTTAAGCAGAACATTAATATTGATTTAAGATTATGTTGCGTTTTCCTGACCGTAAGGAAGATTAGGAGGTATGCTTATTAGATTTAAGAGATGAATAGAATGCCCCCTCTGATTGCCTTAAAGACCTCCCAGCCCAGTCTGCTTTGCATTAAATATTCAAATAGGAATGGAAAGAAGGATTTGGATGGGAAAAGGCAAGAATCTGTAAAAATGTGTCTGCTGAAATTATATAAAAGAATTATTTTAAAAATGGAAATAGGTTGGATACTTGAGCAGTATCTATGTTTGTGGAAAGCCCTTCAGCTACTGTTATCTTGTCTTCATCTTCTGGGGTGGGGGAGACATTTCTGGGAAGATGTCAGTTCACGATCCTGTGGGTGTATCATTATCAAATTGCTGATCTTTAGGGAAGCTTCTCTCCAAGTTGGTGGGATACCAGATGTGTTCTGACAGATATTATACTGCCATTGAGCAAGAACTGAGGATTTGTTAATAGATATTTTAAAAATTTGCATATTTCTTGTCTCTTTTGCTGAATTCAGTTATTAGATTACTCTAGTGTTTTCCATCAGGTTCTCTGTCTCTTAGCTCCAAATTTTCAGAACACGATCTAAAAAGTGGATGGAGTAGAGAGAGGACTTAGGGGTCCTTTTACTAAGCTGCGTTACCACTAGTAGTGCGCTGAATGCGAAGAAGCCCATGGGAACAGAATGGGCTTCCTCGGTTTTGTAAAAGGAACCCTGAGTTAGATGCTAACATGTATCTAATGCAGCAAAAACAAATCAAAACAAAAGGCAAACTTTCTCTGTTACTTTTGGGAATGTACACATGCTAATTAATTTTTTTGTAGGGAGCGTGTCAGGGGCAGAGAGTGGGCATTCCTTTATAATGACTGTTGGTCAGACTGGATGGACCGTTCAGGTCTTTATCTGCCCTCACTTACTACGTAACTATCCAGCTTATTTTCGAAAGAGATCGCCGGCCATCTTCTGAAACAAATCGGGAGATGGTCGGCCATCTCCTGAACCCGGCCGGCCATCTCCTGAACCCGGCCAAATCGGTATAATCGAAAGCCGATTTTGGCCGTCTTCAACTGCTTTCCGTCGCGGAGCCAGCCAAACTTCAAGGGGGCGTTTTGGCAGGGTACAGAAGGCAGGACAGTAATGGGAAAAAGATGGCCAGCTCTGACGAGCATTTCGCCGGCTTCACTTGGTCCATTTATTTTTACGACCAAGCCTCAAAAAAAGTGCCCCAATTGACCAGATGACCACCAGAGGGCATTGGGGATCACCTCCCCTTACTCCCCCAGTGGTCACCAATCCCCTCCCACCCAATAAATAAATAAATAAATCTTTTTTGCCAGTCTCTATGTCAGCCTGAAATGTCATACCCAGCTCCCTGACAGCAGTATGCAGGTACCTGAAGCAGCTTTTTGTGGGTGCAGTGCACTTCAGGCAGGTGGACCCAGGCCCATCCCCCCCTACCTGTTACACTTGTGGTGGTAAATGGGAGCCCTCCAACCCCCCCCCCAAAACCCACTGTACCCACATGTAGGTGCCCCCTTCACCCCTTAGGGCTATGGTAGTGGTGTAGAGTTGTGGGGAGTGGGTTTTGTGGGGGATTTGGGGGGCTCAGCACCCAAGGTAAGGGAGCTATGCACCTGGGAGCAATTTTTATTTTTATTTTTTAATTTTTAAAAGTGCCCCCTAGGGTGCCTGGTTGGTGTCCTGGCATTTGAGGGGGACCAGTGCACTACAAATGCTGGCTCCTTCCACGACCAAATACCTTGCATGTCGCTGGGTTTGAGATGGCCAGGCCCGGTTTCCATTATGGCCGAAAACCGAAGCTGGCCATCTCTAAACCCGGTGATCTCAACATTTGACCTAAATGTTGAGATTTAGCCAGCTCCAACCGTATTATCGAAAGAAAAGATGGCCAGCCATTTTTTTTCGATAATATGGTTGGCTCCGCCCCTTCGCAGAGCCGGCCCCATAGATGGCTGGCACCGTTCGATTATGCCCCTCTATGTTATTTCTGCTCTAACCAGTTAGCGCAGCTACATTACCGCATGCTAACTGGTAAGAGCACAGATAACACAGGAGCTCTTACTGTCTACAAAATAGGTGGCAGTAAGTGACCTTCTGGTAATTTTTAAAAATGGCCTTAGCACACGGGAATGATCCATGCTAATCATTAGTGTGTGCTAAAAATGCTACCATGCCTTTGTAAAAGACCCCCTTAGTCCTGAAGCCTGTTACTTCACAAAGTCAGGTAAAGTCTCTTTAATTCTATGAAAAGTTTCAACATGGGCCTGTGGCTGACAGGGCCTAAACCACAGTCTATGGCATGCGACTGCCACACCCCAAACACAGTTTGTATGCTTTTCTCTCTGTGTTTCCAAGTTTGGCTCTAACCAGACCTCAGGACAAAGCTTCCAAGTCTTCAAATCAAAAGGCTGGCTTACCTCACACAGGTCGCCAAGGCAAAAATATATGTCATAAAGGATGTGCTGGGGATTCAGGTTTTCTGGGGCCTGCTTAACTCCATTCTGGCCCTGCCTTTTATATTTCCTGGTTCATATCCTTTTGGATCCACCCCTCCCATCTCACTTCCTTTCTAGGCGGGACTAGTGGTTTTAAGGTGGTTCAAACTACCTGAGGGACTATTCTTAAGGGTGAGGGGCAGTGTTCTATCAATCCCCTCACATAAGGGTTGAGGTATTTCACTTCCAATTTTGTTTTTTGGATTGAAGGAGGGTTTATTATGCTTCCTTCCAAATCTGAACTATTTGGACTTCTGTTTATAATGTACATAATTTATAAAGCTGGGGATTTGTATTTAGGTATGTTAAAAGTTTACATAAAAATCTTTGCAGGGAAAGCATCCCCAGCACAATCGATACATGAAAATGGGTTCAAAATACTTTACTGGTGGTATTATACCCCAGACAGGCTGCAAAAGATATATCCGGGGTCATCAGGACAATGTTGGCGAGAGTGTGGCCATAGGGGCACATTCTACCATATATGGTGGGAGTGTGAGAAAGTGAAAGTGTTCTAGGATAGGGTGGTAGAACTGGTAAATACTGTGTTGCAACAACCATACCTAAAAGGAGCAGAGCACTGCCTACTCCACGTCAGACCTCGAACAATACCTAGTGGACAACATAGATTGGCTACCCAATACTTTGCAGTGGCTAAGATAGCACTGGCACGAGCCTGGAAACAAGCAGAAGCACCAGCACTATGCACAGTGACTCAAAAAGTAGACTTTTTATACCAGATGTCGAAACTGATGGCCAAGCGGAAAGGCTCCATAACGACTTTCACAAAAATATGGTCGTTGTATGAACAGCTTAAAGAACAGGAGACGGCACCTCTGGACTGAGGGGGGGAGGGAGGGAGGGCGGGCCTAGGGACCAAGGGGAAGAAACAATTAGCAGATATATGTAATTGGCATGACAAGTATGTACAATGTTGTATTATCAATAAAACCATTAAAAAAAATCTTTGCAGGGGGGGTTGAGAGAAGATTTTCGTCCCCCCATCCTTCTTCCATCATTCTCTTTTTCCCTCCTTCCCCCTGTCCTCACCACTCTTTCAACCCCCTTCACTCATTGTTTCTACTCCCAGCTTTGATATTTGCCACCCAGAGCAGTGATAAAGAGGAGCCTTCCAGAGGTCCTACCAGTCAATAAGAACTTGGGCAGCTGAAGAGATATTAGTTCATGAGCATACTTTGGGGTCATGGGGACCTTGCTCTCCCAAATATCCCAGGTGCTGGTATTGAATTGGACCCCTTCATCCTCTACCCCCAATTAAGCAGGCAATCTCAGCCTCTGCATTAGTGGGAGGAAAGTGCAAAGCAGAGCAACAGGTCTGAGGTAGGTAAAGGGAGTGGTTGAAAAAATAAAGGGAAGGGGAGGTCACAGTCACTGGATTTATTCAGTAAACACATATTTCTTTCTTTTTGGTTTTTTTTTTAGCAGGGGTGATTTATCAGCATTTATTGGTAAAAACTTAAAAACAGAAGCTCTAATTATAATATTTTACATAGCACCGTGGGGGTCATACATTTTTTTTTCCAGGTACTACACTAACCCTCTCCCTTTTTCACAAAGCCGTGCTAGCAGCTGCTGGTGTGGTAACGCTGACACAACTCATTGAAAGTGAACGGGCTGCCAGCATTACCGTGCAACTTTGTAAAAGGGGGGTAAATCACTCCTCTGACTGACCCGTCCTCTCAGGGGCCTATCCGCATGTTAGCAAGGCCTGCAGATGCCGCCATTATTTTTAAAATACTGTAAGACCTGAATTTGTCTAGCAACCTATAAAGATAAAGGGGAACCAATCCTAGATTTATTCCTATTGTTCCTATAGACTTGTTTCTGAAAGGATAGTAGCAGAGCTGCCATAATATCCATTCCAGGAGGAGTGGGGGAGGAGATTGTTTGGCCAATCTTGGTTTACCTCCCAAAGCAGCATAGTAGTTGCAGTTCAAGATTTTACGCCTTGAAAGTTCTATAAGTCACGATAATGCGTCAGGATGAGTTTATCAGAAATCCAAGACTGGTCTACAATCTCCCTCCTGGAACTGGGTAACTTAGCAGCTCTGAAGCACTACTACAAGTGGCTACTTTAACAGGGCAAACCCATGCCTGGCTTTGCCGTCTTTAATGATATGGATGGTATCTGGTCTTTTAATAATAGTTAACAAAATGCACTGGGTGGAGCTACAGCTTTTCGTCCCCTTCCTACATTATTATCAAAAAACATAATATGTTACATGCAGTCTCTGACCAAAGGTTCACCAAGCCTAGGGTTACCATATGGCTCCAGAAAAAAGAGGACGGATTGAGCCAGCCGGGTTTTACTTCCATTGCTTTGAAAGCAATGGAAGTAAAACCCGGCTGGCTCAATTACTTCCATTGAAAGCAATGGAAGTAAAGCCCCCAAGCCCGGCAGTCCAGGTCACAAGTATCTGGCAGAATCTACTTAACTCTCAAATTATCAGGGCATCTCTAATGAATATACAGATGGAAGATCTGTACAGAATTGTATATCCTTAAAACCTGAGTGGATGTGTATCCATAAGACATCTGATTATGATTAGTAGTGATTCATTTATTTGGCAGGAAGCAAAGGAAGAGATGTCAGGGGTCCCCATTCCCGGAGACTATCCATGTGGTTCCATGTTGAGAGGGAGACGCTGAGTCAGTCTTGGTCTGCATGCGTGGACTTGTAAGTCCTATTTCTTAAGAAATTGGAATTACAGATAAAACATAATAATAATTCTGTCGAAGAACTCTGAAAATGACAAAGAATCACACAGACAGTAGGAAGCAACAGTGGACTAAGAGGGGTATAAGAGTAATGTCCTTTATCTACAGAATTAGATCAAGGGTAGAATGTGGTGTTTGAATTCCAGCAAAGTTTTTGATATTCTCCTGCATAGGAAGCTCATCAATCCATTGAACAGCCTGGGGGTGGATCTCAAGGTGGCATATTGGATTAGACAGTGGACAGAGAATAGTGGTGATGGTTTGTCCAGATCCTGATCTCAATGGTGGGGGAGGGGGGGGAGCTTCACCAGATGCTGGCCTGAGCATCCATGGCGGGCTTCGTGTGAGGCCTTGCTTGCCCAGGCCAGGTTGGGAGTGGCTTGGGGAAAAAAGGAAGGAGAATTGGAATGGCCAGAAGTTGTGGCTGACTCGAGCCCTGCAATCAATACAAATTTTTTTAAATGCTTTTTGGTGGGAGGTATTATCCAATCAGGTTGCTTTCCCTAAGCAACTGGGTGGGATATGAGGGAGGTTTTAAAAGGCAGGGCATCCTGGGAGCAGGATTCTTCCTACTCCTCGGAAACATCCTCTTACCCACCCCACCTACCCTAGCATAATGTTGGGTTGTTCCTGTTTGTCACAGCTTGGGGGGGGGGGGGGGTACAGGAGCTAGGAGCACCTTCAAAGGAAGGAAGTAGGCCTTAACATTCACCAGGTGGTCAATGTTAGGTCTATACTTGCCAGATCAGGCATGGAGGTCGAGGCCTGTCTCTTGCTCTAGCTGCTTTGACATGGTAAGGTTTTTTTTTTCCTTAACTTGGGTTAAAAGTTTACTATGGGCTCCTTGCTGTGTATGGCAGGCTTCCCGCTTTTGTATATTTTGATTGGTTCATTGCTCGGGTCCTATTGTATATCACCATTAAAGTGAAGCTGCGGCCTTGTTACTTTACCAATAAATATCTTTGTTTATATTAAGAAGTTGTGAGTTGGTTCTTTACATACACTAAGGAGGGTGAAAATTTGTCACTTCCCCTGTTAATGGAATTCACATTGAATGGGAGAATTAAGCAATCAAAACCACTCTCCTTCTCCTTTTTCCACCTGATGAGCATCTTGGGGTGGGGGAGGAAGGGGAGAGAAAAGACATCAGAAAGGGAAATGAAAAAAGGGAATTGAAATACACTGTTGTAGGACAGTGCCTCTGAACTTTGATGGCCTGATTCAGCTCAGACTCTTGGATATCCACAATGATTCCACAGGGACCTAGGAATGCTATGGAATGAGCAGATTTGGAGGCCCTTCCCATGGCTCTGAAATTGTGGAAAGCCAGGGGCCCTGACTAGGTTATTATGCTTTGAGAGAATAAGCAAGTAGTCATTTTGACTTGGTCCTCGGGAAGGGTCAGAGCGATGCATTGTATCTCCAGCTGCACTAACTTGTCATTTTCAGATAGATAAAGTTTCTAGCCATACCATAAAGAAACCTCACCTGTTTTGTTAAGGATTCGGTGAGTGAGAGACCTGGGAATAGTGCCCAGGCCTTCAGCACTCTGCCAGCCGCTTAATGATTCTAATGGTACCAGTTTTCTCTCATATACATACTGTATACTATTGTCATAACATGTACTTCCATGTATTACTTAACAGTGAGCTAAACCAGTTCAACATCTAAAAAGAAGATTTGCTTTCTTCATTTCCAACTGTTTATTACAAATAAGGAAACAGGTAACTTACTGTAAGTAGCTGAAATAAGAGTACTGCACTGATTCGGGTTCAATACAAGTAGGATGGGGCTCTTTTGTCTGGAATCAGATGTTGATCAATTATAACTTACTGTCAAACTGTCAGACTGAAGGAGTAGATGTTGAATGACTGAAGATGTTGAAATAACTGGTAAAAGACTGATGCATTCAGTAAAACTGAAATTCTTGAACGGGGATTGTCAAACTGAAAGTCCTCCAGAGCTGAAGATAAGTCTGGTTCTCAGGATTCATGTAATGAATATGCACGACTCCCCTAACAAGGCTCATATATGATTTTAACCTCCACCTTAACCATATATCACATAGAGATCATTCATATGTTTTTTTTATGTTTTTTATCGCCTCAGCAGTGCACATGACCAACTTCACTCTTTTATTGGACATTCAACAGCACCCAAATCCTCACTGGCGATAATATTTTATTAAACTGTTTCTTCATTTACTTATTTAACTGTTCATTTTACTTTTTAATCTCTAAGTTACTAATAAGCAATACTTAACTTGCACTGAACGGTCAGACCAGGGGTTCAACAATGCCCGACATGCATGTTTCGCCCTAAAAGGCTGTGTCAAGGGCTCCCCCTTAGCCGTTCTTAGTACCAGCCTCGCAATGTTTTCTTTCTGGATTTCCTCCTGCTAAGAAAACACTGCAAGGCTGGTACTAAGAACGGCTAAGGGGGAGCCCTTGACACAGCCTTTTAGGGCGAAACATGCATGTCGGGCACTGTTGAACCCCTGGTCTGACCGTTCAGTGCAAGTTAAGTATTGCTTATTAGTAAGTTAGAGATTAAAAAGTAAAATGAACAGTTAAATAAGTAAATGAAGAAACAGTTTAATAAAATATTATCACCAGTGAGGATTTGGGTGCTGTTGAATGTCCAATAAAAGAGTGAAGTTGGTCATGTGCACTGCTGAGGCGATAAAAAACATAAAAAACATATGAATGATCTCTATGTGATATATGGTTAAGGTGGAGGTTAAAATCATATATGAGCCTTGTTAGGGGAGTAGTTACAGTTGAAGGGCTCTTAAAGAGAGAGTTAGTAGTGCCAAGTACGTGCAGTTTCAAACAACATGAATATGCACGAGACATATTTTTTATGCAGTGCCTCAATTATATGCAAGGATGTCTCATGCATATTGACTAGCAATATTCTGAAAACCAGGTGTTTGCATTTCTCAAGGGTGGAAGTTTGACGCCTCAGTCCTAGGACAAGAGAGTATTTATTGTAAACTAGGGATGTACATTTAACGCATTAATAACACGATTAACGTGTTAAATGTATAACTCATGTTAAAAATTTTAACACATTAACGCCATCATACCTCCCCCATTAGCCAGCACCTCTTCTTACCTCTTCCAGCACAGCACTCCAGTGCCCCCCACCCCCTTTCTCTGCGGGTCCTTCTCCCTGTTCCTCACTGCTGCACTGAAAACAGTGCTGCTTCTCACCCTGCCCGAAGCATCTTTCAGTAACAGGAAGTTCCGCCTCAGAACTTTCTGTTACCACGGTTGCCAGATGGGCGGTTTTCCTGCCCAATTGGGCGGTTTTCCACAACCCGCCGCGGGAAAGTTTTGCCGGCGGAGGGTTGCGGTTTTTTGAGCTCGTTTTGTTTTTTCTGTGCGGGTTTTGGGGCGGTTTTTCGGCCGGCGGGGGGTGGGGCTAATGGCGACAGAAGCGGGGTTTGTGACGTTTTGGGCGGGGTTTGTTGACATATTGGGTGGGGTGATGACGGTGGGGGCGGGGCTGATGACGGCAGGGGCGGGGTGATGACGGAAGGGGCGGGGTTGATGACGGCGGGGGTGCGGGTGATGACGGAAGGAGCGGGGTTGATGATGTTGGGGGTGGGGTGCGTGCGGTTTTTGGGCGGGTTTTGGGCGGTTTTGTGTGGGAATTTTTTTTTATATGGCAACCCTGTCTGTTACAGAGAGTCACTTCCGGCCAGGTGAGAAGCAGCACTGTTTTCAGTGCAGCGGTGAGGAACAGGAAGAAGGAGCTGCAGAGGAGAGGGGTGCCATTTGAAGGGCATGCCAGGAGAGGTCAGAAGAGGTGCCAAAGACAGAAAGAAAGATGCAGACCATGGTAGGGGTGGGAGGCATGAAAGGAAGCAGAATAAAGGAGAGAAATATGCAGCCCATGGCAGGGGCAGGGCAGGGCAAGGGGGAATGGAGGAAAGAGGAAGCAGAAAAGGAAAAGACAGAGAGAAAGATGTGGAACGTGGTGGGGGCGGGGGCCATTGGATTAAGAGGAAGCAGAAAAAGAGAGGACAGAGAGAAGAAAGATGTGAATGGAGGGGGGCAGGAGAAAGAGGAAAGAGAGATGCAGGGGAGGGGGAGGGAAAGATGCTGGAAATAGAGATGGAAGGATCAAAGAAGGGAGATGGGAGGGGATGAAAGAGAAGGGAAACAATGGTGATCATGAATAGAGGGAAGGGATGAGATGGTGCCCATGGAGCATAAGGGAGGGGATAAGATGGTACTTATGGAGTGGAGTGGAGTGGAGGGGAAGGGAAGGGAAGGGAGGGAGATGGGAGGAGATGGTGCCCATTTGTATCCTGCGATCAATCTTGCGATTAAACATTTTAATCGTGATTATGTCACCACTGACATGTAATGAACATGGTGCACGCTTTTTCCACAACCTCTTCTTTCTGCAAGTTGCAGACTGATATCACTAAGAGAAGATTAATGCTCCATGGGCTTAAGGCGGCAACCACATTACTGGTCTATACTAATGATAGAACTAGGAAATGAGATTGAAGGTTGATGCTAAGGCTGCCACATTACTGGGCATAGACTGATGACATCACTAGGGAACAGAGAGAACATCAACACTCCAAGAAGGACCTCATGTTTGGTTACAGCAGAAAGTTTTTTTTTTTCGTAATCATGTAGAAAAACAACAAAGGAATTTGAAAATGGATAACAGAAGCAAGTCTAACTCATTAGGGGGTCCTTTTACTAAGCTGTGCTAAAACGTGGCCTTAGTATGTCTGTACGTTGGTCTTTCAGGCGCACTAAGGCAATTTTTAGCACAGCTGGAAAATGGCTGATTTTCCATTTTCTAAATCAATAGCAAGGTGCTCATTTCACCTTGAGTACGTGGTCATAAAAAAAAACCCCAATAAGATTAGCACATGAGCCCTTACCGCCACCTTATTTTGTATGTGGGAAGGGCTTATATGCTAATCACTTGGGAATGCAGACATGCTAACTGATTAGCATAGAAACACCCACTCTCCACCTCCAGATGTCGTATGTTTTGCACATACATTGCAAAGTTACTGAGGGATGCCTCAGTGTATCCCACGGTAAACCTTTTTCAGCTGCAGAATGCATGTGGTAGTGCTTACCGTAGCTTTGTAAAAGGACCCCTAAGAGCGTCTGACACTCATTTCAAGGCTTTCTCAATCTAACACTCTTTGAACCTCTTTTCTCAATCATTAAAGCATCCACATCAGTGCGCTAGTTCTGGTCATTGTTTTGTGCGTGCGACCAAAGGTGTGGTATTCTGCTAGCATGTAGTTTCTATGTAGAGATCTATAGCAATCCTGTTTGCTCTGTTTTCTCAGTAGGTAGTTTATTGGCCTGAAGTAATATAAATAACTAGTAAAAAAAGGCCCATTTCTGACACAAATGAAACGGGCGCTAGCAAGGTTTTCCTTGGAGTGTGTATGTTTCAGAGAGTGTATGTGAGAGTGACTGTGTGTGAGAGAGTGAGTGAATGTGCGAGTGTGTGTGTGTGAGAGAGAGTGAGTGTGTCTGGGTGCGAGTGTGTCTGTGAGAGAGAGAGTGTGTGTGTGTGAGAATGAGAGTGTGTGCAAGTGCGTATGTGAGACACAGTGTGAGAGAGAAAGAGAGTGTTTCACACAGATACAGTGTGTGCGAGAGAGAGAGAGTGTTTGTGAGACATAGACTCTCTGTGACCAAGAGAGTGTGTGAGTGACTGTGTAACACATAGAGAGTGAATGTGATACAGTGTGAGACATAGAGTGTGTGAGAGACAGTGTGTGAGAGAGAGAAAGACATTAACTGTGAGAGAGAGAGTGTGTGTGAGAGAGAGTGTGTGTGTGTGACAGAGATACCTCCCCCCCCCCCCCCCCTCTCTGGTGTCTGAGCGTTACTGTGCAGGACGCTGAGCTCTGGCTGTGCTTCAAGGAACTGACCAATCCTATTTAAAAGAATGTACCTCCAACATTCTGAAGCCGAGAAACCTCGTGTGGTTGGTCACTTCTGCTTGTGACGAACCCGGAAGTATGTGATGTCAATTCAGGAGATGGATACAGAGAGCAGGAATGCCTCAGCCATGCAGTCAGCTTCAGAATTTTGGAGGTGCGTTTTATTATATAGGATGCTGCCATTTAGTACATAAGGTTGTTGCTGTTTTGAGTCCTGGGAGTTAGTACGGTTATGGTATGGCAAGGTTCCGAGTGTGTTGATGCACAAGTTTGTGCCTAGTATTTTGTAGTGGAGTGATGATGTGTTGGACCTTATTGAGGTGGTATCAAAAATTTAATAGATATCAGATATAGTTACAGAACCATTTTGCAGGATCTGATGAGTGTTGAGGTGGTTGTCGTTGAAACAGATTTGTGTCTGATCAGGTTTAAATTATGAGACACTGCCTCTTGAGGGATCTATAATTACAATCAAATTGTTTCCAGAGAGGTGTAGGTGGTTTGGGAGGCAGGTGGAAGTTATCAATATGGTCTACCGTTAAGATGTGTTATTTCACTGTTAACCCCAGTTATTAGTAACTAGGTCTCATTGCATAAAATAGCACCTGTGTTAGAATAGCATGCGTTAGTGGTAAAATATTAATGGAGTGGGGAAAGAGACCCTGCATCTTGTTCTACTCATCTTATGATTTAATGCCACCTTGAATGATGTATTTTATTTTATTTTATTTCATTGCCTTTACAATTGATTGTGTAATATTGGAAGTCTTCAGTCATGGTTCATATATATGAATATATTTATAAATGATTTAGAGATGGGAGTAACTAGCGAGGTAATTAAATTTGCTGGCGACCAAGTTTGTA
The DNA here is from genome assembly GCF_901765095.1 of Microcaecilia unicolor. Lineage (NCBI taxonomy): Eukaryota > Metazoa > Chordata > Amphibia > Gymnophiona > Siphonopidae > Microcaecilia > Microcaecilia unicolor. The sequence continues at coordinate 69,932,926 of NC_044043.1, read as the reverse complement.
CATTTGGGAAGCATGCCAGGTGCCCTTGGCCTGGATTGGCCGCTGTCGTGGACAGGATGCTGAGCTCGATAGACCCTTGGTCTTTTCCCAGCGTTGCATTACTTATGTACTTATATATATCTACATTTAAATGATTAACCAGGATTCACCCTGGGCATCCCAAGGGTAAATCAGACATTTCTTCAAGGATCCTAGGAACAGATGCAAAGCTTTTCAGCTTATCAAGCTAAGCCATTTTAAGATGCAACGGAGCTTCTTAAATTCCTACAGTCGTGTTCTCATGTTTATCCATCATTCATTTTTCTCCAGCAAGAAACACATAGCTCCATCCCACGTGGGTTCCATTACCAACTGTTGGAACAATCAGGGTAAGTGTTGAATCTAACTGTATTCCAAGGTTCCTGACTTGTGATTTGAGGGGGAGTTCGTACTTCTCAAAAGGGATTTTGATATCAGGTATGTATCTACTTGTGTAAGATACTCAGAGATGCTCAGTTTTACTTGGGTTCAGGCAAAGTTTGTTGTATTTAGCCCATTCTTGAAATGATGTTAGAGAGGTAATCAGTAACCATAAAGACATCTGTCTCCCTTGTTTTATCCCGTTCGTAATTTGGACGTTTCTGTTTGTAAAATGGATGTTCATGCTGGATACAACCAGCAAATCGGCATCCATTTTGACATATATTTTAGAACAGGCTGTAGGTCGGCTGATCCTGTTCTAAAATACTTGTACATACATGACCATACCAACCTGGATGGCTTTATTCTGAGTTGGACGTCCTTTCTGAAAACTGTTCTATTTCTCTGAGCTGGTGGAAAACCAGATGATGAGATTTGTTTGAACAGACGTGTACTCCCTTTGAAAGATGAGAAATAAACGTAGTCCCCCCCTCCCCGATATTCAGTGCTATTTAACGAGCCAGAATGGCTGCTGACCAATTAAATAGTGCTTGCTATACACCAATATTCAGCAGAGGATAACTGGCTGTCCCCTGCTGAATATCCCGTTAGTGGCTAGCGGACAGCCAGTTATATTGTGCAAAATAACCGGTGGCTGTCTGTCAATTTTTAAATATGAAAATCAGATTCACTTATTCGGTTGTCAAACAAAACTACACATAAATCAAAAAAACACATTTAGAGGAACTTACTGATGTCCTTAAAGAGGAAAAGCTTCATACTTCCGTTGCTCTACTGGGTGTATTTCCAGAAACTGTACTCTGTACTGGAGCAATCCGGTAAAAAAGTAATCACAAGCTAAAAAACCTCTCTTGTTTTACCTCAAAAGGTTATCTGCAAAGTTGCAAATTAAATCAACTATGAACTTATCTGTGCTGTAAGCTGTGAGCTGTTGCATTACTGCTCTCACGGGGTCAGTGGCGTACCAAGGGGGGGCAGTAGGGGCGGTCCACCCTGAGTGCACGCCGCTGGGGGGGTGCCGTGCGCCGGTCAGCGTCATTGGTTTCCATGCTCCCTCTGCCCCGGAACAGGAACCTGTTCGGGGCAGAGGGAGCATGGAAACCAATGACGCTGACCGGCGCTCGGCACCCCCCCAGCGGCGTGCACCCGGGGGGGGGGGGTTCTTTCGCCAGGGTGGGGGGTGTCCCTTCGCCGGGGGGGGGTCGCTGCACTCGGGGGGGGCGGGCGCATCGGCGATCCGCCCTGTGTGTCAGCGCCCCTCGGAACGCCACTGCACGGGGTGAAATCCCGACGGACCTGTTTCGCGCTGGCTTTTTGAAGAGGCCTCACAAAAATCCCTAGAGAGCTATCATCTTTTGGCTGCCAGCTTGACATGCCGACATGTTCAATATTAAGGACAGGAACTCTGTCTGTCCCTAGCAATTGAAAATACAATATCAAAGTATCACCCCCTACCACAGGGTGTATAAGGAATGACTCATCGGAAAACTGCAAATCTGAGCTGAAAGACATTGACACACAGGCATCACCTAGACCAGAGGTGGGCAACAACTGTTCTTGAGGGGGGGGGGTCAAGATTTCCAAAATGAATATGCATGAGATTGATTTGCATGTACTGCTTCCATTCTATGCAAATAGACTTCATGCATATTCATTGAGGAAATCTTGAAAACCCCACTGGGTTGTGGCCCTCAAAGATCATAGTTGCTCACCCTTGCCTTAAAGGATCCAATCTTCCTTGTGCAGCTTGGCTGTTTTTACCATGTCATTGATGGTGCCTGGGAGAAGAAAGAATTTCATAGCATCTTACCTTCCCTTGCAAGATTTATATATGCTTCTAATCAGAAATAAACCCGAGAAGACAAGCTCCTAATAATTTTATTTCATGAGCTTAATGTTAATCACAGTACGAGACAGCAGGACTTAAAAATGTGAAAGGATCTACATTTTTCCAAAACTTTGTCGAGTATGATTGAAAAGGTTCATACTGACTGTGAAACAGCCAGCGTTCCCACCTCTCTCATTTGTCTTTCTAAAATTTGAAACAGGGGTGTCTGTGGCCTTCTCACCTTCCTATTTTTATTTTCTCTGTCTCTTTTTCCATTCCTTTTCACCGGTTTGGCTTGAAGTGAAGTTAGTGGGGATGTGCAAGCAACAAAGTTCAATTTTCTGTGCCATTTGCAGCTTTTCATTTGGTTTCCATAAATGTTTATTTCAAAGCAGTTTTGTTAATTAAAAGGTGGCCTGCAGCTTGTGACAAATCATCTCAACCCTCCTGATCACAACTCAACCCCCCCCCCCCCCCCCCAATGACAACCCACACCCTAGATCCCCATCAACCAAATGGGGTCACGAAACCTGCTTTTGGGGTCATGACCTAGGTAGGCTCTCCATAGGTATGTCATTATTTTGCACCTCCAGGGTGGGGGGAGGTCACACAATTTTATTTGGCCACAGAACTGGGGCACGGGTTCCAAAAGATTGGGAAGCACTGGCTCAAAGCCACTTTTTTTTTTTTTTACTGTGAGTGACTTTGCTGCTCTTTCTTACTGTGGTGTGCTTGGGAGTGGGACACAGGATTAGCATGAAGACATATCCCTTGCTGGAGTCTCCCCAATGACATCTCTTATTCAGTAAATAAACTAGCAACATTTCAAAGACAACATGAAACAGCTTGCCAAATGACGCATAGACAAACAAGTGCATTCTTCATTTTTTTTTTTTTTTTTTTTGCCATACCCTGACTGCATTTCCAAAGTGACACAGCAGGGAGTTCATTAGCTTTCACAAGCTGTGGAAAAAAACAATCCCATTAGTTTTTGGTTGCCACGCAGTGAAATCATAAATTAAGTCTCCTGGAAAGTTTGCAGTTTATGGGAAAAGAATCCGATCGTTATTTTACCTAGGAAAGTTAGAAGGACTAGAGCTTACAAATTTCATTTACACAATTATGAGCTTCATCCAGGGAACTCTAAGGGCCTAATTCATTGAGGTTTTCCCCAAAGAGACACAGAATGGGAAAAAAGTCTTAGTAAATAAGTCCTTAAATACCCAAATTCCTTCTACTCTTTTCCAGCACTAGAAAGAGATATTTTGATGCCAGGAGCATATGACAAAGTAACAAGCCCCCAGTAGGGTAGCCAAAGTCCATTTGGGTGGGGGCAACTGAGGAGGCCAAGTATTGTCACCCCTCACCACTGCACCCCCTCCCACATTAAGCCATACCTTTGGTGGCAGGGATGCCCGAACCCCAGCAGCTGAAGAGATCTCCTGTGCAAGACCCACTGGGCTGTCTCATCAGTACTTAAGTTGTCTGGCGCACATCATCTGCAGATGCTGGCACTCCCCCTAAATGCTTAGTTGAGGTTGACAGAAATCCAGGACTGACACTGGGCACAGACTGATGACATCACTAGGGAACATCAACACTCCAAGAAGGACCTCATGTTTGGTTACAGCAGAATCTTTTTTTTTTTTTTTTTAAATCATGTAGAAAAACAGTGTCAGTCCTGGATTTCTGTCAACCTCACCCTGGTGCATTATGGGACCTGCAGTATTGATTTCAATGGATAGAATCATGGACTACAAATACTGCACTGGTTTCAAATCAGGACCGCCCAAAATGTTTCCCTCCTGGAATTGGTAACTTGGCAGCTCTGCGCAGGGCTAGCCTTATGACATTGGCTGATATCATGAGACTGATCCTGTGGTGCAGAGGAAGCTTTGCTATTAAGTGGCCTCCTACCTGCCAGCCTTGAGTTGATGGGAGAAATGCTGGGTCTTTAGGCGAGGGAGGGAATTTAAATGACCTACTCTACTGCCTACTACCTTTTGGCCACCTCTATAATCTTGCATTCTAGGTGAACACTTAGTTCATCTACTGCAAGTGTTCTCAACCTAGTCCTCAGGATACATCTGGCCAGTCAGGTTTTCAGGATACCCACAATGAATATGCAGACCTTCCAAGTTACTCAGTTCCAGGAGGGGGATTTTAAACCAGTCTTGAATAGAGAGGTGTGGTAGCCGTGTTAGTCCACTCTTAAAGGTTATCAATAGAAATCAAACAAAATAAAACATGGAAAAGAAAATAAGATGATACCTTTTTTATTGGACATAACTTAATACATTTCTTGATTAGCTTTCGAAGGTTGCCCTTCTTCATCAGATTTGTTATTTCCGATCTGACAAAGAAGGGCAACCTTCGAAAGCTAATCAAGAAATGTATTAAGTTATGTCCAATAAAAAAGGTATCATCTTATTTTCTTTTCCATGTTTTATTTTGTTTGATTTCTATTGAAAACCAGTCTTGGAATTCTGTCATCTGCATCATATACATGATGGGACCTGCAGCACTATATCGATGGGTAGAAAGGACTACGAATCCAATACTGCTTTGGGGTTCAAGTTTAAAACCAGGACTGGTCAAAAACTGGGTAACTTGGCAGCTCTGAATATGCATGAGATAGATGATTTGCATGCCCTACCTCCACGGTATGCAAATTTATCTCATGCATATTCATTGTAGGTATCTTGAAAACCTGACTGGCCGGGTGTACCCCAAGGACTGGGTTGAGAACCCCTGATCTAAAGGAAGCATCACCCCTGGCTAAAACTCAGGAAAAAGATTTTTATTCAGTTACAGTCATACCCCTTTCTCAGGGTGAGAATTTGGAGCAGATCCTTACAGTCAAGAATTCCCTTAATCCTAGAGAAAAAAAAACAGGCAACAGTACCTTGGACTGAAGAAGCTTTCAATGAGAGGCAATGGCTCAGGAGAACGAATAGGTGACCTGCCAATAGAAATGTAAAACATTTTCATATTTATGTTTTTTATTTATTTATTTATTACATTTGTAGCCCACATTTTCCCACCTATTTGTAGGCTCAATGTGGCTTACATAGTACCGGAGAGGCCTTTGCAGGCTCCGGTGTGAACAAATACAGGGTGATGTTGTGGTAAGATCAAGTTCATGTGGCTCAGCCACATTAGGGAATCGGAGAACGGAAGAGTTGTGTTATGTCCATTACGTGCTTTAGTTTGGTTGTGTTGCAGAGATTAGGCATTTAAGTTGGATCGGTAGGGTATGCCTTTTTAAACAGGTTGGTTTTTAGTGATTTCCGGAAGTTTAGGTGGTCGTATGTCGTTATCAAGGCTTTTAGTAATGTGTTCCACAGTTGTGTGCTTATGTAGGAAAAACTAGATGCGTAAGTTGTTTTGTATTTAGGCAGTGTATGCAAATCTCTCTCATGAATATTCGTTGTGGGTATCCTGAAAACCTAACTGGCTGGGGTGCCTCCAGGACCGGGTTTGGGAACCACTGGCTCTGCAGTTTACCAGGAAGCAGGGGAGAAGGCTGGGGCAAGTAAGTTCCCTTGGGAGCATATAACTACATTCCAGGGAGGGAGCAGAGGCTTGAAAGCTTTCCCTTCTCCAGACCCAGAAGAGCAGAATAAATGCATGGAAATAGAGCCTGCAGCCTCCTTATAGATGAAGAAACAATGGAAGTTGGTAATAGAGTTTACAATAGACTTAAGGAGGCACAGTGCAAGGTTTGGAACAAAGCATGTCGTGATATTGGGGTGCCTCCTTTACCTTGTTAAAGAGTGGAGCTGTTTTGGGGGACAGTTGACACAAAGTTATAAAGCCACTTCTATTATGCAAGCCCTGAATATTAACTGTTATCGATAAGCTCAATTCTTTTTGAGAAAGCTGGGGTATTTACCTGAGACTTTTAGCCTGTAACCCAGCTGGAACTAAAACCTTTTTGGGTATATGATGCTCTGCAACAGCAACATTGTGCTACCATGGTTTAAAGGCAGCCAAGCTGCATTTAAATATACTTTCCCTCCCCCCCCTTTTTGAATTGCATTGTGAGTGTTGTACACTGAGGCAGCTTGCTGCAGAGAAAGCCTCTGAAAAGTTTAAAAGCAGCTAAGTTTGAACTGTGAAGTCTAAAAAGTAGTGAAAACCTTTGAGAAGGAATATTTTCTTTTGTACTATATTTTGGAGAAGTGGCTGGACTGAGTGACAGTTTGCTTACTTAAAAGCTCTGGCAGACTTATGCTTTATTTAAGAGGGTGACCATATTTAAACAGACACGTTGCTGGGTTTTTTTTCCCCCCCCAGTAATGAATTAACTACATTCTAAAGACAGTTTGAGGTAATAACAGTAATGATGTAACCTACCTGTCTGGGATTAAAGGTGTTTTCTTCCTTTGCTTTTGTTCCTTTGTTTGCTTTATTTTATTATTTTTTTTTTAAATATAATAATCATGGTACACATTCTTTTAACCAAGCTGAAAAGCTGGTGTGTTTTCTACATTCAGAACCAGCAGGAATGAGATGTGATTGGAGGAGCATGTGAACCTGAATGTGCTTTTTCTGCATGAAAGTTCTGACAATGCTTCCTATCCAAGTGTGACACCATCATGCAGCGGTGTAGGGAGGAATTTCTCCAAGGGGGGGGAGAACAAATTCAATTTTTTTTTGCATTACCCAACAGAATCCTTGAGTAGAGGAGAGAAGTAGCAATAGCAGGTAGAAGTGAGTGGCAAAGAAATCTGGGAGAGGAGGGGGGAATACCCCCTCCTCACAATCATGCCTTCATGATCATTCAGGGAGATCAAAAACCCTCAGTAATTTCTTCCTGGACCAAACTTTACAGTTTTAAAGGCAGAAATCTTTGATATTTAGTTTCAACTTCATTTACCTTAAATTAATTTTATAGCCAAAAATGATTTCATCTCAGTTCCAAATAATGAACTATTAGACAGCCTCGAGCACGCTCTTCATTTGCAAACAGTGCATTAAGCTGTCTAATGAGCCTGCTTTCATATCTGTTTTTATAAGTCTTTTTTTCACTGGGGTTCTATGAGTAGGTTCATGTCTTTCACCCACTCCCATTTCCTCAGCCTCAATATAAGCTACAGAAGACAAGACAATGCTCATTGTTCCTGCTACTGCAACACGTTTACTGGGTACCCCAGATGACTGAAAGGGCCACCAGTGTATCCTGCAAGTGCCCAACATACTACCCCAGCAGCAGTTCACAACAAGCTAAAGCTGACTTTTACAATGTTATCAGTGTGTTTCCATCACACACTCTGTTGCTTATGTGTTTATTTTTGGCTTTGTTTTAACTTTAGCAAAAAAAAAAAAAATACTTGCAAGAATCGATGATGGACGCCAAGCAATGTAGGGATGGAAGTTATTGGATGAAGGCGAGGAATGGAAAAAGTCTTTGGTTTGTACTAAACAGTTGCTAGGTGGACCCTGCTGGATACTGGAAAAGTTGGAAGCATGAGGAAATCCCCCATCTCTGGGATAGACAGAGTGAAATTAACTTGGATAAACCAAGAACAAATTTAATGAGCTAAATCTCTTCTTTGATAAACAAGACCACATGGAGCCAGAATGCACATCATGCCTCTCCTCAGCCTGCCCATCTCCCCATCATCATCCCGTTGCACCCTGTATATCTCTGCCTTCTGTCTAGAAATAAATAGTCTTATTAGTAAGAATGCATGCCACTGTGTGCAGTAATAAATCAGGGTGATTTTCATTCTACATATGTTGCTTAACTTGAAAGCCTTGAAGGAGCAATACCAAGAGCAGGGGGGTGGTGATATAAAGTTGCATAATACCAGAGCTGTTGTTGCTTGAGAAGATAAATATTTTTATAGATCTTAATCTAGACTTCAGAAGGAAGGTTGCACCCAAGGCCCAAATGGAGGTTCTCCCAACCAAGCTATGCCAAACGATGTCACCACTGAGTCCTTGCTGCTCTATCCTTACATTTCCAGCTTAAAACTATGACCACAGTTGATCTATTGGGGGACATATACACAGACAAAATTGGCCAGTCTATATTCTGTATAACGTTTTGCATAACTAGACCAGCCAGCACCACAATGAACATTCCTGACAGCCCAGCTCCCTACATGATCTCAGTGGCTAAATTATTTCCTCCACTCTGACAGCTGCACTAGCCAGAGTGACTAATATAACATTAATCAACTTTGACCAAACATAAATAAGTCACAAGTTTGCCTCTTCCAACTGTGAAATTGTGATGTAAATAAATATATATTCATATGAAATGGTGTTCACGGGAGGGCCTCGGGGGCCTGGGCCCCATCACCTTTGGCTTAAGCCCTCTCTGCTTTCATGGCTGGTGGGGATGCCAAGCCCCACCAGCTGAAGATGTCTCCTGCATGTGCAGAGAGCCAGTATTAGCAGCCAAAGCACACCGACCGAATTAATTGTTGCTCATCCAGCATAGGCGGGACTCACGCAGGAGAGGTCTTTGGCTGTTGAGGCTTGGCTTCCCCACCAGCATAGGTAATATTTTATTGTGGTGGGGGTAGGGGAAAGGAGAGAGAACACCAGGCCTCCACCTTTAGGAACCTCCACAAATGAACTTCTGTCTAGTATGCCTTGGAGTAAGCTCGGCCTACGTTGTCTATGAAGATCCATGTAAAAAAGTAAGAAGGTCAATGCCTAAGTCAACATCATCTGTAAGCCTGTGGACTCAAATTCAGGAATGCATTCATGATAACTTGGACCTATTGTACTTGTCCAGGATTACTCCAGTGTTCTTGCCCACAGTTGAAAGCACTGCCCATGTTTAAAAAAATAAACTATAAACTACTTGTACTGAATGTTAGCTGCTGAATTATCATAGGTTGTCATAAATTAGTTACTTTCAACAGCATCAGTAAAGTGTAGGGTTTGCTGAGGCCAAACAAGGGAAGCTTGCATCCTAGAACTGAATGTACGGCTGCGTGGATGATGCCAACATGAGCACTTTGGTTTCCTAGACCATAGCATGATTTTCCAAGAGCTACTGAGCAGAGATGGTGTCCATCTATCAAAGAAGGGACGAAGCATCTTCCATAACAGACTGGCTAATGTACTAAAGAGGAGTTTCAACTAAATTCGCAGGGAATGGGTGAGAAAACTCTCAAAGTCTTTAATAACCCTCAGGAATGTAAGACATCAAATACCTTTATAGAAATGGGAAAAACAGTAATATCTGAAGAGCTTTGTATACCAATGCCTGTAGTAAGGGAAACAAATTTCTAGATCTAGAGGCTGTAATGATAGAAGCCGACTTGGATTTAGTGGTGGTCACGGAGACGTGGTTCACAGAGAGCCATGACTGGGATATAGTTATACCTGGTTATTATCTATTCAGGAAGGACAGGGTAGGAAAAAAGGGTGGAGGAGTGGCATTATATTTTTAAGAATAATATTAAAGTGACAGAGTTGCAGGACATATGGGGTAAGGAAGAAGCACTGTGGGTTAATCTGGAAAGAGGGAATGGAAAATGTATTTACATTGGGGTTATATACAGGCACCCTTCACAGTCAGAAGAAATGGACAGAGATTTAATTGAAGACATTCCAAGATAACTAGAAAAGGAGAAGTACTACTGATAGGTGATTTTAATATGCCGGACGTCGATTGGGGTGTCCCCGATGTAGGGTCATCTAGAAGCAAGGGGATCTTGGATTCTGTCCTCAAAAGCTCATGCCTCCATAAATTGATTAATCTATAAGGTACCGCTTGCCTGCCTCTGTCAATTTTATTGTTAAACTAGGTGGTCCCATTGTATGTGCTGGTACGTAACATGTGTTTTCCCCTGCATCCTTATACATATTTTACAGAAAGTTCCGTGTAGTGAGCCTTTTGTAAAATACATGGGAAACTATGCACATTTTGACCTGACATCTCATTTCCTATCTAGACAACCTGTGCAAAATGGGGGGGGGGGGGGGGGGTTCCTCTGTTACTTGGAGCTTTTTCCTGTCTGTGCTAGCCTGACACGCTGAAAGAGCTGAAGCCTTGATTCCATCTGAGGGGTGGCTGCACAACCTGGAGATGCTTAAATACACTCTGGTTTCTAAAAAGAATTAGAATTTCTCTGTTTCTCTTCCTTCCTTTGCTATGAAGATGAATTGTATGGAGGAGAATGAGAGCCTAACTTGATACTGGTGGTTACAGCCAGGCACTTGTCACACCCACTGATTATCTGATTTATGGTTCATATTTTCATCCACATCAAATACATTGACAGGATTAACTACTTGGCTGTATCCTATTGTAGTGATTACAATCCTCTCCATCCGGTTTGTGTGTTATGTGTGTACTGTAAAACTCTACAGAGGCTCACAGATGTTACCAATATGTAAGGTCCGTGCCCTGCAGCTGGAAAAATGCAGCAACTTTCAACCAGTTGCTTTTGAAGAGTTGTTGTAGATTCCTTGGCAACAGTCACAATAAGTAAAATGAGTCATTTCCAAATATTCCTTTATAGTATGTCTCTGTTTACGCTAAAGAAAATGTAATGGGGAAAGACATTCAGGGAAGGAAAAATTTATACCTCTTTCAGCCCTGAAGGCACTCTGCTGACTATTGGAAATGAAATGTTCTGACACTAGAGAGTAAGTTTTGTTTTATTTGTGGGTTAGAGGTAAAATGGATTACTGTCAAATAGGCCCAGCTGAGAGTCGGGCACAGTTCATGCAGCCCACCATCTTGGGAGGAATGTTCCCATCCAGACTCAATTCTTTCAAAAGGTGCAAATATGTATCCTGGAACCTCCACACTGGGGGTATATAAACGACTAAATGAAATGTACATAATGAAATATAATTCAAAACAGTTACCTTGAAAAGGTTACTGTAATGTTTATTTTTGCTTCCAGCTAAGCACACAGATAGTTCACCAGCTTATATATCAGGCTGCCTTCCAATTGGTGAAAGACTGGAAAATACAAGATTTATGAAGTTTTCCATTGCATAATTACTAGGTTTCTCATTTGATTTTTTAAGGGGCCCTTTTACTAAGCCGTGTAAGCGTCTACGCGTGCCAAAATGGAGTTACTGCCTGACTACCGCGTGGCTCTTGCAGTAATTTCATTTTTGGTGCATGTTAATACGTGCGCCTGAAAAATATTTTTTATTTTTGTGCGCATGCAGTGGACATACGCCAAGTGGCTCTTGGCATGCATAGGTCATTACTGCCCGGTTACCATGTGAGTCTTTACAGCTAGGTCAATGGCTGGCGGTAGGGTCTCAGACTCAAAATGGGCGTGTGGCAATTTTCATTTTGCCGCATGTCCATTTTCAGTAAAAATTTTTAAAAGACCTTTTTTTTTTACAGGCGTGCTAAAAAATGGATTGGCATGCGACCAAAACCCGCGTCTACACTACCGCAAGCCATTTTTCAGTGCGCCTTTGTAAAACGACCCCTAAATGAGGTGAACATCTCTTTAGCACTGCAGTGGAATCTCAATTCTCTGAAAAAAAAATGAGAAATGTTTATAGAATAGATTTCTTGCACAGAAGTTATAATTTTCAAACAGTTCATTTGGGGGGAAAGTCCATTGGCACTTTTTATTCACAGACTTTCAGAAAGCTGGAGGAAAGCTTTGCATAACTCATCTAGGCCAGGAAATAGACTTTTGGGTTCATGTTTTCAAAATGACACTCGTGCGGTGGACTCAACCTAGTCCTCGCTTGGGACACACAGCTAGCCAGTCAGAATGTGCCATGAATATAGGTGCAATTACTTACATCTGCTTGAGAACATAAGCATTGCCATACAGTGACAGATTGAAGGTCTGTGAAGCCCAGTATCCTGTTTCCAACAGTGCCCAATCCAGGTCACAAGTACCTGACAAGATCCCAAAACAGTAAAATACATTTTATGCTGCTTATCCTAGAACTATCTAATCAATACAAAAAAGTAGAGTGTTATGGGAGAATTACTGGGGTGGAGTTTTCAGGCATAGTCTCATATTTAGTCGCCGCTGATCTTGAATTAATTTGCTGCTAACGTTCTAATCATAGACTCATGCCCTCCCTCCTACCTTTTCACTCCGCTAACAGCACTACTGTTTTTTTTACTTTTTTTGTTTGTTTTCTTATTTATATATATTTTTAATATCATTTCCACATGCTGTTAGCATGAGCAAAAACCAAGCATGTGCAGGGGGGTGGGTCTCTCCCGTGTATACTCAGTTTTGTGAAAATCGAGCATGTACAGGGATAGGGGGGTCTTGCGTGGTGATGACCCAGGAAACGTGCCACCAACCACCAGGTTTTGGATGGAAAAGGGCTTCCACTGGCAGGGCTTGGGGGTCCTCTGTCAGCTCAGATATGTGGGGTCATGGGAATGCGGAGAGAAGGGGTGGCAAAATTTTATGCTCACCTACTTTGGGCTCAGGCCTCCCCAAAACCCAAAGTCTGACTATGTGCCTGGCGTGCATTGCATGGTGCACTTAGCCCACCAACGTACGACAGCCATAGACCTGCTGTAAGTGGGTGTGTCAAAATGTAGTCACATCAGTGCTTATGGTAGCATTCTGTATCTTGGCGTTAAGATGCTGTTATACAATTGGCCTTAGCCTGCTTGAGGCTGCAAGTTATAGAATTGTGGTCAGGGCTGCCAAGAGAGGGGGGCAGGGTGGGCAAAATTCCCTGGGCCCAGGCCTTCAAGGGGGGACCAATGCCAGGATCTCTCTCTCCTGTTCCTGACGGGACCCGAGTGATCATGTCCTGACAGCAGCAGGAGAGAGAAAACTCCAGTGCTGGGCCCCCCTTGGAGGCTGGGGAGGACCCAGAGGAGCAGACACAGCAGGCTGGCAGGGGGTCTCCCCCCCCCCCCCCCCCTCCAGGCCCTGCCAGCAGAAGAGATCTTCCTCCAGCGCTGCTGTTCTTCATTCTGCCACATTGCCTGGGCTGTTTTTCCCCTCAGGCCGCGCATGCTCAGGTTTGAAACTGAGCATGCGTGACGTGAGAGAAAAAGCAGCTGCAGGGGCAGGCCTTGTGGCAGAGAGAAGAAGGGCAGCATCGGAGGAAGACTCTTCTGCTGCCGGGGCCTTGAGTCCCCGCCAGCCAAGATATTTACAGTTGCGGCAGGCAGGGGTGGTGGCAGCAATCCTGGGGGGGAGGGGGCAGTGGCAGTAGTGCCGATGATCCTTGGGGAAGGCGGCGGCCCTGCCCCAGACACATCGGCAGCAGCCCTGCCCCGGGCCCAGTTTAGTCTCTCGGCAGCACTGATTGTGGTAGCCTAGCGGTAGGGCCAATTTGCCATGCACCATTGCCGTGGTAGCCTTACTGCAGCTTTGTAAAAGGGCCCCTTAATCAGCCATGGTGAACCACATTAATATAGGCTTGACTTTTATGCGGTCCTATTAATACAGTTACGTTGGCTGGTTAAGTGCTGAATAGTGGCACCCAGAACGCCCCCAAAATAGCTGGTTTTGGCTTGAGCGCTAATCAGTCATTTTCAATGGCGCTATCCACTTAAAGACCACTGAATATACCTGGATAACTTCAGACAGGTGATTTAAACATGAAATTAAACATGACCAAAACCGAGCTTCTCATTTTTCCCCCCAAACCCACCTCCCCACTCCCCCCGTTTTCTATTTCTGTTGATGGCTCTCTCATTCTCCCTGTCTCCTCAGCTCGAAACCTTGGGGTCATCTTTGACTCTTCTCTCTCCCTCTCTGCTCATATCCAGCAGATCGCCAAGACCTGTTGTTTATTTCTTTACAACATCCGTAAAATCTGCCCCTTTCTTTCCGAGCACTCTACCAAAACCCTCATCCACACCCTTGTCACCTCTCGTTTAGACTACTGCAATCTGCTTCTTGCTGGCCTTCCACTTAGTCACCTCTCCCCTCTCCAATCAGTTCAAAACACTGCTGCCCATCTTGTCTTCCGCTAGGGTCGCTTTACTCATACTACCCCTCTCCTCAAGTCGCTTCACTGGCTCCCTATCCGTTTTCGCATCCTGTTCATCCTGGAGGAGTGGCCTAGTGGTTAGGGTGGTGAACTTTGGTCCTGAGGAACTGAGGAACTGAGTTTGATTCCCACTTCAGGCACAGGCAGCTCCTTGTGACTCTGGGCAAGTCACTTAACCCTCCATTGCCCCAGGTACAAATAAGTACCTGTATACAATATGTAAGCCGCATTGAGCCTGCCATGAGTGGGAAAGCGCGGGGTACAAATGTAATAAAAAAAAATATATATATATATAAATGTACTCACTCTGCTGCTCCCCAGTATCTCTCCACACTCGTCCTTCCCTACACCCCTTCCCGTGCACTCTGCTCCATGGATAAATCCTTCTTATCTGTTCCCTTCTCCACTACTGCCAACTCCAGACTTCGCACCTTCTGACTCGCTGCACCCTATGCCTGGAATAAACTTCCTGAGCCCCTACGTCTTGCCCCATCCTTGGCCACCTTTAAATCTAGACTGAAAGCCCACCTCTTTAACATTGCTTTTGACCTGTAACCACTTGTAACCACTCGCCTCCACCTACCCTCCTCTCCTCCTTCCTGTACACATTAATTGATTTGATTTGATTACTTTATTTTTTTGTCTATTAGATTGTAAGCTCTTTGAGCAGGGACTGTCTTTCTTCTATGTTTGTGCAGTGCTGCGTACGCCTTGTAGCGCTATAGAAATGCTAAATAGTAGTAGTAGTAGTAAACAGCCAAGAGCCTCTCCTGGCCATTTGAATCATATAAAGTACTGGGCCCACAGTTTTCATAACGAGCATTAGTAACTGTATGTAATTGTGGAATCGCTTTTCAGCCCTGATGTGGAAGAGCATGTTCTGTTCTACCCTTGCTTACCAGGGGCGTAGCTAGGTGGGGCCACAGGGGCATGGGCCCCCACAAATTTAGCCCTGGCCCCCTCTACTTTTGACCTCCCCCGATGACGACCCTCCTCCGCCACATTTGACCCCCCCCCCGCCGCTGCCGCCAGGTACCTTTGCTGGCGGAGGTCTCTAACCCCTGCCAGTCGAAGTCTTCTTCAGCGCCGGTCTCCGGTGCGTTCGCTGATCTATTCCTGTGAGTCCTGATGTCCTGCACGTTCCTAAGTGCAGGACGTCAAGAGTCAAGACTCACAGAAACAGATCAGTGAACGTGCCAGAGACCGGCGCTGAAGAGGACTTCGCTCCGACCCCCGCCAGCTAAGGTACCTGGCGGCGGGGGAGGGGTGGCGGTGGGGGGGAGGGTTGAAAGTGGTGGGGGAGGGGTGGCAGCACCGGGGGGGGGGGGGTTGAAAGTGGCAGAGGGGTCGGCGGCACCAGGGGGGCTAAAATGTGCCCGCTCAATGCGGGCAGTGAACCCCCCCTCCCGCCGAGGTCTGGCTACGCCCCTGTTGCTTACAGCTTCACTACAGGCACAAAAGACAGTTGGCCATAGAAGAAATTCCAAAGTGTGTTTCTAAACACGCTTTTAAAAGGGTTTTATCTCAGTCTGAAGAAGTCATGGTTGTTCTCCAGATCACACAACACATTGTTTAATGCACTGCGATCATCTTGTAACTTTTACTTTCTAACTGGTGTGTTGTGCTCCTGTAATCTTAACAAACTATAAACTGTAATTTGCTTATACTTAACCGATTACCAGCAGCAGTATTCTAACTGCCTTAGATGTGGTTTTTAAAAAAACAGAAGAGCGGCGCCCTCGTGTGTCCCAAAGAGTACATTACTTCAGATGAGAAAAGGCTAATGCAAATTGTATTAAAGCCGTCCTACGACAGAAATCCTTTATCAAAGGCAAAGGTACCAACCTGGTTGAGGGTGCTCAGCTGAGCACACATTCTATAAGGAACCACCTAGTTTTATGGTAGAATACCAACTAGCAGAAAAGTATGCACCATGTAGCCGTATTTATGCGTGTTCTGGCTAACATCTAGGTGTGAGCATTTATACCAGCCACAGGGCTGCTGTAAGTGATTGCGCTTTAAATGTAGGTGTATTTTCTGCCACTTGCGCTAGTATTCTATAAAGAAAAGTAAGCACTTACTTTTCATTATAGAACTAGTAAAAAAGGCCCGTTTCTGACACAAATGAAACGGGCGCTAGCAAGGTTTTCCTCTGAGTGTGTATGTTTGAGAGAGTGTATGTGAGAGTGACTGTGTGTGTGAGAGAGAGAGTGAATGTGCAAGTGTGTGTGTGTGAGAGAGAGAGAATGAGTCTGAGTGCGAGTGTGTCTGTGAGAATGAGAGTGTGTGCAAGTGCGTATGTGAGACACAGTGAGTGTGAAAGAGAGTGTGTTTCACACAGATACAGTATGTACGAGAGAGAGAGTGTGTGTGAGACACAGACTCTCTGTGAGACTGAGTGTATGAGACCAAGAGAGTGTGTGAGTGACTGTGTGACACATATTGAGCCTGCAAAAAGGTGGGAAAATGTGGGCAGCGAAAAAGGAGACCCCACGGAGAGGCAGCTGAGCTCTGGCTGTGCTTCAAGGAACTGACCAATCCTATTTAATAGAATGCACTTCCAACATTCTGAAGCTGAGAAACCTTGTGTGGTTGGTCACTTCTGCTTGTGACGAACCCGGAAGTACGTGATCTCAATTCAGGAGATGGATACAGAGAGCAGGAATGCCTCAGCCATGCAGTCAGCTTCAGAACGTTGGAGGTGCATTTTATTGTATAGGATAGGCTTGAAATAGACACCTGCTGCATACCCTCTTACGTTAGGCACCCTGGTATAGAATTACCCTCAGATTTAGAAGGCATCACTATAGCAATAACCCTTTATTTATGGTACCCTGCACAACCACATAGATCACATGCTCCAAAAAACTGGCGCTGAGCTGAGTCAAAAATTGATCAGCAGAGCAGTGCTAGGAGTGAGAAAGGAAGCCTGGGCTCAGTACCTAAGCCAGCCATGAAGGAAACCAAACCAAGAAACACAAAGTTTGAAGGCAGTGTACCCCTTGCTCTCTTCCAGACTCCACCCATCCCTCTTCTTGCTGTTGCCATGCTACTTCTTTGGGCTGATGCATCATAATGCGTCTACATAGTCCATCCCTGGGGAAATGACTCTTTCATTTTTGTGAAAAAGGGGAATGATGCTACTCTCCGTTACTCTTTCAGTTTGAGATTTGATTATGGATCTTTTCCATTAAGAGCTGCTCAAGTGGAGTAATTTTGAAGAGATTTTTCAAGCCATGGCATCACATAAGCCACAACTCCTCCTGCTCCCATATGTCCCTCCTTTACAATATTTGTTTGCCAAACTACTATCATGTTTTCGTTATTATGTTACCCAAGATCCTTCTGATATTACCAAATGTATATTTTCTTATATAATTCTTATATATTTCTTAAATATTTCTTACTATGTTTGCTTGTTAAAATACTATCATGTTTTATCATTACCATCTTACCCAAAATCCATCTGTTATTACTAAATGTATACTTGCTCATGTATTTCCACTATTCACGATGTATTGTAAGCCACATTGAGCCTGCAAAGAGGTGGGAAAATGTGGGATACAAATGCAACAAATAAAATGTAGGACTGAAGGAGAAGGAAAAATTAGTTAACTACCTGATAATTTTCTTTCCTTTTTTCCCAAAGGATCAGTCCAGACAAAAGGGTTGTGACTATCTGCCAGCAGGTGGAGATAGAGAACTCTAATGAGTTGTGTCTCATAAGCTCCTGCACTTAGCAATCAAGCCAGTATTCGATAACAAAGCAGTGAAAGAGAGTGATTTCCAGAGAAAAAAACTCCAGCCTCTAGATAGAAAAAGAACTATGAAATAAAAGGCAAAACTCGAGCCTTGGAAATAACGGAACCAGAACAATACAAACACCCAAAATTACATAGAACCCGGAAAAACCGAAACCATCACAGAAGGGCAGGCTCTGGACTGATCCTTTGAGACTAAAGGAAAGAAAATTATCAGGTAATTAACTAATTTTTCCTTCCATTACATCCCAAGGATCAGTCCAGACAAATGGGATGTACCAATGCAATCTTTAAGATGGGAGGGACTGTGATATCCCTGTAGCAAGAACTGTGGCTCCGAAGGAAGCATCTGCTCGAGCAGACACATCCAAATGGTAATGCTTACCAAATGAATGAGAAGAAGACCACGTCACTGACCGACAGATCTCTGCCAACGAAACTGCTCTAGATTCTGCCAAAGAAGTTGCCAACGACCTGGTAGAATGAGCCTTGACATATATGGGAAAAGATCTACCCCTCAGAATGTAAGCCATTGAGCAACTGTCACTTTGGAGGTCAGCAAACCCTTCCAGGGTCCCGCAAAAAGGACAAAAAGATGATCACACTGCCTGAAATCATTGGCAGCGGTAAGATAGCGCATAAGGACGTGCTTCACATCCAACAGTTGCAGGGAAGTGTACTTTGCAGAATAGACATCCCTGGAAAAAGAAAGAAGAAACACAGTCTGATTGACATGAAAAGGAGATACAATCTTTGGCAAACAGGACAAAACTGTCCGTATGGAAACTCCTGCGTCAGAAAAGCAGAGAAAGAGATCCCTGCAAGACATAGCTTGAAGCTCTGAAACTCTCCATGCCAACGAAATGGCAAGTAGAAATACTGCCGTTAAAGTAAGATCTTTGATAGTTGCCAAACGAAGAACTACTTGAAGACTCCACTGAGGACAAATATTGCGGAGAGGGGGGTGCAGATGAGTGACTCCCTTGAGGAATCGCACTATATCGGGGTGACCAGCCAATGAGGCATTCTCTATCTTGCCTCTATGACACGCCAACACTGCCACCTGAACCTTGAGCAAATTGAGAGCCAAGCTTTTTTTGAATCCCTCCTGAAGGAAGGATAAAATCTGAGACAAGGAAGCACGAAATGGAGAAACAGCATTCTGTGCAGACCAGCTCTCAAAAGTTCACCACACTCTAGCATAAGAAGAAGAAGAAGTGGACCACTTTTGGGCTTGTAGAAAGGTAGTAATAACAGAAAACAACCAGTCTCATGACCTCCAAGGCACTAAAGCCCCACAATCTTCCCACAGCACAAGCGCTCTCAAAAAGAACAGCAGTGGGGTTGTTTTTTTTTTTTTTTAGATAGAGGCAGGAGAAAAAGAGAAGGGAAGACTGAGATAAAGAAGTAGAAAGTGGCAAAGGAGGAGCAGGGAGGGATCTAGACCACTAGGTTTATACCTGAGGCACAGAATATTCTCAACCCCAAACTCAACTGAACCTGCAAACAGGACAAGAAGCTACAAAGAAGTCACCATAGCACACAGGAGCTGTTATCCTGCCTGCTGGAGATAGAGAATACTGGCTTGGTTGCTAAGCACAGGAGCTTATGAGGCACAACTCATTACAGTTCTCTATCTCCACCTGCTGGTGGATGGTCACAACCCATTTGTCTGGACTGATCCTTGGGACATAATGGAAGAGCAATATACCAGCTACTCCTGACCCTTGACCCAGCCCAGCCAGTACAGAATTGTTACATTTGTCTATAGTTTGTCTTCTATCCTCAGTCTCTATTTATTCTTGGTCTTTTCTTATGCTTGCTTTCTGCCTTCATGTTCCTTCTCTTTTATGAATCCTTTTCCAGACTTTCTCTAATTTCTTTCATTTTCTCCATGTATTTGCTTCTCCATAACCTTTCTCTCTTCCTTCTCTCTTCTCACTACCTTCTAGTCTCAACCCCTCATGTCACTTCTCACTATTTTCTCAGCTTCCTGTCTCTTCTCTCTGGAATTCGTTGCCAGAGAATGTAGTAAAAGCAGTCAGCTTAGCAGGGTTTAAAAAAGGTTTGGATGGCTTCCTAAAGGAAAAGCCCATAGACCATTATTAAAATGGACTTGGAGAAAATCCACTACTTATTTCTAGAATAAGCAGCATAAAATGTATTGTACTGTTTTCGGTTCCTGCCAGGTACTTGTGACCTGGATTGACCACTGTTGGAAACAGTATGCTGGGCTTAATGGACCTTTGGTCTGTCCCAGTATGGCAATACTTATGTACTTATGAGTAATTTTTAAAATGTATTCTGCCTCAATTATCAAAATATGCAGGCTGGATGAGTGGCCCAGAGCAACTTTTGGCTTCATTCTGTGTCTGTAATATTGATACACTTTAATTTTCCATTCATGCACCAATGTGAGGGTGGTTGTTACCAGGGCCACGTGTATCAATAAGTGATCCAGGTGGTCACCTAGAGTTCCACAATTTGTGAGCTGTCACCAGAAGAACACAAGAGAAGCTACCAGGCTGAATAACACAGCTGGTGGGGATTCCCAGGCCTTGCTAGCCAAAGGACTGCAGGAGGAGCTGCCAGGTTGTGCAGCATAACTGACAGGAATCCCCACAGCTTGCCAGCTGCTGAAATGGAAGATCTGCTGCCACTCTCATCACCCTGCCTACTCTGAGCTGGCAATATGAGCATGTTGAAAGCCAAAGAGCTGGCACAAAGCAGTGAACAACAGAAGCAAAAGCTCCTACCGCTCAGCTGGTCTGAGAGAGGGAAAGAAGGAAAGGCATTGGGAGCAGATTCTGAGGGGAGAGTAGGCAGGGTTTAGGTGCTAGCAAACATATTTATAAATGACCTAGAGATGGGAGTATCTAGTGAGGTAATGATGACACAAAGTTATTCAAAGTCGTTAAATCGTGGGATGATTGTGAAAAATTACAAGAGGAACTTACGAGACTGGGAGACTGGGCGTCTAAATGGCAGATGACGTTTAATGTGAGCAAGTGCAAAGTGATGCATGTGGGAAAGAGGAACCCGAATTATAGCTACGTCATGCAAGGTTCCACCTTAGGAGTCACTGACCAAGAAAGGGATCTAGGTGTCATTGATGATACGTTGAAACCTTCTGCTCAGTGTGCTGCTGCGGCTAAGAAAGCAAATTGAATGTTAGGTATTATTAGGAAAGGAATGGAAAACAACAATGAGGACGTTATAATGCCTTTGTATTGCTCCAAGGTGCAAGTGCACCTCGAATACTGTGTTCAATTCTGGTAGCCGCATCTCAAAAAAGATATAGTGGAATTAGAAAAGGTACAGAGAAGGGCAACGAAAATGATAAAGGAGATGGGACGCCTTCCCTATGAGGAAAGGCTAAAGCAGCTAGGGCTCTTCAGCTTGGAGAAAAGGCAGCTGAGGGGAGATACGATAGAGGTTTATAAAATAATGAGTGGAGCTGAACAGGTAGATGTGAAGCGTCTATTTACGCTTTCCAAAAATACTAGGACTAGGGGGCATGCAATGAAGCTACAATGTAGTACATTTAAAATGAATTGGAGAAATTTTTTTCTTCACTCAACGTGTAATTAAACTCTGGAATTCGTTGCCAGAGAATGCAGTAAAGGCGGTTAGCTTAGCAGAGATTAAAAAAGATTTGGAAGGCTTTCTAAAGGAAAAGTCCCTAGACCATTATTAAATGGACTTTGGGAAAATCCACTATTTCTGGGATAAGCAGTATAAAATGTTTTGTACTTTTTTGGGATCTTGCCAGATATTTGTGACCTGGATTGGCCATTGTTGGAAACAGGATGCTGGGCTTGATGGACCTTTGGTCTGTCCAAATATGGCAATACTTATGTACTTATGTACTAAGGGGGAAAGGGAGAGGCAGGTGCTAGGAAAGTTGGTAGTGAAAGAGGGGACATGCTGAAAAAGGAATAGATGGTGGGGGGAGAGGAAAAAGGCAGGGAACGTGGAGGGGCATAATCGAAAGGGGGGCCCAAGTTTTCCTAAGGACATCCTTGTAGGATGTCCTGACGAAGGGGCAGGGAAACCCGTATTATCAAAACAAGATGGGCGTCCATCTTTCGTTTTGATAATACGGTCGGGGACGCCCAAATTTTGAAATTTAGGTCATCCCTAGAGATGGTCGTCCTTAGATTTGGTCATTTCTGATTTTCGGCGATAATGGAAACTAAGGACGCCCATCTCAGAAACGACCAAATGTGAGCCCTTTGGTCATGGGAGGACCCAGCATTCATAGTGCACTAGTGCCCCTGACATGTCAGGACACCAACCGGGCATCCTAGGGGGCACTGCAGTGGACTTCAAAAAAAGCTCCCAGCTACATAGCTCCCTTACCTTGTGTGCTGAGCCCCCCAAACCCACAACTGTACACCACTACCATAGCCGTTATGGGTGAAGGGGGCACCTAGATGTGGGTACAGTGGGTTTCTGATGGGTTTTGAAGGGCTCACATTTACCACCACAAGTGTAACAGGTAGAGGGGGATGGGCCTGGGTCCGCCTGCCTGAAGTGCACTGCACCCACTAAAACTGCTCTAGGGACCTGCATACTGCTGTCATGGAGCTGGGTATGACATTTGAGGCTGGCAAAAAATATTTAAAAAAATTTTTTTGAGGGTGAGAGGGGGTTAGTGACCATTGGGGGAGTAAGGGGAGGTCATCCCTGATTCCCTCCAGTGCTCATCTGGTCAGTTCGGGCACCTTTTTGTGGCTTGGTCGTAAGAAATAAAGGACCAGGTAAAGTCGTCCAAGTGCTTGTCAGGGACGCCCTTTTTTTTCCATTATGGGTCGAGGATGCCCATGTGTTAGGCACGCCCAAGCTCCGCCTTCCCTACGTCTCCAACACGCCCCCTGGAACTTTGGTCGTCCCCGTGACGGAAAGCAGTTGGGGGCGCCCAAAATCGGCTTTCCATTATACCGCTTTGGATGACCCTGTGAGAAGGATGCCCATCTTGCGATTTTTGTTGAAAGATGGGCGTCCTTCTCTTTCGAAAATAAGCCTGATAGTGACATAGTAGATGACGGCAGATAAAGACCTGTATTGTCCATCCAATGTGCTTGAGAGGATAAACTCATTTCATAAGGTATGAGGTAATACAACATATGTATACCTGATCTTGATTTGTCCATGCTGTTTTCAGGGCATAGACCGTAGAAGTCTTCCCAGCACTGTCTTTGTTTTAAACCTTCTGATGTTGTGATCGAAGCCCTCGAAAATCTCCATTCTAGCCCATCCAAATCTATCCAGCCACGATCAGGGTACAGACCGTAGTAGTCCGCCTAGTACTGGCCTTGCATCTCAATTACCAGAGTTGCCACCTAATCTCTGCTAAGCTTCTTTGGATCGATTCCTTCTAAACAGGATTCCTGTGTGTTTATTACACGCATTTTTAAATTTTGTTACGCTTTTCATCTCCACCATTTGCCAGAGAGGGAAAGGAGGCAACAGGGCAGATTCCAAATGGGGAGAAGATGCTGGAAAAAGAATGGGCAGGGGGAGAGAGAAGTTACTGTGTTGAAGCCTCTGCCACCACCAGAAAAGGAAGTGCTATGGTAGAGTTTCTGCCACTAGATAAGGCCTGGGCAATGGAACATTTTTTTGGTTGGAGGGACAAACAAACTAATCTCTAGCCCCACCCCAAGCTCTGTAGTTGATGCTGTATTGGAGAAAATATCCATAGCCCCTGTGGCCCACCCCACTCTGCTGCCTTTAGGTACAAGGCTGAAGATTTGCCTAGGACCCTTAATACTGGTGCATTGGCCTCCCTTGAAACTGGGATGTTTTGGCAAAGTTGAATAACAGCCTATCCTATGGGATAGAGTTTCCACAGGAGTGGATGAACGCTAAATCCCACGAGCGAAGATGCAAGAAAATAAAGTGGGAAGTGGACCAATGACTTCAGGACATAGAGACTGAGATGATATTCAGGAGTCTTTAACAGTGTAAAAAAAGGTTGTCCGTCTTGGGTAATGCACCAAGAGGATTAACACAGAAATGTCCAATGCTTTTTTGTCTCCAAAAAACCTTAAAGATCATGAAGATCAAATCTAGTGTAACGACAAGTAGTCTCTTTCTTCGATAACGTGCATTATCCAAGACGGACAACCTTTCAAACAACATTTTTACACTGTTAAAGACTCCCGAGGCGGGCCTGTGGCCGAAACACAGTACTGTGTCGAGTCTACAATAAAGTTTGCTTTGTGAATATCATCTCAGTCTCTATGTCCTGAAGACATTGGTCCACTTCCCACTTTATTTTCTAACAGCCTATCCTACCAGTGCCTACAATTTTCATCCCTTTCATATTGTATTTTGATACAGGCTCTGCCATTTTCAGCCCCTGCATTCTGCATTTTGTTGTAGATCTTTGGCATAGTGGTCTCTGAGGTGACTATCATTTCAGACGGAGTTGCAAAGTTAAGGGATGATTTTCCATGTAAATCATCAGGGCTGCTGAGAGGGCGGGGGTGGTGGGGACAAAATTCCCTAGGCCCAGGCCTCCAAGGGGGTCTGGCGCCGGAGTCAGGCCGCCAGCGCTGCAGTCCCCAGTCTCACCTGCCTGCCCTTGGCTCCATCGACAGCCCCCCTCCATCCGCCATCGGGCCCCCTGCACTCAAATCATCAGCGCCTCACCTCTGTATGAAAGAGGCAGATTGCCTCCCTTCAGGCCCTCCCTGTGTCTTGCTCTCGTGGAAACCGGAAGTTACATCAGACGAGGGCGGGACACAGTGAGGGAAGGCACGAAGGGAGGCGATCTACCGCTTTCATATGGAGGTGAGGCGCTGACGATTTGAATGCATGGGGCCCGGTGGTGGACAGAGGGGGGCTGTCGACGGGGCTGGGCCTGGGCGGGTGGAGACTTGGGACTGCGGTGCCGGCGGTCTGAGAGCAGGGGGGCAGCAGGGGGGGCAGTGGAGGCGGGGGTATGGCCTTGCCCCGGGCCCGGCTTAGTCTCTCGGCGGCCCTGGATCCGGGCCCAGCTCTGTCTCTTGGAGGCCCAACAAATCATTACATATGTGACGGGCCTGATATCCAAAAGGTTTTAACTGGACAGGAGAGGCTCCTGCCTGGTTTAACCATGCTGAAATGACATTCAGTGGTTTTTAACAGGGCAGTGTCAGTGAATATCAGCTCTGACTGCCACAGTACTGTCTGATTAATATTGGCTGGTACATGGTTAGCTTCTGGGTGACCACTGTAACCCAGATATTCAACACCGATTCCCAGACATGGTCTGGCATTGGATATCTAGGCTCAGTTCAGTCCAGAGCTTAAAAACAGTCGATCGCCACAGGCTGAATATTGACCTTGAAGAAAACATCTAACAACCTGTCCTGGGGGCTCCCTAGCCAGTCAGGTTTTCAAGATATCCACAATGAATATTCACATGATTGATTTAATTATCATGGAGGCAGTGCATGCAAATCTCTCACGAATATTCATTGTGGATGACCTGAAAACCTGACTGGCTGGGAAGCCCCCAGCCAGGACAGGTTTGGGAACCACTGATCTATCTGCATTTTTAAGTTATGTTTCTTAAAACTCCTTCTCTTATTTCTTGAACCAGACAATCTCTGTGCAGTGCTGCAGGAATGATTTTTCCTTCATTTGACTATTGTAGTGCTTCCTTGCTGGGGTTGCCTGCATTTCTGCAAAGGATGTTGAAAATTGCTGCCAGACGCTTTCATTTGGGTAAAAACTGGATGTTTGCATATGAAACATATCTGTTGGAGAATTAAGTTTAAAACAGTTCCTTTGGTATTTATTTATTTATTTATTGCATTTGTATCCCACATTTTCCAACCTATTTGCAGGCTCAATGTGGCTTACAGAGTTTTGTTATGACATAGTCATTACAAGAAGTCGGTTACAATTCGTAGTGTACACAGATTAAGAAAGGGTAGTGAGAAGGAGGGTTTTAGACAGAATAGTATAGAGGTGTACTTTAATAGCTGGGTGAGCTGGTAGGTATTCTGAGCTCTGTATGATGTGGCCTCATTGTAGCTTAACAGCCCCATTTTAGATAGAAAAACAGAAGTAAGACATCCAGGTCGCGACATGACAAATTCTGGTGGTATTTTAGAGAAGGATCTGCTGATGTACAGCCTTTACTAAAGCACATGCAGGAATGCAAATCTATGCATTCAATATGTGCGGCTGGAGCAGCCATTTTGCAATTGTCAATGTCTACATCATCAACAGAGACAATGAGGCAACATACTCATCTAATGTATCGGCACTTACTTGTGTAAGTTGGTATTTCAGAACCTAGACACACAAATGCCGACCCTTAGATGTGTTTGTGTGCCATTTTTAGATAAAGGGAATGAAAGGGATGGAACTCCTCTCATATGAGGAAAAGCTAAACAGGTTAGCGTTCTTCAGCTTGGAAAAGAGACGGATGAGGGGAGATATAATTGAGGTCTACAAAATCCTGAATGGTGTAGAACGAGTAGAAGTAAATCCATTTTTTACGTGTTCCAAAAGTATAAAGACTACGGGACACTCAAGGAAGTTACATGGAAATATTTTAAAAACAAATAGGAGGAAATATTTTTTAATTCGACAAATAGTGAAGTTCTGGAACTCTTTACTGTGGAGGATGTGGTAACAGCGGTTAGCGTATCTAGGTTTAAAATAAGTTTGGACAAGTTCCTGGAGGAAAAGTTTATAGTCTGCTATTGAGACAGAGACGGGGAAACTATTTCTTGCCCTGGGATTGGTAGCATGGAATGTTGCCACGATTTGAGCTTCTGCCAAGTACTCGTGACCTGACTTGGCCACTGTTGGAAAAAGGATACTGGGCTAGATGGACCATTGGTCTGACCCAGTAAGGCTACTCTTATGTTCTTATGTAAATGCTCCCAAGTACAGAGCCTGCAATGATTTGGCACAATTTTTTTTTTTGAGGGGGGGGGGGGGGGGTGGAGGGGCTAATACTGGAGGATTAAGAGGACAACCTCCACTAACATGCTGTTTAAAATGAGCACTTTTACAAAATCTATATGTACATGGGAGCAGCTGTAAATCTCAGTGTTGATCATGGTGATCATAGACATGGATCCCTCATCTGAAATGGAAAATGAACCTGCATTTTTTGGTCCCATCAAAACCATGCCCCCTTGCCATATTGTATATATTGCATTTTCCTGGACACTCCACCAGCACATTAAGTACCTGCATCCTACATTTTAATGGAGTCATGAATACGTTCAGTACCTAAACTGTATCTGAGCCTCCTATACAATGTGCAGACCTCCTATAGTGTTCTAAATATTTTCTAACCTTGGAGAGCAAAGTTGTTGTGAATGCAACCTGTGTTTTTCTGCTAAATTACAAAAGACTGGGAGAAGAAAGGAGATTTTTGTTTATTTCGCATGTTATATATACCACTGATCCAAATCATCTTTACACTCAGCAATGCACAATGTTAAACATCAAATTAATTTGTACATACTACAAACCACATGTGAACTTTAGTGTTAAAACACATTTCAAGCTGCAATCAATAAAACATATAATATACATACACATACAATAACAACCCCACCCATAATCACTAGCCCCCACTCTACAACTCTTCTACTTCTTATACCTTTTGGCCCACAACTCACCCTTCCCAAATCCTCTTTCTTGTCCCTGTTATATATTTGACACTTTTATTACCACATGGTCTCCAATTTATGAAATCTTGTCAAATACTGTGTCTTTGGGACACATTCAGTCAGTCAGGTTTTCAGGATATCCACAATGAATATGCATGAGCTAAATTTGCATGTACTACCTCCATTGTATAGAGAAAAAATATCCGCCAGAAGGCGGAGAACTCTAGACGCCCCACGGACAACAACAAGAAATGAAATAAAAGTGGGAGGGCGACCAAGGATTCCAAAGACTGAAAGGATATATAATAATAAAGATGTTTATTGAGGTATAAAGACTCGACACAACGTCGTGTTTCGGCCGTTAGGCCTGCATCAGGAGTCTTAATGCCGAATGCTTTTGAGAACTATTTGATGAAGGCAAATCCTCAACAAAGGGAGGATAAACAGCATTCTATACAAGTGTTGTGTCAGAGGAGACAACGAAGCACGCTCACCTTCACAACGGTCTTTCTGAAGACCTCCCTTTGTTGAGGATTTGCCTTCATCAAATAGTTCTCAAAAGCATTCAGCATTAAGACTCCTGATGCAGGCCTAACGGCCGAAACACGATGTTGTGTCGAGTCTTTATACCTCAATAAACGTCTTTATTATTATATATCCTTTCAGTCTTTGGAATCCTTGGTCGCCCTCCCACTTTTATTTCATTTCTACCTCCATTGAATACAAATTTATCTCATGTATATTTACTGGGAGCATCCTGAAAACCTGCCTGGCTAGCTGTGTCCCAAGGACTGGGGTGGGAACCACTGTTCTAGCTCCATTCTCAGTTCCTCAGGTAAGTAATTCCACAGTGTAGGGTAAATGAACAAAATAACTTTTTGGCTGAGAAGGCCGAACAAACTAATACACACCCCACTTCCCAGACTCCCTAATTGCAGATGACTTAACATCTGACAGCAGTTTCGGGAGGAATCTGATTTGAAACCCGCAGTGTCGGGCATTCCATGAAGTTCCAGGGGACAGCAGTCCTTCTAGATGAATAATCAATGATTGCACCCAAGGAGACCTTCTTTTCCAAGTTACTTGAACGCGCCGTTCACCGCTGCTGTCTTGACTTTCTCTCATCTCAAGCTGTTCTTGACCCACTCCAATCTGGCTTTCGCCCTCTTCATTCAACTGAAACTGCACTTACAAAAGTTTCCAACGACCTGTTCCTGGCCAAATCCAAAGATCTCTATTCTATCCTCATCCTTCTCGATCTATCCGCCGCTTTTGACAATGTTGATCACAGCCTACTCCTTGATACGCTGTCTTCATTTGGATTCCAGGGCTCTGTTCTTTCCTGGTTCTCCTCCTACCTCTCGCTTCGCACCTTTAGTGTACACTCTGATGGATCCTCTTCCACTTCTATCCCTCTACCAATCGGTGTACCTCAGGGTTCTGTTCTCAGTCCTCTCCTGTTCTCCATCTACACTTCTTCCCTTGGCTCTCTGATATCATCCCATGGCTTTCAATACCATCTCTATGCTGATGACTCCCAAATCTACCTCTTCACCCCCGAAATCTCAACCAGCATCCAGACAAAGTTTCAGCCTGCCTGTCTGATATCGCTGCCTGGATGTCTCAACGTCATCTGAAACTTAACATGGCCAAAACCGAGCTTCTCATCTTTCCCCCTAAGCCTACCTCTTCTCTCCCCCCCTTTCTCTATTTCTGTGGATGGCACTCTCATTCTCCTTGTCTTATCTGCTCGTAACCTTGGGGTCATCTTTGACTCCTCTCTCTCCTTCTCTGCTCACATTCAGCAGATTGCCAAAACCTGTCGTTTCTTTCTCTATAACATCAGCAAAATCCATCCCTTCATCTCTGAGCACTCTACCAGAACCCTTATCCACACTCTTATCACCTCTTGTCTTGATTATTGTAACCTGCTTCTCACTGGCCTCCCTCTTAGCCATCTCTCTCCTCTTCAATCAGTCCAAAACTCTGCTGCGTGACTCATTTTCTGTCAGTCCCTATGCTCACATTAGGCAGCCCTCTCCTCAAGTCATTTCACTGGCTCCCAATCTGTTTCCGCATCCAATTCAAACTTCTCTTATTGACCTATAAATGCATTCACTCTGCCGCTCCCCAGTACCTCTCCATTCTTGTCTCTCCCTACACCCCCCCTTGGGTATTCCGTTCTATTGATAAATCTCTCTTATCTTGTCCCCTTCTCCTCTACTGCTAATTCCAGACTCCGTTCCTTTTATCTTGCTGCACCTCATGCCTGGAATAAACTTCCCGAGCCTGTACGTCTAGCCCCCTCTTTGGCTATTTTCAAGTACAAACTGAAAGCCCACCTCTTTACCACTGCTTTTGACTCCTAACCACTGCTCACTTGCCCTGTCCTTTTTATCCTCACCTCTTTATTCCCTTACCCTTAATTGTTCTGTCTGTCTGCCTGTCTTATCTAGATTGTAAGCTCTTTGAGCAGGGGCTGTCTTTTTGTGTATGGTGTACAGTGCTGCGTATGCCTTGTAGCGCTATCGAAATGATAAGTAGTAGTAGTAGTAGTAGTAGGTTGTTCCAACGCAGGCCTCATAAGATAAGATGAGAATTGATATTGGTGTACCACCAGTTAACGGAGTACTGCCTTTGATGGTCTGAAGATACCATATTTATTTATTTATTCACACATATATGTGTGAATGGTTTGAAGTAGTACATTTTCCTGGTTCTAGTGAGTATCAGTTAAACATTAGTTAGGCCGTGGCCCCCTGTTCTTGTTCCTGTGTCTTGCATCAGTGTTGTGTCCTTGCCAAGTCAGTAGACAGTGAAAGCTGAACTCAGGGGCCCTTTTACAAAGGTGAGCCAAAAAGTAGCCCGCGGTAGTGTGGGCATGTGTATTGGATTCGCACTGGACCATTTTTCCACTGTATCTGGAAAAAGGGGGGGGGGGGGTTGGCTGGGAAATGGACGTATGGCAAAATTAAAACCAGAGTGTGTCTATTTACCATCTGAGCCCTTAATGCCACCCACTGACTTAGCAGTAAGGGCTCATACGTTACCTACATGGTAACTGTCCAGCAAGTGCCAACTGCCAATTACCGCCAGGAATGCCCTCGTGGTAGAAAATTATTTTCTACCGCTGGTTTTCGGAGTGCGCCAAACTCAGAATTACCGCCAGTCGCATGCGCTAGCCGGGCGGTAATGTCAATTTGATGCATGCCGCACACACATAGGCCCTTACGTGCCTTTGTCATAGGGCCTCTCAGGGACTTAACTGTTGTTACATTTGAAGCCTCTTGAGTAGAATTCCTAAACCACCCACTCAGTTTATGATTTTCCACCAGTAGAATTCTCTGTGAAAGTCAGTCTAACGGTCCACTATAAATTCAGACCCATCTTGCACTGCTAAGATCACAGAGCCTGATCACTTTCCTAATGAAAACTATCCACACTACCAAAATTCAGTCTTGGCCTTCCCTGAGTACGAAGTTAAACCTGCATTTGATTTCCTCAAAGTGACAGCTTATTTTCTGGATGTCCTGGATTCCTCGCTGTGAGGACAGACCAGGACAGTAAATAGGTCTTAGATCTGAATGAAGGACCTGACTTTAAAAAAAAATCATGTGGAAAGTAAAGCAGTTATCATGAAGTAAACACAGCAGGGGCTGTCTTCCTTATTGTTTATGCGTGCTTGCTAAAGGTCATCAGGCTGATGAAAAAAATGAGGAGCAGACTGGAAAGAAAATGAAATAACTAGGCATCACTTAAAAGTCACAGGTTCTGGCCAAATAAACAGTGGCTGATTAAACACAAAAGGTTGTGGGTTTATTTATACAGGACTCTATGATATCAAAGCTGGTTTTAAATCAGAGAATACCTTTGGAAGAAAATCCATAATGGAGTAGGCTAACATTGGCTTAGAGTGATCGTATTGTGAAATTCAGTTACTCTTTCACTCCATTTAAGTGCACGTCGGATAAGCGCATGCTCTGTTTAACTGCATGCCATACTTCGGTCCCGTTTTTGGCACCATCAATTTCTATGGGGACAAACTTCGGTTTTGCGCACCACTGATAAGTGCAAGATTCGCTTATATGCATGGCTTAAGACCGCTCCTCTGCAGGAAAGACTCCGCATAAGAGTGCGCACGGAATATGGAAGCCAATTGGCGCGTGACAACCAACGAGATTTCAAATTTACCGCCCCTTTAACTGCCACAGCCAGAATAAGCGAAAGAATGTTGTTAGAGTGTACACTGGGGTCGTCGTCACGGTGGAACTGTAAGACTTTAATACTGGCTGAACGAATAGAAGTTCTTAAAAAATTAGAAAACAAACAAAGTCAAGCATCTATTGCTAAAGAATATGGTGTCAATCCCAGTCAATTTTCACGTGTCTTGAAGCAGAAAGACCAGCTTCTGGAAGACTGGCAAAACAATACAAATCCACAATGGAAACGAAAACGGGAAAGAAAAGCTGAGGAGGTAGAAGATGCTCTTCTTCAGTAGTTTTCTCGAGTCAGGAGCAGACAGTGTCCTGTCAGTGGTCCACTGCTTATGGAGAAAGCTAAATAGCTAGCTGAAAGTCTTGGACTAACTGAATTCAAAGCCACTGTTGGATGGTTGGAAAAATGGAAGGAGAGGAACAGCATAAAATTCAAGAAACAGAATGGTGAGAAACAAGACGCTGATGACTTTGGTGCTGAAAATTGGGTTGTTTCAGTTCTTCCTACCATCGTGAACGAGTTTGCACCTCGTGACATTTTCAATGCTGACGAAAACGGTCTCTACTGGCGAGCGATTCCTGATGGAACACTTGCATTCATACAAGCCGAAACTACAGGAAGTAAAACATTGAAGGACAGACTGACGATCCTCCTTTGCTGCAATATGGATGGGAGTGAGAAGCTGGAACCACTCGTCACTGGAAAGAGCAAACAGCCCCGTTGCTTCAAGAATGTTAATGGACTTCCTGTGTCATACAAGGTTAACGCAAATTCATGGATGACTGGGGACATTTGGAACCAGTGGCTAAAGAAGATAGACACTAGAATGCGGGCACAAAAGCGTCAGATTTTGTTGCTTTGTGATAATTGTGCTGCACACAGGGATGATGTCAGGCTGTCTAACGTCAAGGTGGTCTTTCTGCCACCAAACACTAACTCTCTGATCCAACCTATGGATCAGGGCATAATAGCCAATTTCAAAAAACATTATCGGGCTCTTGTGCTACGTCGACTGATGAGCGTTATGGATGACCAGATTGGCAAGGATAAACGTGCTGTTGAACTGGCTCATAATCTATCACTGTTGGATTCCCTACATAAGCAGAAAGAAGCCTGGAATCATGTTACACAGGCAACCATTGTGAACTGCTACAAGCAGGCAAACTTTGTTAGGGATGTGGAGAGGGACGAAACAGATGCTGCTGTTGCAAACGCATCAGATGAACAGGCTTTTGACATCCCAGCCGGTGTTACTGCAGAGGAGTTTTATCACTACATAGCTGTTGATTATGATCCAGTGGCGTTCCTAGGGGGGGGGGGGGGGCGGTGGGTGCGGTCTTCCACAGGTGCACGCCTCTGGGGGGGGGTGCCACACGCGCCTGTCCTTCGTTTGTTCCATGCTCCCTCTGCAGGTTCCTGTTCCGGGGCAGAGGGAGCATGGAACGAACGAAGGACAGGCGACCGCGGCCCCCCCAGCGGTGTGCACCCGGGGGGGGTTCTTTCACGGGGGGGTGTCCTTTCACCAGGGGGGGTCGCGCTGCATCCGGGGGGGGTGCTGCACCCAGGGGGCGGGGTGCATCGGCGATCCGCCCCGGGTGTCAGCCCCCCCTAGGAACGCCACTATTATGATCTACAAACAGCTGACAACAGCACTGATGTCCAGATATGCACCTACACGCAGGCAATGGCTGATGATGAAACAGATGATGAAATGAGCAGCGAAGCACGTGCTGATGAAATTCAACAACTTCCTGTCACTTTTGCAAGAGTGCTGAAGAGTCTCAACACCATGCGGGCCTATCTGGAGGCCACTGGATGTCAGTGCTATGAGAGTTTTTACCGTCTGGCAGACGTAGTCTATGGAACTCACAGACACAATAGTGTACAGAGGACTCTGATTACTTCAAGTAAGCCTAACGTCAGTTAACGGAGACTGTATACTGTACATATAATAAACAGTACTGTACATATGTTTATCAGATGTCAAGCTTCTTAGGGTCACAACGGTTAAGTGCACACTCTGGTTAACTGCATGTACTTCTTTGGTCCCAGACCCTTGCACTTAAGCGGATTGCACTGTGTGTATGTATATATATATATATATATATATATATATATATATATATATATATATGTGTGTGTGTGTGTGTGTGTGTGTGTGTGTGTGTGTGTAAGAAATGTGATATCTAGGCTAGCAGTCACACCATTCAAAACATATAACAACACTGAATCATTTGTGTAATAAACCAAATGTTGGGCAGAGTAGTGTTCTAGGAGTTTATTATCAATGCTTTGAGCACTCTGTGTTAAATCAAAGACTTTCAGCTCAATCAGAAGTGTTGACTCCTAAGCAAGCTGCTGGACACAATGGTATCTTGGACAAGTGCCGCTTTCTGTGCCTTTTCTTTTCAGGCTTACAATACAATGCAAATGAAACTTATTTGTATTGTATTGTAAGCCTGAAACTACCAAAAAAAATGGTCTTAATGAAGATTAGAAAGAGAAACAAGGCTTTTCAAGGTTAATGTTAGGATTCTGAGTGTTCAACCAAATAGTGAGCCCTTGGGCCATGGATCTCTGGACAAGGGAGAACTCTGAAGATAGCAGACAGTGTCACCACCAGGGTGAATCGGATACTGGAACTCCAGGAAAGGAAGCCTGGCGTGGAAAGCTGAAAATCAGGAGACAGGAAACGCGTGCTGTGGAGCGGATCACAGGAACTAACATTAGGAGACTGGAACTCGGAAGCGGAACTGTGGAAGGCTAGAACTCAGGAACAGCTGAAGATTGAAACTCAGGAACAAGGCTGTAGACAATTGGAACTCAGGAACAGTGAAGACTGGAATTCAGGAACAAGGCTACAGACAATTGGAACTCAGGAACAGCTGAAGACTTAGGAAAAAGGCTGGCAACCACAGCCAGCAGAGTTGAAAGTGTTGCAGAGGTGTTGACTGAAGGCGGGGAGCTCCAGGAAATACCTCCCGGTCCAGAAGCAGAATTACAGCGGAACCAGTGGGAGTTCCTTTCGAGGCCCACAAAGCCACGTCTTCAGCATGCACATGCACCCTAGGTCCCCACCCTTGATGAAGCAATGCAGCCCCAATGCCAGTGAAAACACAGTCAGACCTCAATCCCCCTCCCCCCCTCCTTGCTTATAAGGTGGAAGGGCCATTCATGTCCAGGAGCTGTGACAATTAAACAACACATTTTTTTAATAGATCAACCAAGTAAATATGTCTTTAAAAAATGGGTTTTCAGCTTCTTACAAAACATCATATAATTATCTTGAGACCTAATTTCCAACGGCAAAGCATTCCAATTTAAAGTTGCTTGGTATGCCATTGTTTGGGAAAAGATCTTTTAATATCTGACCTTTTTTGCATCTAGAAAATGAAGCAGTAGAGTTCTTTGTCGTGAATGTCTCAAGTGTGAAGAAAAAGACAACAGTTGGCACAGCCTGAGTCTTGAATTTGTTACGTGCATCACCCTGCTTGTCCACCCCTTGCATCAGTCTTGCACAGGCCTTTGGGAAACTGGCGGCCTTTCCATGATACCTGTGCAATGTGCACTACTTTCATGCACACCTGTGCAGTATTATTGAGGCAGAGTATACATCATTTATTAAGTTAGCATATTTTCAGTGTAACGCTCAATTGTTGACTATCAATCTGTTTCTAGAAAGAAGCCTGCTGCTTTCACATTAATCTTTCTTCTGCACTAGAGAAATATATTAATAAATGAATGTTGGCAATAGCTAGTTCTTTTGTATACACCTGGATATACCTTCAAAGATGAACTGGCATGATTGCAACCACTCAGAGCAACTATATAAACAAGCCTTTTAGTGCTTTAGTGCCCCCTGGTGTTACAGTGGAAAAAGAACAGAAAGTGCAAACTAGAGACTTTTTCTTTGTTTGACTGAGCGTTGTCTTCTCTATACCAGGGGTGTAGCCAGACAACAGATTTTGGGTGGGCCTGGGCAAGAAGTGGGTGGGCACCAAGTATTCTCCCTTCCCCCCCCCCCCCCCCTAACCACAAAAAAACATATCTCAGCTGGCGGGAAAACACTTCTTTCCACCTTGGCAGTCTGCAGCAGGCTTACGCTGAAAACTGAGCATGTGCAGGTGCCAGTATCATGGAGAGTAGCGTTTTCGTTACCACCAGGGGGAAGTCTTCAGCTGGCGGAGCTTGGGATCCCCACCAGCTACTGCTAAACATGTGCTACTAAATGGGCCCTGGCCCACCCAGGCCCACCTGTGGCTACGCCACTGCTCTATACATGAAGTTTGCTATTGGCAATGTGTTTTATTCTGCACAGATGCTACGGACTTGTTGACTGTTTTGTGGATTTTCTAGAGTTGCAAATGACATGACAACTTTTTAGACCCCTGAGGCAGGCCAGTACGACTGAAACACGAGTCGTGTTGGGTCTCATTTGCTGAAGAACCATTTGGAAGATTCAATAAAGAAAATTTGGACACCATATGCGAGAGGTTCTTTTTGTGCTTGGTCATTAACTGTATGTATGACCTTTAGAGCCAGCTGTGCTCTGCATCTTTTCCACAGACAAAAAGGCGGTCATTTACTAATAGTAGCAGTAGAAAACGCGCATTAATGCAAGCTGTTAGTGCATCACCAGCAAATTGGAAACACCTTTTAGTACATCTGGCGCATAGTCTGTCAATTGATGCTAGATGAAGATGTAACATCACACAAATATGCTGTCGTCGTCAACATCCCCCAACCCCCAATGTTCAATCGACAGCGGTCAGTGGCTTTGCAGCTGCTTCTGGCTCTGGGCTCAATCAGACCTGGATATTAAATGCCAGGCTTAATCCGGATACCGACATTGAATATCCAGATCATGTGAAGCTGCCGACAGCTATCCGGGTGCTGGCTGATATTCAGACTGGTTCCCAGATAACTAAGGGGCCCTTTTACTAAAGGGCGGTAGGGCTACCGCCATGTTGGCGCATGGCAAATCAGGCCTACCACAGGAGCCCTGCGGTAGTCCCAGCCTTTGCCGCATGCCGTCTCAAGCGCTAAATGCATTCTCTAGTGCCGGGGGCTCAACCGGCACTAATCGGGCAACTCACCTGGTTACTGCCAGATGAGTGTGGGAGCCCTTACCACCTCCTCAATGGGTGGCGGTAAGGGCTCCTGCGGGAAATGGCTGCACAGCAAGTAGTTCACTTACCACAGGGCCATTTCCCTTTTTTTAAAAAAAAAGCCTTTTACACGCTGTGGTAAAAGGGGGCCTCACTGCACAGCGAAGTCATGCGCCATTACTGCCACAGGGCCCCTTTAACCATCAAACATATAAACGGCGAGTGACCGACTCACTCGCAAATGCGCAGTAGAGACTTCCCTCTCTGTCCCGCCCCCGCGTCAATATGTGATGACGAGGGCGGGACAGAGAGGAAAACTGCACCGCCGAGGTTGATGCCGCTCCCCCCGCCCGCCCGCCTGAGATCGCCGCTACCGTTTCTCCCCCCCACCCGGCCCGGGCCCTCTCTCCGCTACTAAACTTACACATCCATTCGCCGGAACGCAGCACGCACATCAGCTGAGCTGCCGTCGGCCTTCCTTCCCTGCCTGTGTCCCGCCCTCGCTGACGTTACGTCACAGGAGGGCGGGACACAGGCAGAGAAGGAAGGGCCGACGGCAGCTGCTCAGCTGATGTGCGTGCTGCGTTCCGGCGAATGAATGTGTAAGTTTAGTAGCGGAGAGAAGGCCCAGGCCAGGTGGAGGGATGGCGGCAACTCCGGGGATGGGGGGGACGGTAGCGGTGGCGACCTCGCGGGGAGGGAGGGGGAAGGAAAACCCCAATACCAGCCCGTTTTTACGGGCTCAATGGCTAGTAAGTTGATAAAAAGGGCCCTATGCCACTTTACTTTCCTAACGTTATCTAGGCCCTTACCCTGTTCATGGACTTAAAATCGCCACTAATCAGGTAAATCCTTGCGTCACCCTGACTCCACTTCCAGCAGTGCTGTCCAATTAAGTGCCATTGAATATCATCAGCAGAGCCGGCCAACATGATTTAACCAGGCAGGAACCTCTCTTCCCTGGTTAAGGGGCTTTTAAACTGCAGTAAAATCAGGGCGTAACGAGATTTAATGCAGGACTTTTCTGCGTGCTAAGCCCAGATTTAATGCAGCACTTATGGGGGGGGGGGGGTGTTAAATTATTTTATTGCAAGTTGTGCGCTAATGTTGTCATTAGCATGCGGCACCTGCAGATTTAGGAGGCGCCAGGTGCTCCCAAGATAACTCTCCATTATTTATTTATTTATTCATGTATTTAGCCCGCTCCACTGATACACCCATAACGGGTTACAAAAAAATACATACATAATCATAAACAATAAATACATCAAACAAGTCCTACCAATAAAGCCAAACAAAAAATAAAATGTATCCCGTTAGCGTGCACTAATCATAATGTGCTAGCTAGATAACACAGGAACATCTCTGCCCGTGACACATCCCTTCCAAAAATATTTGTAAAACATTTATAAAGCAAAATATAGCAAAAGGTTTGCTGAGTTTCTCTGGCGTTCTTGCACAGTATTTATTTCCTTATTTATTTAGATTTTGCACACACCTCTTAATAGCAGGATACAATATGCTCTTGGCTCAAGGCAGAAAATATATTCATTTTGCAGATAATTCTAACTAGTCAATTTTCAAATCACAGGTTTCCATTTGCCTGGAGGATTGTTTTTGTACCAAGTTTCTCCTTTCATTCAACATTTTGAGATGGTCTTCTCCAACATCTATAAAGAATGCTTTTTCGGTACATGGTGTCTATCTCTCTGTGACTTCATATCACTGGTGAAACTACGGAGTTACGATCTTGTGCTCTGGAGGATTTTGATACTCTTTTGTCATGGTTTGATGCTGTCTCTATTTTTCCATACGTACAAGGCAGGATGTGTGCATAAAGCAGTTGCAGAGAATAAAGTGCCAATAGAAAAAGTGGAAGTGAAAATGCCAAACTCAGAAGCAGAGTTTGACAGCAGTATGACACAGACTGGGGACAGCCAGCCAGAGGGAGATATGCAATCAGCCCCATGGTTCATGAGTGCCAAAGTGGTTGAGTTATCAATCTGAACTATACAGTGACGTACTGCCATCATCACAGGAAACAGACAGTTTAAGCAGCAAAAGAGCAATATTAGGAGCATAAATCCTTTGAATATTTTATTTATATTTGTACCCTGTGCTTTCCCACTCATGGCAGGCTCAATGCAGCTTACATGGGGCAATGGAGGGTTAAGTGACTTGCCCAGAGTCACAAGGAGCTGCCTGTGCCTGAAGTGGGAATTGAACTCAGTTCCCCAGGACCAAAGTCCACCACCCTAACCACTAGGCCACTCCTCCACTCCAATATTAGGCCCAATATTATTAATATCTACTTTTAAATTAGATTGGTGTTCATTGATTTTCAGATAAGTCAGTGGACTGTCATGTGATTGTACATTAGCTATGCCTGAATGCATGCAATCAAAAGGTCAGTTAAAGTGTTTACAAAATATTAGTCCTCACAAGTTAGTGATGTCATTTGACAGAGCACAGGCAAGAACATATCAAGTAAAATCAAATTCAAACATATCATCACTGTGGAAAGCAGACTTTGGAGTACTGCAAGGATCACCAATCCTATTAATGATGACCCCACTTGCCAAGTCCTTATCCAACCAAGGCCTTAACCCTTTCATATATGCAGACAATGTCACAATATACATTCCTTACAAAACCAAACTGACAGAAATCACCAACGAAATCAAGCTTGGCCTGAACATCATGGATTCATGGGCAAATGCATTTCAACTAAAACTCAATAAAGAAAAAACTCATTGTCTCATCCTCTCATCCCAACACAGAGCGGACATCCCCACAAGTATCAACACCCCAGATCAAACCCTTCCTATCTCAGACAGCTTGAAAATCCTCGGCGTTACAATGGACTGTAACTTAACACTAGAGAGCCAAGTGGCATCCACAACAAAGAAAATGTTCCACTCAATGTGGAAACTCAATCGCGTGAAGCAATTCTTCCCGAGGGAAACATTTCACAACCTGATACAATCAATGGTACTATGCCACTTAGATTACAGCAATGGAATTTATGCGGGATGTAAAGAACAAATCTTAAAGAAACTTCAGACCGCTCAAAACACGGCAGCTAGGCTTATATTTGGTAAAACGTGATTTGAAAGTGCAAAACCCCTCTGTGAAACACTTTACTGGCTCCCAACCAAAGAACGCATCACCTTCAAAATCTGCACCCTGGTTGACAAAATCATCTACGGAGAAGCCCCGAGTTACATGACAGACTTGATCGACTTACCAATTAGAAATACATCTGAATCAACACGATCTTATCTAAATCTGCACTACCCAAGCTGCAAAGGACTTAAATACAAAACAACTTACGCATCTAGTTTTTCCTACATAAGCACACAACTGTGGAATGCATTACCAAAAGCCTTGAAACCAACGTTACAACCACCTAAACTTCCGGAAATCACTAAACACCAACCTGTTTAAAAGGCATACCCTACTGATCCAACTTAAATGCCTAATCTCTGCAACACAACCAAACTAAAGCACGTAATGGACATAACACAACTCTTCCTTCTCTGATTCCCTAATGTGGCTGTACCACATGAACTTGATCTTACCACAACATCACCCTGTATTTGTTCACACCAGAGCCTGCAAAGGCCTCTCCGGTACTATGTAAGCCACATTGAGCCTACAAATAGGTGGGAAAATGTGGGATACAATGCAACAAATAAATAAATAAATAAATACATAAATAAAGATGAAAAGTAAACACAGCCCTCTAGATCCATGAACAACAATAAAATAAATGTGGATCTTTCTGCCTGTGCCTCAAGGCAAAATGCCACTTCAGTTCAGAACAAAGCTCTGAAATTGAAGAAGCCAGCTCCAAGGAAAGGTGGGTAGGTTTTGTGAGGACTAATTCCTCCTGTCCTTGGAGAACACCTATTACTGTTAAGAACCTTTGCTTTCTCCGAGGACAAGTAGATGTGGAGGGGCATAATCGAAAGGGGCGCCCAAGTTTTCCTGAGGACGTCCTCGCAGGACGTCCTGGCGAAGGGGTGGGGAAACCTGTATTATCAAAACAAGATGGGCGTTCATCTTTTCTTTCGATAATGCGGTCGGGGACGCCCAA
This sequence comes from Microcaecilia unicolor, assembly GCF_901765095.1. Taxonomy (NCBI): domain Eukaryota; kingdom Metazoa; phylum Chordata; class Amphibia; order Gymnophiona; family Siphonopidae; genus Microcaecilia; species Microcaecilia unicolor. Next base: position 69,891,932 of record NC_044043.1, on the reverse strand, counting down.
ATCACGAAATTTAGGTCGACCTTAGAGATGGTCATCCTCAATTTTCGCCAATAATGGAAACCGAGGATGCCCATCTCAGAAACGACCAAATCCAAGCCATTTGGTCGTGGGAGAAGCCAGCATTCATGCACTGGTCCCTCTGACATGCCAGGACACCAACCGGGCACCCTAGGGGGCACTGCAGTGGACTTCAGAAATTGCTCCCAGGTGCATAGCTCCCTTGCCTTGGGTGCTGAGCCCCCCAACCCCCCCCCCCAAACCCACTACTCACAACTGTACAACACTATCATAGCCCTAAGGGGTGAAGGGGGGCACCTACATGTGGGTACAGTGAGCTTCTGTTGGGTTTTGAAGGGCTCACATTTACCACCACAAGTGTAACAGGTAGGGGGGGATGGGCCTGCGTCCGCCTGCCTGAAGTGCACTGCACCCACTAAAACTGCTCCAGGATGGAGTTTGAGTTGCGTGGGGAGAGGGGTTTCAGTGGAGAGAACCATATGCTAGGCACATGTCCATACATGGGGAGAGAGGGCTGGAGAGAGGTTCTGCCTTGGGGAGGGGGAATTCCTCAGACAGGGGTATAACATTGTGGGAGGGGTTTTGGGAATTGAGCCAATGAAGGGGGGGTTGCTATTGGAAGATGTTATGGTTGGGGGTACTTGCTGTTGCAGGGGACTATCGTGGGAAGCCTGGGAGGGGGGCTGGAGATTGCTTCAGGGAGGATTACAGGTGTGGAGACAGGCTGCAGAACAAGTGCCACATGGGGGAGGGCTACAGGATTGGATGGATTAATGACTATGGGGGCCATGGGCTGTTAGGGGGGATTACGGTTTAAGGTTTATTAAGTTTGCTATACTGACTCTCATTACAAAAACATTGAGGCAGTTTCCAATAAAATCTATCCAAAATTAAGAAAAGAACTCCATTGCACACAAAACAGAGAAACCAGAGCAAGAAATTAAAGTAGAGGAAGGAGATGCCAGTGTAAAGAGCAAGTAGGACCTCATAGTACAGGCATTAGCAGTGGGACCTGGAAGCACAGTTGAGTGGTTTTCTTAAACCTGTGCAAGTTTAAAGAGGTGGGTTTTAAGGTCTGCCCTAAATTTTGGTGAAGACAAAAGGCCGGCTCAAGGAATTATGGTGCCCTAACCCAACTTGCTTGAGCCCCCTAGCATTGCTTCCCTCTACAGCACTTCCCACGGGACCGGCATCTCTCCCTCACTTGCTCAGTCCAGTGTCTTTCCCTTTCTCTCCCTACTCCCCTGGCCCAGTCTCTCTCTCTCTCTCTCTCTCACTCCCTTTTCCACCATGGTCCTGTACACTTTACCTTGGTTGCTGGTAACAGCACCAGCAGGTCTGCCCTGTAAATTCCCTCTACATGTCCCCACCTACTCTGATACAATTTCCTGTGGGTGGGACGTGGCAGAAGGAAGATGCAAAGGTGGGCTTACATCCACCTATTGTTCATGCTGCTGGTGCCGTCTTGCTTCCAGCAACCAAGCTAAAGTTTACAGCACTATGGTGGAAAAGGGAGGGAGTGATGTCTGACTCATGGGGAGGGAGAAAAAGAAGGCATAACCTTTAGACCAGGTGAAGCACTGACTGTGACATCAGAAGCTGGTGATTTTGAAGCCCTTTATCACCCAGTGCCCTGAGCCAGTGCCTCACCTGGTCCAATGGTTAAGCCGGCCTTAGAAAGACAGTTCTATACAGGGGGGGGGGGGGGGGGGGAGGGAATTCCAGAGTAAGGGGACCGAACAGTTCTGCCTTTTCACGCATAAGGTTGTAGCTCGTCCTGTCTTTGGAATTAGTGCTGTTATGGTTTAGTATGGATATGAGTGTGTTTTTGCACAAGTTTGTGTATAGCGTTTTGCAGTGGTGTGTTGGCCTTACTGAGGTGGCACCAAAACATCAGAAAGGGTGTACAGCCTAAATTATGACACACTACCTCTTGAAGGATCTACATATAGAGCCTATGCATTTCTAAGGTCAACACTGGCATGGTATGGGAAAGGGGGTGGGGAAATACTACTGGAGTGGAAGAGGGAGTGCTGGGTAAGGAGGAAAGAAGGAAGGGAGAAAGAGCTGGCTTGATATCTCATACATATTCATTATGGTTATTCCCAAAAAAGCCAGCTCTTTTTCCCTTCCTTCCTTCCTTCCTCCATATTAGCGTATTCATTTGAATATATATATATATGCTAATATGCTCCGCCCCATCCTTTGCCCCCCCAAATGAAACAGTCAAACTACGCCCATGAGCTCCATTCCCCCTTCTTACTTAATTGTTTCAGTGCAGTGCTCAGTCCGTAAGTCAGGAGTGCGACTTTACTTTTCAGTCTCAGCTGCTCTGTGGACATCTTATCGGTGGTTGTGGCTGTTGCTGCTGCTACGCTCCGCGACTGCTCTCACCCAGTTTCATGGTGCCTGTCTTGCCTTGATCCCCCGCCCCCCCCTCAGTGCTCCACCGGCCACACGGAAAAATCAGCCGCCATTGCCTGGGTCTCCTCCACTGTTTCAGCACTGAGTCCGAGGCTCCAAGCACCTTAACACCTGATCCCGGACTTCGGGCCTGCTGGATTCAGCTCAGTAATTAGCTCAGCTGGAGAAGTTGGGCCCTATTCTGTTACAGGCACAGAGACGTTGAGAACTGTTGGGCCACCAAATTTCCAAGAAATATCCTGGTCAGCAAAATAACCAATTCTGCCTGGTCAAGAGACTTAGCTTTATTAATAAAATGCGATGCTAAGCAGAGCTAGAATAAGCCTTTTCTGCGCAAGGTTTGCTTCTTGGTTTTACTTTTACACTGTTTTATTTTGTGATATAGGCATGACACACTTCTTATTGTTTCCAAGTTTGTATTGATCCTATTGTATTTATTATGTATTACACGCTCACTGCACAGGTTTTTAAAACATTTTTTGATTTATCCATTTTTTAATCATCTATTATAGTACGAAGCACTTTATAATGATTTTAATGTATATATTGTGTATACGTCCGCACAGAAAATCAATACGCACGATGCATTTAGTTTGCTTAATTTTAAGTTTTTATTTGTGGAATGCTTGTCGTTACTCTTTTCATTAGGACACAATCAGTGGCGTACCAAGGGGGGCGGTGGGGGCGGTCCACTCCGGGTGCACGCCGCTGGGGGGGGGGGGGTGCCGTGCGCCTGTCGGCTCTTCGTTTTCATGCTCCCTCTGCCCTGGAACAGGTTACTTCCTGTTCCGGGGCAGAGGGAGCATGGAAACGAAGAGCCGACAGGCACGTGGCACCCCCCCCCCCAGCGGCGTACACCTGGAGGGGGGTTCTTTCGCCGGGGGGATTGCGCTGCACCCGGGGGTTATTTCGCCGGGGGGGGGGGGGGTCGCGCTGTTCCGGGGGGAGCGCTGCACCTGGGGGGCGGGGCGCATCGGCGATCCGCCCCGGGTGTCAGCGCCCCTAGGAACGCCACTGGACACAATGCACCTAACTTGTTTGCTTAAGTTTTTATTTGGAGAGTGTTTGTTGGTATATTCTTTTTAATTAGATGGTGTTCATGTTGGTATGTCTTCTTTTATTAAGATGACCATAAATTTAGGGTTTTTTTTCTTTTATATTAAGATAATTGGTTTGGCAAACGCTCTGTTTTCATTATCCCTTAGCATCAATATTCAAATGACATCATTCACGTTGTTCCTTTAAATTTCCCACCTTGTATTTTTAGCTTTTTTTTTTTTTTACTTTATACACAGATTTAGTGTAAACTGTGTACAAGGTATTTCGAGGTAAGGCAAGATCATGCATCCCTTTTTTTAAAGCAGCAAAATGTTTCACTGTCCTGTTTACATCATTAAACCATAAATTGGGTACAATTATATTTTATACATATCACTTTCACTTTTTTGGTTGGGGCACAGTCCAGTCTTTGGTCACAGAACCTTTTTGGTGTTTTAGTTTAACTTCCGGAGATTTCACTCAGGGGCAAATATTCATAATTACACCCTCTGCTTACTTTGTGTGGGGATATCTGAGTCAGAGTTTTCTGCCTTTTCCAATGGGATGTATATTGCTGTTGTGTATATTCACTGCTGCCTTTTTAAAGGTACCGTTATTGGTATTTGTGTTCAGAATTGGTTTTAAGATTTGCAACTTAGTGGCTCATTTTCAGAGCACTTTGTCACACAAAGTACCATAGGTTAGTATGGTAGACTTATGCTTGGTCAAGTTTAAGATATGGCATAATGTAACTATATTTAAAAATATTGTTTTTTCAATTAGGTATGTATGTGATTTATGTTGATGCAGGGCAGCTGTTGGGCAGACTAATTAGAAATCCATCATCAAGTGCATTCTAAGGCACTATTTTCTAGTATCCTGAGAAACACTACCCATACTTATATACATGGTGCCCACCCATATTACCTCTGGGCCCACCCAAAATGTCAGGTTTGGCTATGCCACTGGTATTTAGGCTGCTCATAATCATGAGATGGATGCCATGAGGTGATAACGTGGTACTCTAAAATCAAATTTCATCTATATCTGAAAGAACCTTATTAAAGCATTAGCTTCTTATTCATGTTTTCTTTTCTCTTAATGGTTATACTGCATACCTTGTAGTGGCTCGTGGTTTCTTTTCCTTTTAATGGTGGTGCTATATTTAACTTTCAGCGACGTCTTTGGTGTTCCGCTCGCTAAACCACCTTAGCACCACCTTGTTGTACACGGCAGCAGGACTGTAAGAAGTCTATGGCCAGTGTTGTAATTAAATTTGACAGAATCAGAAATCAATAGTATGGAACTGTGGGTACTAATGTATTCTTTCTACTTTCATACTGTATAATTGTTAGGGTATTGTATTTGAGTCGGATTCTCACAATATATTGCTGCTTCTTCTGTTAAATTCCTCAGTTCACAGTTCGATCCCTGATTCGGATCAGGAGTGTGATGAGCTCGAGTGAGATTGTTTTATACTAACTGAATTCTGGATTAGATCCAAGATATAAATACTAGCAGATTTTCTTCTCAACAGTATAAAATCAATAAAGAGGAATTCTGTTTATACAAAGCTATGAGGCTGACTTGTAGTTTAAGGTTACTAGGGTAATTATACTGGAGGATAAGCGTTATACTAGGTCTAGGAGTACCACTTGATGTTTCCGTTGGGGTTGTTAGGGTTTCTCAAACCTGGTGCTGCAATATGGAATGCAAAACAACATTGGTAGGTGATCAGCTTTCGAAATTGGTAAAATGGTTTCAGTCAGTGTGCAGATCACCATCTGCTCAGACGAGACACAATCAACAGCCAGTGGTCGGCTTCTCAGTGGCAAAACGTCATTCTATGGTTATATCGGATGCTGGTGAAAATCAGGTGATCATCAGGAAAGGTCTTTGAGCCAGTCTGTCGATGATGTCCTGCGATGGGCAACACAAGAGGCACTCACTATCTTACGACAACGTCGGGAGTTAGTGAAATCGGGTACTCGCCAGGCAGGGTCTCTATACCATGCGGTCCAGGTCGGTTAGTTGAATGGCGACACAGGAAGGCACCCGCTGTCTGACTAATATGTTGGAGATAATTGCCAGGCAGAGTCTTTGTTCCACACGGTTGAGGTCGTCTGGTGAACGGCAAAACAAGAGGCACCCGCTGTCCAATGACTATGTTAGAGGTAATCGCCTGGCATGCATTCGGGTCGTATGGTGAGAGGCGACACAGGAGGCACTCGCTGTCCGAGACGGCTATGTCGGAGGCAGGTAAAAAATTGGGGTGGTTGTTAGGCCGGGATTGAAAATCAATGCAATTTAAGATTATCATCCGGCAGGGCCGATTGAGCAGTGCGATCGTGTTTAGGGCAGTCACGTGTTGTAGGCCTGATGAGACAAGAGGCCTGATGGTTAGACACGGTGCTCAGGTGTTACGCTTCAGAAACAATCGCACAAGTAGTAAAGTACATAGAGTACAGCAGTGTTGTATGTTTTTTTGGGACAAGTTTGAAAGACAGGAAAGCTATTAACTTCCCCAGTTCCATGAGTAGGGACATTTTTGGCCAGTCCTAGATTTCTGTCAACTTGATGCACTATGGGACCGGCAGCATTGATTTCAAAGTTCAGAATCAGTGACCACAAACTGCATGCTGCAGGGTTGCTAGGCTGTATAGAGAGGGGAGTGACCAGCAGAAGAGGTTTTAATGCCCCTGTATAAGTCGTTGGTGAGGCCCCACCTGGAGTATTGTGTTCAGTTCTGGAGGCCGTATCTTGCTAAGGATGTAAAAAGAATTGAAGCGGTGCAAAGAAAAGCTACGAGAATAGTATGGGATTTGCGTTACAAGACATATGAGAAGAGACTTGCGGACCTGAACATGTATACCCTGGAGGAAAAGAGAAACAGGGGTGATATGATACAGACGTTCAAATATCTGAAAGGTATTAATCCGCAAACGAACCTTTTCCGGAGATGGGAAGGCGGTAGAACTAGAGGGCAATATACGAGATTGAAGGGGGGCAGACTCAAGAAAAATGTCAGGAAGTATTTTTTCACGGAGAGAGTGGTGGATGCTTGGAATGCTCTCCCACGGGAGGTGGTGGAGAGGAAAATGGTAACGGAATTCAAACATGCATGGGATAAACATAAAGGAATCCTGTTCCGAAGGAATGGATCCTCAGCAGCTTAGCCGAGATTGGGTGGCAGAGCCGGTGGTGGGAGGCGGGGATAGTGCTGGGCAGACTTATACGGTCTGTGCCCTGAAAATGACAGATACAAATCAAGGTAAGGAATACAAAAAAAGTAGCACATATGAGTTTATCTTGTTGGGCAGACTGGATGGACCGTGCAGGTCTTTTTCTGCCGTCATCTACTATGTTACTATGCTTCTGATGCTATGGCAGATAGTGCAGGCTACCCATTAGTAAATAATCCCTTGTATTGTGATGTAAGTAGCCAGACCTGAACGAAAACTGTCCCCGGAACTGAGTAAACTGGTTCTTCTGAGACAAACTTCAGCCTGCACTGACGTACCAACTCCAACACACTAAGCCTCTGCCAATCCCAAGCTAGTGGGCAGGGCCACGTGCTTTCAGAAAATAAATCAGAGAGAATGTAAGGCCGACTGCTTTACCAATACCGGTAGGGAGAGGCGTGGCATTGCAAATGACCGAGTGCAAGTTGTGAATGCCGGGTGTGAAGAGAGGGAGGGATGAGCTGAGCTGCATTTTTTACATCTGTATATCTTTGATTAAAGAAGGATGGGAGGAATGTGTGTGATGGGAGCGCCATGCCGGCCTGCGGACCCGCCACTGGCTCCTGGCGGCGCAGCAGCTTTATGAATTGAGAGTGTGGGGCGACACCTGTGCGCGGTCCGAGCCCCCCCCCTCCTCTTTACTGTGCGCGAGCCCCCTGCAGTCGGGCGCGAGGGGGACAATGCACGAGGAAAAGTGAAAGAACGTTAGTTGGGGAAACAGTTGGAGCACCTCCCCCTCCCCCCTATATTTATTTTTAGTGCGGGCGCGCGCTGCTCCGTCCCCGTTTTAATTGCTAACCTTCCCATTCGGGGGAGGGGGGCCTGCGATTTAGCATGAACCTGCTGCGCTTGGTCTGCCGCCACAAAACGGCGCTGGGCCTGGGCGGCCTGTCCCTCTTCGCCGTGGCCCTTCTCTACCTGGCCAAGTGCACGTCGGAGAACCTGCGGCCCTCGGGCCCGGGCCTACCCCTGCAGCGGGAAGCCGGAGACTCGGCGCCGCGGCGAGACAAGACCGAGACCGCCTTCCTAGTCGTAGTGGTCGTGAGTGGGCCCAAGTACGCCGAGCGCCGCAGCATCATCCGCAGCACCTGGCTGTCCGCCGCCCACACGCCGGGCCTCTGGTGCCGCTTCGTGGTGGGCACGGCCGGCCTGGCCCGAGAGGACGCGCAGAGCCTGGAGCTGGAGCAGAGCCGCCACCGGGACCTGTTGCTGTTGCCAGAGCTGCGAGACTCCTACGAGAACCTGACGGCCAAGCTGCTGCACGCCTACGCCTGGCTCGACCGCCACCTGGACTTCAAGTTCGTCTTCAAGGCCGACGACGACACCTTCGCGCGCCTGGACGTGCTGCTGGACGAGCTGCGGACCAAGGAGGCTCGCCGCCTCTACTGGGGCTTCTTCTCCGGCCGAGGCCGGGTGAAGGCGGGTGGCAAGTGGAAAGAGAGCGCCTGGGTGCTGTGCGACTACTACCTACCCTACGCCCTAGGCGGCGGCTACGTGCTGTCTTGGGATTTGGTGCACTACTTGCGGATGAGCCGCGATTACCTGGCCGTTTGGCAGAGCGAAGACGTGTCGGTGGGGGCCTGGCTAGGGCCCTTGGACCTGCAGAGGGTGCACGACCCACGCTTCGACACGGAGTACAAGTCCCGGGGCTGCAGCAACAAGTACATAGTCACCCACAAGCAGAGCATCGAGGACATGCTGGAGAAGCATCAGACCTTGGCCAAGGAGGGCAAACTGTGCAAGGAGGAGATCAAACTGCGGCTGTCCTACGTGTATGATTGGAATGTGCCTCCCTCTCAGTGCTGCCAGAGGAAAGATGGTATTCCCTGACCCTTCCTTCCAGCCTCCATTCTGCACCTTGCAAGAGGAAAGAAAGGGGATCTGACAATTTTATCGAACGAAAGAGCCCGTGACTTGTATAATCACCGAAAATCCTCAACTGGTATCTGAAAGCTCTAGCAGAGTGTGGGGCCACGGTTTTATCGGCAGAGGATAATCAAGCTGTTAGCACGGGCAAATCTATTCCATATTATCATTTAAAGAATGTAAACTTTTATCCTTAAGACATTTATCTGAACTGCACCACCAAGCACTTTTTCAAAATACTGGCATCCGTTTATAAAATTACTTTCCCTACCCTTCTTAATGCCTGGGAATTGTTACACTAGTGCCCAATAAAAAAACTTTTTGTTTGCCATGTTGTCAGAAAATAAACTACCTACTGCTAGCTTGCAGTAAAAGAAGGCTTAAATATGGCAACGGCATCACATTTCTCAAGCTACAATACTTGTGCAGAGAGCCATAGGAAACATTTTCAGAATGATTGAGGGTGCTAAACAGATAAGTTACCCCTCCTTGGACAAAGTGAAGGCACTTAATATTGGGGGTGCTCAAACCTACAGAGATGGCTTTTATGTGTAGAACAACTTTGGTGTTTTTGTCCTGATTTACAAAACGGCTCTATTGTAAGGGATTGATGTGTGACTTTAAAGGCTAGTGGCTTTAGAACAATTTATTTTGATGAAAATTCTTCAAAGGATCATACTTATAGTGTACTCAAACAACTGTGCTTATTCTTTTGCCTATATAATTAAATTTAAGGCATATGGATTGCTCTTATGCATCTGAGGAGTTTTCAAGAGTTCTATTTTCACTAGTTTAAAATCATTTTTACTTTGCTGCTTAGAATACCTGGCTGGTAATTGCCAAAACTTTAGCTGTTGCTGTCTTGACCTGTTAGCAGAAAATGCATAAAAATCTTTTTTTGTTGTTTTTTTTTTGTACAGGGTTTTGTGCTAGTTTAAGTGAATTGGGCAGGTCTTTATTAAAAGACTTGGTGGACACTTGTTCAGTCGGTTTGTTTCACTTGTAAAACCTAATCTATTGCCTTGGTGGAATATAGCTTTCATATATATATATATATATATATATATATATATATATATCGTACCTCTAACACTCAATAATTCCTTCAAAAAGGTGGTAAATAAATCCTAAATAAGGTTCAAAGCAGATTTTAAAAGAAAAGAGTGAACTAGGTGTTTAAAAAAATATTATCTCTTTTCGTTAAGTCTTTAAACTTTTCTGAAAAAAAAACCAGAGTGCTCCTTTTACAAAGCCGCACTAGTGATTCTGGCACAGCAGACGCAACAAACTCCATTCAGTTCCTTTGGGCTTTGCATTTGCAGCATTGGAAGTGCTAGCGTGGCTTTGTAAAAGGAGCCCATAGTTTTCAGATCATTTGGTGTAGCACACCAAATTTGAACAGCCCGATAAGACAATATACTTTCTAATATTGGATTGGTTTTATTATTTTTAACCAGCCCTTATCCATGGCGGCTTACAAAAAGCAACATACGTAATATCACATAAAGAAATACACAATACAAATTCTTCTTGGTACACACAAAAAACGAAAAAACAAAACAAAACAATGTTCAGGTCTCTCAATAGATCACAACGTAACATTTGCAGGCCAAAATACGCCACGCATAACAAGTGTGCTTTCAGTTGGCGTTTGTTTATTCTAGACCTTCATTTGTAAGATATATATGTAACTTATTCCATAAAGATGGTCATGTTATCAAAAAACTTTCTTCTAGTCAGGTCCAGACGTACTCGATTTAAAGCAGGCTTTACAAGATCACAAGACGTCAGTGATCGTAACTGGCGAGGTGGTACATTTTTTGTACAGCATGTGTCAAATGCATAGAAGATTCCAGTCACAAAACTTTATGTAATAACAAAAATAGCTTAAATTTTATATCTTTTCAAAAATACTGTTATGTTCAAACTTTGGCAAATGAAATAATAAACGGACTGCTGAATTGTTACCAGTAACAGGTATACTATGTAACAATAATCAATGCCACTCGAAACCACAGATTCAACCATTCATACTAAATCCATTTTTGGCAGAAGTCTCAGCAACTTACTTAAAAGATGAAGCTTAAAATAAGAGTTGCGCACTAATTGTTGAATCTGGGGTTTAAAGGAGAGTTGCAAATCAAACATTAATCCCAAACTACATACTTGGGTAGCTACTTTAACAGACCTCCTGATATTAATGCAGTTTCAGGAAAAGCGCTCAATAAACTTCCACAAACATAAAGCAATTGTGTTTTTTGCTACATTCAGTTTCAAACGGTTCCTTTCCAACCAATCAAAGCATCAAAAATAGTCTTCAATTTACATACCACATCCGATACAGATAACTGAGAAAGAGGGGAAATTAAAGGAGACTGTTCAGCTCTGGATAGCCCTACAATTAGAAGAAATGAGAACAAACAAAACAGGTATTCAGGACTGGAGCCATTGAATATTTTGAAAATTAAACCTGGAATTTTAAAAGGCAATACAGGTGTGGAGTTGCAACCAGTGTAGTTTTATCAAAGAAGGAGTAGCTCTATTAAATTTATTATTATTAATATCCAAGCAGATATTCTTAAGAAATGGAATGTTCTTAAAAGGTAGCTATATTTATAGTGACATTTTATTTCATTCAGAAACAGCAATCAATATACATTAAGGGAGTAAACTAGCTTTGTTTTCAGAGGAAGCAAATTACATTTTATTTCAGGAATAGCAGATCTGGTATTTAATCACTGTAAGTAACATGGATCAATTCAGAAGCATATGAATTATGGAATATCTGTAATATGAAACTGTACCTTTAGTAACTTTCTGAGCTGCCTGCTTTTGGTAATGCTTTTTGATTTTAGAATTTTTTTCTCAATCTGGACCTAGCTTAGGTGTTGGGGATAGAAACAAAACAAGGATTAGTTCTACTAAAGAAACTAACCGAATTACCCCACACTAATGGACATTTGCATGGGTTATTTACTGCAAGTCTGATTGTATGCAGTAGGATCTGTTTACTTTTGTATATGAAAGCATTAGCACATTTTAGTTGATCTAGTCCCAAGTATGAAAGTTTCTGTTCACAAACCTCTGAAAGATCCTGTAATTTTGCTTGTGCTTTTGTATACTAAAGGCATATGAACCTCTTCTAGAGAGGAGGGTAATCTTGGCACAACATTTTTCTTCATTTTGAAACAGTTCTGGAAGTGAGAAAAACTAGATAATTCTTCCTTTAGGAAGAGAAATAACTTTAATTTTGAATATTTTTCAGGGTATATCAGTGAGTTTAGCAACAAGCATTTAACGTGTTAGCTATTAAATATTTTTAGATCTACATCTGGTAAATATGTATAACATTTTCTCAAAGAACAGTGTTATTTCTATTGTAGGCATCTGCTTACTTTCTGTGTATAAAGCCTGTGAAGTTTGGGTAGTTAAGGGTTTGAACATGACTGTGTGTGTATGTATATGTATGTGTTATATACACACACACACACTGTAAGTCACTAATGGAGTTATTCATAAGTATTGTAAATATACTGTATTAGGTAGCTAAAAATAGGTACGTCAAGATTGTACTTTTAAATTAAGGCAGCTCCTTTTTATAAAACCATCAGTATACTTCAAAAGCATTTATAATGTACAGTTTAACCTTTACATTCTCATGGTCTTTAAGGGTACCCGTTATCTGCATGTACATTGTGATGAGTGGAATATGCATTAATTGATACTTATTACATGGATGGCTAACAGATCTTTTCTTGCTTGGAAATATTTTTGGCAGTCCTCATACCCTTAAATAAGGAGAACTTCTTGGTGCATCCAGGCACTGTCACTGTATATTTTTCTTTCCATGGGTTAACAGTCCTAAAAAGCAGGAAGATGATGTAGTTAGGCATTCTGAGTTTTTTTTGTTTGTTTTTTTATCCTTCAAACTTTTACACTTTTCAATGGCACAAAAACTGATGCTGAAAAGTGATATGTGGGATGTGTACGCAGTGAAACATTTTCTTATTCTGCAGGGTAATTCTGTAAGATTCTGTGGTTAAATCTGAAGAAAAACTTAGTTTCTGCCTAGTCAGTATTTAAACATGTTGTACATTCAGCTTTTAACTGTTGCATGTGGCCAGTTTTTAGTTCTTACTATGAAGCACTGGATATTGTGTATACCTTTATGGTATTCTTTGTGTATTCTAATCAAATTTATATTATGTATATAAGTAAGTGTCTAACTTTATTATTGTATAAATATTTTCTGTTAATTTATTTTAAATTAAAATAATTTTGCATCCTGTTTGATAATGTCTTGTTGTAGGCTGGATTTGATTTAAATCATTAATTTCAAGTACTAGATAAAGTAATGTGGTTGCTGTCTTAAATCTACTTGCATATATATATATAGAAATAAAGGTTAATAAAATAAAATAAGTTGATACCTATTTTGGACTAACATATCTTGACTAGCTTTTACAAATTAATGTTCCCTCCCAATAAGCAAAAGCTAACCTTACTAGAAAACAGTGAATTTGTGACAAGTGGAGAAAGCAGGTGCCACTTGACTCATGATTCTTTCCAATGCCTTTGTGTGTGCATGCTTGAAGTGGCAGCAGAAGGCAATTCCACATTGTGGGACAACAGAAAATGATACACAATGACAAGCTGATTCATAATGTGCAAGCGGTAGTCTTGGTAAAACAAGCTGCTGATCATGTAGAGCGAAATAAACAAGGAGAGCAGTGGGACTAGCAAGATACAGAGGAGAGCCAATGTGCAGAGCCTGAACTGCAAGAGTGAGAACTTATACTTTACACTAAATTCCACTGTTTACACTAAATTCCACTGTTAATCAGTGAAATTTGCTTAACAGTGCACTTGTATGATCCAACTAATCACCCCCCTCATTTACGAAGCCATGCTAGTGCGGATACAGGGCATTGCCGCATGGCTTAGTAAACGGGTAAAGGAATTGCTGTATTCTGCACAGTTCTGTAGTTTTCTTCAACTTACACCTTGAAGTTCCAGCATACACAATATTACATTATAACCTGAGAGTAACACAAGTATGCAAAAGTGAATGAAAAGTACTGATATCAAAATAACCATGAACTGATCAAAGTTGTCTTAGTCCATAAAACCCAAACATAATTACAGCTGATACCTGCATTCCAAAAAGACATGACATAAGCATCGCCACACTGGGTCAGACCAAAGGTCCATCTAGCCCAGCACCCTGTCTCCAACATTGGCTAATCCAGGTCACAATCACCTGACAAGATCCATGGAGCAAAGCATTTTGTACTGCTTGTCTCAGGAATAGTGGATTTTTCCATACGTCCCTTTAATAACATTCTATGGCCTTTTCGTTCAGGAAGCCGTCCAAACCTTTCTTAAACTCTGCTAAGCTAACCGCCTTAACCACATACTCCAGCTTCATTGCATGCCCCCTTGTCCTAGTATTTTTGGAAAGCGTAAACAGACGCTCCATATCTATCTTTTCCACTCCACTCATTATTTTATATACCTCTATCATATCACCCCTCAGCCGCCTTTTCTCCAAGCTGAAGAGCCTCAGCCGCTTTAGCCTTTCCTCATAGGAAAGTCATCCCATCCCCTTAATCATCTTTGTCACCCTTCTCTGCACCTTTTCTAATTCCACTATATCTTTTTTGAGGTGCGGCGACCAGAATTGAACACAATACTCTAGGTGCGGTCGCACCATGGACCGATACAGTGGCATAATATCCTCATTTTTGTTTTCCATCCCTTTCCTAATAATACCTAACATTCTATTTGCTTTCTTAGCCGTAGCAGCACACTGAGCAGAAGATTTCAATGTATCATCAATGATGACTCCCAGGTACCTTTCTCGTTCCATGACTCTAACGCTGAACCTTGCATGACGTAGCTATAGTTTGATTCCCTCTTTCCCATATGCATCACTTTGCACTTCCTTACATTGAATGTCATCTGCCATTTAGACACCCAGAAAATTAATAGTCTAAAATAACACCCAGGTAATGAAAAGTATCAACAGGCATTATGCTGGGGGGGGGGGGGGTTCCCCCCAATTTGTTTTATCATTTAACATTACAGGCAAACATCAATACCAGGATCTGAGAAAATCAGAAACAAACTGTTACAAAGAAATCATAACTTCTCAAGTATGCATAACAAGTTTGGCCACGTACTAAGGAATAATATCCAAGATGGTAAAGAAATATACTATTAAGAAAAGAAAAAAAAGAAATTGCTTACCCCTAAATACAACAAAGCAGATACAAGGAAATTGTAACACAAAGTTAGCCTCCCAAGCCTGCATCCTAGGTCTAACGGCTAGGAAGGCTTTGCACCTTGTATTCGTCTTGCCAAATGAGGAAATACCCTAATGTTTGAACCCATAAGTAGCAACTTAAGTGTTGAAAAGAAAGTTTTAAAACAGTATGGTCAGGCTCAAGAGCAATGATCACCACCAAAACATGTCAATCGCAGGCAAAAATGGAGATGTGGGAATATATATATTAACATTGTAATCTCAAAGTAAGTCTTCTAACCTGATATTCCAACTGTTGAGTAAATTTTTTATCCTTAATTGAGAGTGCCTTTAAACTTTCCTTCATGCATGTTCCAATTCTTGGGCTAATTGGCCAGTTGCTTGTACCTGAACTGATGCTGTATCAGAAATTATAACTATGTCCTTAGAGTTCTGCCTAGTGATATCCAAGAGGGAAGAATGCATGCTGCCTAAGGCGTCCCACAGTGACTCAAGGTCACTACAGCAAGTTTAACCAGAATCCAACTTCCATCAGGAGGGGCCTGGCTCAAAATTTGTCAATTTACAGTTCCCTTTCCAAGGATTCTCTTTGCAAAAAGCTGGTTTTCACTCGAAGTAGAAGCAGCATTTGCAATGGGTTGCCCGCCTTGAGCTTCGAATTCTTCCCCCATCTGAGGCTTCTCGGCGATGCATAGCTACTTCCTGGTTGCGAAGGTGCTCTATGTTCAATGGGGCTCAGGAAGACCCCGCTCAAACTGCCATCTGAAGCTTCCATGACAGACAGGGGCAAAGAGGCAGCAGGTGTGGATAGGAAACATTCCCGTGTTGCCTGTCTCATCGGGGGTATTGAGGAGAAAGAGGCTGGAGGAAGCCCTTGAACCTTTGCTCTCTTCTTACCCATTAATGCTCACAAGGAGCCCAAACAAACCCACGGGACACAGAACACCTGCAGGTACGTCTCTCCTTTACTGTTTATCTTGGATCTCCAACAGACACTATGTTGATGATACTGTATTTTCTTTTCTTACCTTTAGTAAACTGCTTCATTCTGTAAAGTTCAAAAGACTATATAAAAAAAATTTAAACTAAATGAGCACATGAGCAACAGGCAGGAGCACAGCACCTGAAGAGCAAAAGTGCATGCATGTGTGTCTGAAGAATTAAACAGTGCCTGATTAGAAAGTGCACATGTTTCTTTGATGAGGACTGTCTGTTTCCCTTTGAAAATTTGAACTGGAATGGAGATGTCCACTAGTAGACATGCTTGTGTGAATATTAGTGGAGGGAGTTTTTTTAGCCTGGGAAATTTACCAAGCTATTTTGTTACCTGGTCAAATTCTTTTCAAAACGGCATAGACTGCCTCCACTTTGTCTATATCCTTTCAAAGGTACCTAGGGAAACAATTTTCTTTTTATTCTCTTATTTCTGAAGCTTTTTTGTCACTTAAAAACTTCCTAAATTTATGCCCCTGTCACATTAACTGCACACCTCACTTTTGGGGGCAATCCACCCTTGGCATCCCTGGTTTGTACCAAAAGCAGTGGAGGGTGAAAATGACTTGTTCAGCTTTCCTGGTTCTCAGTACACTTCTTTAACCATTAGACCACTTCATATGGTTCAAATATGTGTTTGCATAGTTCCCATGCTCTCTCATTCTCTGCTACTGCACCAGAAGTAAGCCTAGCAGTTTTCCCTGTGCTGCTTCTAGAGGTGAAATGTGGGAGGGCAGGGGAATAATGAGTGTGACTATGGGGGAAGTTGCAATAAATAAAAAGGTCTTTCATCAAGGCTTATAGTGATGTGCTGTGCTGTGTGAGCAAGACAATGTTAGCAGTCATTGTGATGTTGAAATGTGTATTATTTGAGCATATCATGTTTTTTTAAACTTATATATGTATTTTTGTACCCTGCCTGGAACTACAGATAGTGTAGGATATAAATTTTTAGATAATAAAGTAAATAGGGGTTTGTGGTAGAGGCCCACACATCTCTGTTTGTCCAGAGCCCAATATAGTGTTAATCTAGCCATGTCCCGGTCTAATCAGATCCGTTATAGAATATTTTAGTGATTCATCCACCAAAAGTAGTCATAACATTTTGTATGATTTTTCCCCCTCTATTTTTCAACTCTGAATTGTGGTTTTACTTTCTTTTTATTGCATTAGGGCTACCCTAGGTGTGTCAAATGAGAAAGCAGTCTTCTAGAGATGATTTAGAGGTTGTAGTCTTTAATTCTTTTGAATCCAATGGATGCTGGAAAGAAATTGTACATTAAAGTTCAAAAGTGTTTGTCTTGGGGCAAAATGACAAATGGGAGAAACTAATGAAAAAAATCATCTGTGGGGGAGGGGTCCAGAGAAATAAGCTCTGTTAGAGGTTGTGGTAAAAGCAGTTAACTTAGCTTGATTTAAAAAAAAATGTGGATAACTTACTGGAGGTAAATCCATAAATCATTAGTAAAATAGACCTGCTTAAAGCCACAGCTTTATCCTTGGGATTGGTAGAATGAAATCTTGCTACTTTGGGGGATTTTGCCAGGTACTTGTGACCTGGATTGGCCTTTGTTGGAAGCAGGATTCTGGGTTAGATGGACTTTTGCTCTGACCAAGTATAACAATTCTTATGTTTTTAATCTGTTGGCTTGGAAAGAATAATAAAAGGAAACAAATGGGGTCTGAGCCGTGTGGCATTGCCAACACAGCCCATTTAAAGTGAATGGGCTGTGTTGGCATTAGCACACAGCCAGCCGTGCTAGTGGCTTACTAAACCCTAGCGCAAGTGTGATAATGCATCTAATCATTAGATGTCATTGGCAACAGATTTCAAAGGATGGATTTTTTACACTTTAACCACAGGGTGTCACTATCCCATGGCAACAGGTACTGCCCCGCTTCTTTACCACTAGTTGACAGTACACATAGCAACCACTTCCAAACTATACATGTCAGTCACTAGCCCCCTAATTCTATAATTTTGCATGCCCAATTTTACACTTGGGGTCCATTTACTAAGCGGTGGTAAAAAGTGGTGTAGCTTGTACTTATTTAGGTCTTTCTCATGTGCTAAGGCCATTTTTTACCGCAGATTTCACAGTAAGAATCCTGAAAGGTAACTTTAAAACAATACAAGAACGTAAGACCTTTGAAGTCAGAATGATTGACTATTTTGACACCCAACAGACAGAACTTAATAAGGATCTGGGTTTTCTAGCCCATTATAAACCATAAAGTTGTATTTCTCTGTTTATTCTGTCAGACTGTCAAAGTAATGCTTTGATGTTTCTCTTATATATACTATCTGCTACCACATTTGCTTATTTCCGATCTAACGAAGAAGGGCAACCTTTGAAAGCTAATCAAGAAATGTATTATGTCCAATAAAAAAGATATCTTATTTTCTTTTCCATGTTTTATTTTGTTTGATTTCTATTGATAACCTTTAAGAGTGGACTAACATGGCTACCACACCTCTCTACCGCAGCAATAAAATGACTTATTTTCTATTTTCTGAATTAATGGCCATGCACTAATATTCCCGCTAGTATGCAGCCATTAACAGAAATTAGTGTGTGAGAACCCTCTGCCATCCATTTTGTAGGCGGTAGGGGTTCATGCACTAATCCTGTGATAAGCAGTTAGTGTATGACAATGTACAAGCGCTGATTATTACAGACATGCCCCCTTCACAGAAAAAAAAAGAAAAGAAGAAGCAGGTTAGGAACTTACTGCAGGATGCCTCAGCGCATTGTGCTGTAAACTTGTTTAAGCTGCAGTAAGCTTAATAAAAGAACCCTTTAGCATGTAGGTTATAGAATAGTATGTTACACATGTAACTTAATTGCTTAGGGGCCCTTTTACTAAGCTGTAGTAAGCCCACCACGGGCTTACTGCGCACTAAACAGGAACTACCACTGGGCTACTGCAGCAGCTGACGGTGTTTCCCACCCCCAGCGTGCACCATTTTTGGCGCAATAAAAATATTTTCTATTTTTGTAGTGCTGGTGTTTACATGACAGTAATCGGGCAGTGCCGCACACTGCCTGGTTATTGCTGGATTAGCGCAAGAGCCCTTACCGCCACCTCACTAGTGCTCCCCCTGAAATGACCCTACAGTGTTTCACTTACTGCACAGCTATTTTTTTTTTTTTTAAAAGACAGCCTTTTTACCAGCTGCAGTAAAAGCAGACCTCAGCGTATGTCAAAAACACACGCTGATGCTAGCGTAAGCCCCCTTTTACTGAAGCTTAGTAAAAGGACCCCTTAATTAGCTGCTAATCGGTAGTAATAGGGTGTAATTGGTGCTAATTGGAACTAATTTGCAGTTACATATGTAACTGCTCTTAGTTGGCATTCTACAAATTGTGCACACAAAACCCAGTGTATGCAACTGCAAGGGTAAGTGAACCTAAGAAGGACATGTCTAGCACTTACATGGGCAGTTACGTGCCCAACAACAGTTAGGCGTGAGCATTTACACCAGCCTTTCAGCTGCCCCTCCCATGGACATGCACCCTTTTGAGATGTGTGCAATCCAATTTAGGCACCCAGTGTCACAGAATAGGGTGTAGCCAGGTTGGTGCCCAAATCATAATTAAGTGTCAATTAAATGTTTGTTAGCTCCAATAATTGTCATTGGAGCCCATTAGCTAATTATTTTGGGTGCTGATCTGGGATCCGCACCCAAATTTGCATGACTTTTATTGAATCTGAAGCTAAATGGTTTATGTATTAGGGGGCATGTCATAAGGCCACTTTTAACATGGCTGTAAAATGACTGCATTTCCATTGTTTTCATTAATGGACAGGTGCTAAATGTCCTAATTAGCGTGAGCTCTTACCAACACTTATTTGGTAGGCGTAAAGGGCTCATGTGCTAATCGGTTGGCATGCGGCAGTGTAGCTCTGCTTTTAATGCCAGGCATGCCTACTCTCCATCCCTAAATGTCAATAATGAGTCACTCCATGGTAGTGCACATTGGCACATGGGAGGCACAAATTAGTGCCTACTGCCGTTTAGTAAAACAACCCCTTAATGCGGCACCTAAAATAATAAATGCTGGGAACTCTGCCAATGGTTGCCATGTTAAATTTGCTGTTACCGCATGATAAAGTTCCGCGATAACTGCAAATTTAACCCCAACTTTGTAAACGGTTTCTAATGTGTCTTTTCGCCAGTTGTCAGAAAACAACAAGGCAAGTGATCTGCAAAATCCAACGTGGAAAACAAACTAGCAGATCAATATAGTATCCAAACAACTTTATTGAAGATACCGTATGTAAGACAAATGCCCATGTCTTACATACGGTATCTTCAATAAAGTTGTTTGGATATTATATTGATCTGCTAGTTTGTTTTTCAGCAGTTGTTCCCCATGCCAAATTTGGTCCCATTGCATTAAATTCAGATAACTATTTTGCTCCAGAAACACCTTTTTCACACCTCATGTATAATTTCTTTCTATAGCAATTGAGTTGGAAAGAACAAAAAACATAACGAGCTCACAATATACTTAAAGGAAACTTCAGGATACAGAACGGTACACGTGAATTAGCATGATCAAACACTTGGAAACTACACTATCGGTATTAGCTTTTCCACTATCTTTAAACCGCAAATCGTTACTGCCTCTAATTTTTTTTATGAAAGAAAATTGTACTGTACGTGCAGCCTTCTATCACATAAAGCATAATACCCGACGGTAACTTATTACTCAACCTGTTAATCAATTATATACCGCAATTTATCAGACTAACGGACCCTTTACTGCGTCATTGTACACGTGTTCGTTTGCTTTAGACAGCAGTAGGAGAGTGGCAGCATGCGGCTGTCCCGAGCGAGCCCGCCTAACTAACCTACAGCTTGCCACGGCTGTCCTGTCAGGCAATACTGAGGGCAGTCCCGACACGCAGAGCGGGTCCTGGATGGGCTTGCAGAACCCCCAGGTGACACTGGCGACGGAAGGAAACGGCGTAGGTACTAGGCACCAGCAGGGCAGGAGTCACTTCTGTTGTTGGGGTAGGTTACGTGTGTTCTGTGGAGAGAGGTGCAGGGATATGGGGACGACTTACAGAGGAGGAAGGGTTCCCGCGAAACCGCCGGTACTAGAAGGGCTGGTAACGTAGGTTAGGCGATAGGTCTAAGGTTTGTGTAACAGTATATTTAAAAATTAGTTTGTAAAAATAACTTCAAGTTTATTAAAAAAAAAAAAAAAAACACAAAAAATTAGAAAGGGGTTCTGCTTGTGGTGTTGTCTTCATAATGTACGTGCATTTTTTATGTTAGAAACATCTGAGTCATGTCTGTGTTTCCAGTGCTGTGCATGGGGGACGGTGTAAAAGCCAGATCTGCGGGATCCTCGGGATCTTCCCGGATTCGATCACCCTAAGTCCAAGGAAGACTGTGCTCTTGCAGTCCCAGATGGTACTGCTTTGAGTTGCTGTTTTGGAAAGGGGGACGGTGTAAACACCGGATACAGCGGGATCCTCGTATTTCCGGTGATCGGTGATCGCTGCGGCCGTCAAAACAAAGTCGGTGATCGCTGCGGCCGTCAAAACAAAGGAGCGCCCGTCAAAACAAACAACCGCTTAAGGTAGTACTTAGATCCGGAGGATCCCGAGGATCCCGCAGATCTGGCTTTTACACCGTCCCTGGGCAAAATTAGGAATCTGATTTCACTTCCGTTAACACCGTTGTCACGTCTTGCTTGTGGGTGTCATCTTAAAGCCGGTCTTGTGGGCACAGGCCCAGTCAGGCTGTCGTACTCGGGACTTTGAGATAAAGAAATGCACACTGCCTCTTGATACATAAAGGATGAGTTGTGGCTTAGTAAGTCCAGCTTGGTATTTCTCAACCTTTTCGCACTCAGTATATACTTATATTAACAAAAATGTGTGGTCCTTCAAGAAGGCAAAGTAGAGATGGATAGAACTCAGGCTGAAAAACAGCTGGGAAAGCCCAGGATGCTCTAAATGGTTTCTACATTTTAAAACGAAGGTGTTGAGAGGACAGAGACATACCCTCTATTGTCCCAGGTACAAATAAGTACCTGTATGTAATATGTAAATCGCTTTGAATGTAGTTGGAAAAACCACAGAAAGGCGGTATATATGTCCCATTCCCTTTCCTATACGTGATTCTGAGCATTTAGCACTGATTACTTTTCTGTGGCACACATGATAACTTCAGTACCCCAGAGTACTATGGCAGCTTATTGGGAAACATATTAAACTACAGTGTTGGTGAAACGAGGTTAGTTGGAAAGAGGCGACTTCTCTTACTGTCTGTAATATTAGTATTTAAAATTTATACCTAAGCGACAATCACAAAACCCATAGAAAACATAACGAAAAAAAGGTTGGCAGTAGAAATGTGGAAAAATTAGTTAAAAATTATATTTGAGCTGGAAACCATGCATGGGGTGCCCGTGAGTCTGTAGTTGTGATGACATTTATCCAAGGGTGAGCTGTCAGTGGAAGGAAGGTGGATGTTTGGCAGCATGCAGTAGCAGCTGTTACGCATAGCATGAATGCTGCCATGAGCGATATATGTAAACAGGCTTTTGAAAAAAATGGACACCCTTTCTTATGGATATTGTTTTGTTGTAGTCATTTTGTGCACAGCTGGACTGCTATGCTAAGACTCACATTTTTATGTGTCATGGGATTCTTTTTGACTATTTTGGGACAATGTTTCAAGTAAGGACTTCCACAGCAGACATTTCATGGCTGTGCTTGAGGTCCAGTTATTGTAGGTATGCTTGTTTTTGCTGACCAAGTACTGACTTAACTTTTCTACCCAAGCTGGGCTGAAACCAGTATCATAGAACTTTAGCTCAGTGCATCTGAATCAGGCCCAAGGCTGATTAGTGCTCTCTGGAAACCAGGGCTGTGGAGTCGGTACAAAAATCCTTCGACTCTGACTCCTCAGTTTATGGTACCTCCGACTCTGACTCCGACTCCTCAGTTTTTAATATGTATTTTTTTTTTTGCATGTTGACCGAAAGAGTGCAGCATGCAAGGCTGCATGTTAATGTTTGGGTTTAAAATCTATGTCATTGTGACTTTTTATTTTATTTATTAAAGAAACTATAAATATTCATTAATCCTAAAGTTTAAACAAAAAACACACATAAAAAAACAAGGTTATGTTTATTGTTTTTTTATCAAGTATAAAGTCATCATAGCATTAGCAATTATAAAAATCTGGAACAACCACATCCTTTGGAAATTCTAGAACAACGTCCTTTAGAAATTAGAACAAAATCAAAGTTAACCTACATAAACCAAAAACATTTGGAAAACCTAAAACAACTTATATATTATTTAAACTTGGCATATATAGCTGTAGAATAGCTGTTAAACATAATCCAAAATTAACTAATATATTGTTCTTAGAAACAGAATTGCTTCTGCCAGATCCTCCTTCATAGAAGCCCTTAAATCTGATTTGATTATTTTCAGTGCTGAAAACAGTCTTTCAACACTGACTTGGGTGGGTGGCATTGCTGTTACGGTTCTAGCTGCATCACTGACAATCTCTGGATAAACAATGATGGCTTTTTCTATAGTCAGTTTTGATGAGCGGTCAAACTTTTCCACTTCTTTTAATCCTTTAAAAAACTCTTGCATGAATTTCTTTATATGGACATTTACAGGTTGCTTTTCCATGCTTAACCAACATCGCTTTGCTTTTGAAGCTTCCATTTTGTCCAGATATGCTTGAAAATTCTCTTCTTCATTTGAAGAGGATGAACCTGAGTTACCATTACCACCAGTATTTATAGCTTTAGCTTCATCCAGTGGTTTATGAGTTTCAGGTAGCAACCCTTTCATGCGAACTGCTATGTCATAGAGTGCCTGTTTTCCTGTAGCAATTTGGTCACTGCTCAACAAAATTTGGCTCATTGGATCAACATAAATAGCAGCTAAGATAATTTGATTATCCAGCAAGAGCTCCTCTCTTTTCCTCATTGAAGAGATACAATGCCATCAGCAATTAACCCCCCACTTTTGTTAAGGCTATATATCAAGCCCTTCCATTCCAAGAAGAATTTGCCTGGTGTTAAATCTTCATATTGCAGCTTCTTGGTAACAGCAAAAGGGTAAGAAAGTAGCCTTTCTAATTCTGTAACTTGAGCCCACTGGTTTTCTTTTAATGAAACATTTACATTGTCCAGTTCTTCAAGAAAGTCTTTTAGTTAAAGCAAACGCTTTATCATCAAGTAAGTGCTTCCCCAGCGCGTTGCTTGATCCAAAATGGCTCCTTTTCCAGCACGTCTCTTCAGAATAGCATCTGTTTTAGGGATCCTGGGTGCAACAGCTACTTGCCTCAACTTGCTAATTAGTGTAGCCGCATGACAATCCTTCAATCCATCTCTTATTGCTAGTTGCAGAGTATGAACAGCACAACGCATATGTTGAATTGTAATAAGCTTTGATGCTTCTTCAGCAATATCATCCAAACTTTCACAGCTTTCTTGAATTGCAGAACTGTCATCTTCTGATATTTGTATGCTGCTTTCTTCATCAACTTCCTTCATTTTTTCAATTGTGCTTAATATATTTGAAGCATTATCAGTTACAATACATAGAATGTGTTCCTTTTTAATTTCAAAATCTTCTAAAACACCTTCCACTAACTTCTGCAGATACTCACTGGTATGATGTGCCTGAGTGTCCTTTACTCCTAATGTCCAGGTTATTGTTTTTTTGTTTTCATCAGCAAATCTAACATTAATTACAAAATAATTGACTCTGTGACGTGTGCATGCATCCATTTTAATAAAGACAAAACATCCCTTCAGACGTTTTCTTAGTTCTTCCTGCTTACATTTGGCCTCTTCAAGTATAAGTTTCCTTATACTTTCTCGTTCCAGAGAAACTCCAAGCTTTTTAGCCATTTCTCCATTTAAGCCTAAAAAGGCTGGTTGTGAAAAAAAAAAGATAGTGGTATACTATTCTTTACTGCCATTTCAATGATGTGGTTTTTGAATTTTTCTGGTGTCATTGTTATGGTAACTTTGTCAGCTGTAAAAATCTTGATAGTTGTGTCTGGCCTCCAGTAGATTTCTGATCTTTTATTGACCCTGAAGTAGATGGAATGTTTTCATTGCTATTTTTCTCATTCACAACTTCTAACACTTTAGGATGGAAACGCTGCAAGTGTCTTTTTAAATTTGATGCTCTTGTAGGTGCATTTTTTTCATAACCACTGAAACTGCTAATTTTTGCATCACACGCTTTTTCACCATCATCATCTTCTATAATACATTGACATACATAATGTTTCCCATCTGTTGATATTGTAAAGTGTTCATAAACAGCAGACTTTGTCATGTTTCCTGACATTCTTTTTGCCATTGTGAATGGTGTGCCACCTCCACTAAAATATAAAGCTTTTCTTGCAGAGAGAGAAGAAGTTGGGTGGAGTCTCTCTGCTGCCTTATCTGTGTGTGCTGAATGATCTTCTCTTGGAGCTTAAGTTCACTGTGGGGTCAGAGAGGAGGTGCTCTACAGCAGGTCGGTAAATGCAAAGGGAGACTGAGCAGAGGGAAGCTCTCCAGCAAAATAGTTCAGCTGGACTTCACACTAGTGAAACAACTAGGTACTAAGCTTTATTCACAGCAGAGAAGTACTTTATTCAAATGGAGTCGGAGTCGGTACATTTTGCCAACTCCGACTCAATGTACCCAAAATTGCTGCCGACTCTGACTCCACAACCCTGCTGGAAACTAAGGGGAAATTATCAATGTGGACTATTGTTTGGATGGGATAGTTTAGTACAGGATTCCATACAATGAAGCTCTGTGTTAAAATAGCATGACTTGTGGTAAAATAGTCCATCATAATGGTAGCCCACATTGATAACTTCCCCCATTGTACTAAATGGTTTTAACTTGTATGCCATGTTACATGTTGTTGTCTTTTGCTTTTTTGCTGCTGTTTTGGGGATTTTGTTTTGTCTTTTTTTTCCGGCTATTGCTGCCTGTCAGTAAACTTACTGATTAGTTAGCAGTTGCTTATTAACAGGAGACAAGTTGCCAATAGTGGTTATTTTGTTTGCAGATAAGGAACCCTTAGCTTAGTGAGGGCCAGATGCTCTAAACTTAACAAGCCAGCGACGTGGTTTTTTTTTTTTTATTTTATTTTATTGGTATTAATCATTATTTAACAACAAATTATGTATATGCATTAGGCATTGAAAAGGAAATAACAAAAAACTAAGAATAGGATTTAAGGCCCGTTCGTCCACAATTAAAGAAATTGGTTCCAAGGTACAGGAAATTATATTACTAACTGTAATAAAAAGAAAAAAAAAAGGCACCTTTTGCTTATCTCGGGGTTACTGATCCCAGCCTGCTATTTACGGGGGGCACATAGGATTCATATCTACTCTAGCATCAAGAAATTCCTTTAACTGTTTAGGGTCTATAAATTGAAACTGATTACCCTCAAGCATCAGATTACAAATACAAGGAAAACGTAATACAAAATTAAACCCCAAGGCCAACGCTTTAGAACGCAGTTCTAAAAAAGCCCTGCGTCTAACCTGAGTAGGCCTTGAAAGGTCAGGAAAAACACGAACCTTTGAACCCATAAACAAGTTTTCTAAGTGTCTTAAAGAAAGTCTCAATATAGCATTGCGGTCAGGCTCCAATACAAAGGTAGCAAGCAATGTAGACCTCTGCGTAATTATCTCCAAGGAACTCTCGAGGAATGAAGTTAAATTCATTTCATCCCCCACCCTTGGGAGATTTCGACCATCTCCCTGTGGGTTCCAGATATAATAGGCCCTTGTTATGGGGGGCAATGAGTCTTTGTCCATTCCAAGAATGTCCACAATATATTTCTTGACCATTTCAAGAGGTGAAATTAACGGAGATTTAGGGAAGTTTAGAAACCTAAGGTTAAACCTGCGAATCTGATTTTCAAGGTATTCGGTCCGTTTGTGAAGGAAAATATTATCTTTAACCAAGGCATTTTCTAAACTTCCCATCTCTTGTAATTTGATATTCAAAGTTTCCATTTTAGTGGCCTGTTGTGCAGCTACCTGTGCTTGGAGTAGCGCAGCTTCAGAAAGAGTTCTTATGTTTTCAGTATTCTTTTTTAAAGTAGGTTGCATGGAGATTTGAATATCATGTACCATGTCCCATAGTGACTCTAAGGTCACAATTGCTGGTCTTACCGCACCTGAAATTCCAGGAAGGGATTGAGCCTGGTCGCCAATCTGGGAAAGTTTTGAAACGATATCCAGTGGAAGTACCTGTATGGCAGCTTGAAAATGTTCTTCTCCAGGTTGGGAAACATGCTCTATCCCCACAGACCCTTCCTCGAGGAGGTTAGGCTGAGCGTCTCCGTTCGCCGTTCCTGCTTGGACTGCCGGTGATTCCCTTCCGGGTTGAGGCGGAGCAATGCGCTCTACAGGGCTCAGGGAAGCCCCGTTAGCGCTCTCAATCGACGCCGACGCGTCGAGAGCAGCAGAGGGGGTCGAAGTTCCCCGAGGTCCCGGCTGCTGCCTAGGAAACTGCAGGGTCGTCTGTCGCAACGCTATGGACGCCCCGGGAGCCGAGGAATACTCCCTGACTTTTCCCCTTCGTTTCCCCATCTAGGGGACCTCAAAGGAAGCGAGATCAGCAGAGAACACCGGAGTCTCTTCGGCAGCAAACTCAGGTGCGTCCGGTCACAGCGCCATCTTGGAACCAGCGACGTGGTTTTTAATCCAGTTCTAGCCAGTCTAGTGAGCAAGTAGTAAAACAAGACATGCACAAAAGGGTTCTCCGAGCCATTTTACTGTCACAATAGCAGCTAACGAAAACGGAAAGCAAATGATCTACAGGTTATTATAATGAGCTAATTAGTATTATAATGCGCATGCAAGGCATATGCACAGCCGTTTTCCGATCCCATGCACCATGGAAAACCTATCAGGGGGTCTGCACCTCTCGTTGGGGCTGCTGTGAGCAGGACCCATGCAGAGGAGGATGCCCATCGCAAAAATCAGAAGAAAAAAAGACGTCCAAGTGCTCGTCAGGGACGTCCTTTCAAGTGCCTAACACTTGGATGTCCTTAACGCAAAAAAAAGGACATCCCTGAGGAGCACTTGGACGTTTTTTCTTCAGATTTTGTGATGGGCGTCCTTCTCTTGGACGCGTTTTTCTTACGCTGTGCCCGAAATGACCTCCGAATTTGAAAAAACGAAGAATGCACTAAAAAAACACCTCAGAAATGTTTGGTGCAGTATTCAAAAGTCGGATGCATGAATACCTTCGGTAAAGTGTCGGTACGTTAAAAAAAAAAAAAAAGTGCCTATAGACGTCCTTTGAGGTCGCCGCTGCTCCCCGCTCCCCCCTGCTTTGCGCACAAGAACTTTTTTCAATAGGAGATAACTTCCTATTGAAATTTCCTTGTGTTTGTAGAATTGTATTTCAATCTAAACGGTTTCAATTCTTTGACCCTAAACAATTGGAGGAATTTTTACTAAGTAGGGAAGAAGTAAATGTAGTGGTATAGCCCCATATGTTCACTGTTTAACAGACATGGAGGGAACACCCGGGATAGGCGCATCATTTATTTGTATTACCTTAAACATGTTCTTTAAGATTAAGTATATAATCTTGTATCTTGGATTATTTCTTTAATTAGTGGTCGATAGATAGTGATACTTGAATTTAAGAATTTCTATTGTTATATTATGTATAATTTCCAAGTAGTGTATTATCACTCATAATTGTAAATTTATGTTTGTTAAAAAGCTTAATTAAATAAAAAAACACCTCAGAAATGTTCGGTGCGGTATTCAAAAGTCGGATGCATGAATACCTTCGGTAAAGTGTCGGTACGTTAAAAAAAAAGTGCCTATAGACGTCCTTTAAGGACGGCCTTTGCCCCCCCCCCTCCCCGCCCGAGGTCGCCGCTGCTCCCTGCTCCCCCTGCATTAAAAAAAATCGTGATTTTAAGCAGCCCTGGCCCCCCTCCCTCCCTTCCTTCCTTTCTCTCTCTCTTTCTAAACAGCTCCCGCCAGCCTCCGCCCTGTGCCCCGCCCCCGCCGCTCCCCCCTCCACCGGGCCCCCTCTCCACCTTACTGGGCCCTCGCAGCGCCTCTCACCTCTGTGTGAAGGCGCTGCAATGGCAAGAACAGCTGATCCTCTTTTCTGAAGAGTCTTCGGACGTCCCTCTTTTCGTCCAGGGCCCGCCCTCATTACTTACGTCAGAGGAGGGCGGGCCCTGGACGTAAGGAGGGACGTCCGAAGACTCTTCAGCGAAGAGGATCAGCTGTTCTTGCCGTCGCAGCGCCTTCACACAGAGGTGAGAGGCGCTGCGAGGGCCCGGTAAGACGGTGGGGGGGAGCGGCGGCAACGACCTCAGGGGGGGCGGGGCATGGGGCGGAGGATGGCGGGAGCTGTTTAGAAAGAGAGAGAGGAAGGGAGGGAGGGGGCCGGAGTTGCCTAAAATCACGATTTTTTTAATGCAGGGGGGAGAGGGGAGCAGCGACGACCTCGGGCGGGGGGGGGGTAAGGACACCCACAAGGACGTGTAATGACGTGTCTGTATGACAGCTCCGGCCTTACTGACAGCTCTGACCACACGTTAAATATATCGTGGTAAATGAGTCAGTGCAATCGTCTGTATGGTTAGTGCATCCCGAATCGTCCACGTTACAATGGTAGTTGCTCGTTTGTATTCCGTTTTCGTTACCTGCTACCGCCGTCGGAAAAAACTGTTTAGTGCATACCATGGTTTACTACTTGTTCGTTAATGGCTCGTTATTGGCTCGTTAAAGTTTAGTGCATCTGGCCCATAGTAACATCTTTTTCAGGTACATCAGAAGCAGAAAGCCTGTTATAGAATCTGTGAGACCGTTAGATCATTAAGGAGCAAAATGAGCCCATTGATGAAATTACATGAAAATACTTTTAAAACAAATAGGAGGAAATATTTTTTCAGTCAAAAGAATAGTTAAGCTCTGGAACTCGCTGCCAGAGAATGTGGTAACAGTGGTTAGCGTATCTAGGTTTAAAAATGGTTTGGACAAGTTCCTGGATGAAAAGTCTATAGTCTGTTCTTGAGATGGACATGGGGGAAGCCACTGCTTGCCTTGGGATTGGTAGCATGGAATATTGCTATTTATTGGATTTCTGCCAGGTACTTGTGACCTGGATTGGCCTCTGTTGGAAGCAGGATAATGGGTTAGATGGACCATTGGTCTGACCCAGTATGGCTATTCTTATGTTCTTAGAGTGGGATATGGGCCTGGGTTCCCTGATCACTAGGCTACTCCAGAGACCTGCTTGCTGCTCAAATAGGAGTGATCATGATAACTGAAGCGGTCATAGAGGCTGATATGTACTGTTTATTTCACATCTTTGGGAGGTGGAAGGGGGTAAGTGACCACTGGAGGATTAAGGGGGGAGTCATGCTTTCATCCCTCCAGTGACTATCTGGTCATTTAGAGCACCTTTTTGTGATTTAGTTGTGATTGAAACAGGTCTAGACCAAATCGTCTAACTTTTAGACCTGGACTTTTTTGCTGTGCTCCATTATGGCAGAAAAACGTTCAAGTTTTGGAACTGCCCAGATCCCACCCCCAACATGCCCTCTTGTGAGTTTGAGACACTGCATATGAACTGCATAGAAAAGCATCTTAAAAATGGGTTTGAAAATAGCAATTTGGATGTTTTGTAAAAAAAAAAAAAATGTCCCTCTGCTGCTTTGTGCCGTTTTCTGTTTTGAAAATGAGCCCCCTAGTGACTGTCTGATGGAATTGTTTGATTTGATTTATTTACAGGAGCTTTTATGTTGATATTGTTATTTATTATATTTTGAAGAATTTGGTGGTAACCCTTTTTGTTTTCTTTGTGTTTTACATTTTTATGTAATTTGTGATTTTATTTCATTAACTCATTATTTACTACTTTGTTTTTAATTGTTTTGTATGTCTATATATTTTATAGACCCCTGATGCAGGCAAGTGCTGAAATTCGGCTGAGTTGGGTCTGGGTTTGTCTTCAGTAAAGTTTCATTTCAACTTACTATTGGCTGTCCTTCTTCCTTGGACCACTTACTACTACTACTACTACTTAACATTTCTAAAGCGCTACTAGGGTTACGCAGCGCTGTACAATTTTAACATGGAAGGACAGTCCCTGCTCAAGGAGCTTACAATCTAAAAGACAGGTGTACAATCTAGAGACAAGTATACAATCTAAAAGACAAGTGTAGAGTCGATCTGATAGGGCATACTATATTTCTCGAAAGGTTAGGTGCCGAAAGCAGCATTGAAGAGGTGAGTTTTAAGCAGAGATTTGAAGATGGGTAGGGAGGGGGCTTGGCGTAGGGGTTGAGGAAGATTGTTCCAGGCATAGGGTGAGGCAAGGCAGAATGAGCGGAGCCTGGAGTTGGCAGTGGTGGAGAAGGGTACTGAAAGGAGGGATTTGTCCTGTGAGCGGAGGTTACGGGCGGGAACATAGGGGGAGATGAGGGTAGAGAGGTAGTGAGGAGCCGCAGACCGGGTGCATTTATAGGTAAGGAGGAGAAGCTTGAATTGTATGCGGTAACTGATCGGAAGCCAGTGAAGTGATTTGAGGAGAGGGGTGATATATCGGTTCTGGCGGAATATAAGACATGCGGCAGCGTTCTGAACGGATTGAAGGGGGGATAGGTGGCTAAGTGGGAGGCCGGTGAGGAGTAAGTTGCAGTAGTCAAGGCGAGAGGTAATGAGAGCGTGGACGAGAGTTCGTGTGGTGTGCTCAGAAAGGAAAGGGCGAATTTTGCTGATGTTGAAGAGGAAGAAGCGACAGGTTTTGGCAGTCTGTTGGATATGCACAGAGAAGGAGAGGGAGGAGTCGAAGATGACTCCGAGGTTGCGGGCAGATGGGACGGGGAGGATGAGGGTGTTATCAGCTGAGATAGAGAGTGGAGGAAGAGGAGAAGTGGGTTTAGGTGGAAAGACGAGGAGCTCGGTTTTGGACATGTTCAGCTTCAGGTGGTGGTTGGACATCCAGGCAGCAATGTCGGATAAGCAGGCCGATACCTTGGCCTGGGTCTCCGCGGTGATGTCTGGTGTGGAGAGATATAGCTGGGTGTCATCAGCATAAAGATGATACTGAAAACCATGAGATGAGATCAGTGGGCCTAGGGAAGAGGTGTTATTCTCATCAGTGTTGCAGAGGCTTTACTCCTGTTTTATTCTAGTATCGTTACAACCATGTAACCCCTTTTGCAGTTCACTACATTACATCCATTTTTGCTTCCACATACAGTTGAAGCTTCTTTGCTCATGTACAAGTACCTTCACTCTGCAACTTCTCCTTTTCTGTTTATCTTGTCTTCCTCTCTACTTTGCAAATTTTGTTATTTGACCAAGCTTCTTTTATCTGTTCCTGTTTCTGTCACCAGTGCCTAACTTTACACTTTGTTCCAAGCATGTAACACAGCAGAGTAGAATCTTCCTGGGTTGGATTCATGCGCCCTCTTAAATATTAAATTTAAATGTTTTGGTTGTCTGTGTCTTGGCTAGATTGAAGGGAACTTTTTATGCAGGTGTTCAACGTTGTGTATATCTAGTAGTGCTATAGAATTAAGTAGTGGTAATAATTCCTAGTCAGGATGTTTCTAGGAACTGGTTTAAAAGATCAGTTATGGATCCTGGGCTTCTTGTCATTCAATTACATTTGGCTAATTAACACAAACTGGCTTGCTTTATAGCACTTGAATGCATAAGTAGCTGATAGGGATACCTTCCGTGTTGTGCATGAACATTCTATTATGATAACTTAAAAAATGTTTGCTTTGTCAGCCACTTATTAGAGGAATCCTTGTACCCTCCATTGCTTTCCCGTAATTAGTAGCACAAATATTTGTACAATCTGTGTTAACAGCAGAAACACGTGAACACTTTCAGGCTTATTTTCGAAAGAGTAGGGCGCCCATCTTCTAACACAAATCGGGACATGAGCGTCCTTCTCTCAGGGTCGCCCAAATCGGCATAATCGAAAGCCGATTTTGGGCGTCCTCAACTGCTTCCCGTTGCGGGGATGACCAAAGCTCATGGGGGCGTGTCGGCACCATAGCGAAGGTGGGACTGGGGCATGATTAAGAGATGGGCGTCCTTGGCCGATAATGGAAAAAAGAAGGGCGTCCCTGACGAGCACTTGGCCAACTTTACTTGGTCCATTTTTTTCTTGCGACCAAGCCATGAAAAGGTGCCCGAACTGACCAGATGACCTCCGGAGGGTATTGGGGATGCCTCCCCTTACTCCCCCAGTGGTTACCAACCCCCTCCCACCCAAAAAAAAAACTTAACATTTTTTTTTTTGGCTGGCCTCAAATGTCATTCCCAGCTCCATGACAGCAGTATGCAGGTCCCTGGAGCAGTTTTAGTGGGTGCAGTGCACTTCAGGCAGGCAGACCCAGGCCCATCCCCTCCCTACCTGTTACACTTGTGGTGGTAAATATGAGCCCTCCAAAACCCACTGTACCCACATGTAGGTGCCCCCCTTCACCCCTTAGGGCTATGGTAGTGGTGTACAGTTTGGGGGGGCTCAGCACCAAAGGTAAGGGAGCTATGCACCTGGGAGCAATTTGTGAAGTCCACTGCAGTGCCCCCTAGGGTGCCCAGTTGGTGTCCTGGCATGTCAGGGGGACCAGTGCACTACGATTTCTGACTCCTCCCGTGACCAAAGGGCTTGGATTTGGTTGTTTTTGAAATGGGCGTCCTCGGTTTCCATTATGGCTGAAAACCAGGGACGACCATCTCAACATTTAGGTTGGCCATCTCTAAGGTCGACCTAAATGTTGAGATTTGGGCGTCCCCGACCATATTATCGAAACGAAAGATGGACGCCCATTTTGTTTCGATAATACTGGTTTCCCCTCCCCTTTGCGGGGGCCGTCCTGTGAGGACGCCCTCATGAAAACTTGGGCGCCCTGTTCGATTATGCCCCTCTTTGTGTTTTGAAATCATTTACATTTTAAAATTGGATGCACACCATGTATTGCAAAAGTAGTAGGATAAATCAGGCTGGATGTACTGAGTAGACTGTACAACAAACATGAGTCTTTTAGCTATAGCTGTACAGATGGAGAATTTTCTTTCTGAAAACATTTGTTTGTCAGGAATTTGGCATTTTGGCTTCCTCAGCAGACTTCTGAATGGCAGTTATCTAGTGCTTTTAGGGGTAATTCTCAAAAGGTGGCCTAAAGTTAGGCAGTAAGAGCAAATTCTATATCGTCAGTGATGCACATAATTTCCTGTTACAGATACTAGCCTGTTTGCATTTTAGCGCCTAACTTTAGTTATGAGCACTTACGCCATGTGAAAGGCTATTGTAAATGTTTGCACCAAACTGCAGTAATACCTTCTGAGAAAATTTTTCTTCACTCAACATGTATTTAAACTCTGGAATTCATTGCCAGAGAAGGTGGTAAAGGCAGTTAGAATAGTGGGGTTTAAAAAAGGTTTGTATAGCTTCCTAAAGGAAAAGTCCATAGACCATTATTAAAATGGACTTGGGGAAAATCCACTGCTTATTTCTGGGATAAGCAGTATAAAATGTATTGAACTTTTTTGGGATCTTGCCAGGTATTTGTGACCTGGATTGGCCACTGTTGGAAACAGGATGCTGGGCTTGATGGACCTTTGATCTGTCCCAGTGTGGCATTACTTATGTAGTTATGTATTTAAGTGCTGGGTATATCCCTGACCTGCCCATGTCCCTCCCATAGCCATGCCCCCTCCCCCAATAGCAGTTGTATGTTAAAGGAATTGTATGCGAAGTTATAGAATATTAACTAACTGCAAATTAGTTCCTGTTAAAGCCAATTTGTACCTAATTTAAAAATTAAAGTTATGTTCATAACTGCCATTCTATAATGTGTGCATGTAGTTTTGTGTGAAGGTCAGAAATGTGTGTGCAAGAGTATAGAATTAGGGGGTTAGTGTCTGATGTTTGCACAAAGGAATTCTAAGGGTTCGGGCAGAACCACAGGTCCTCTCACATCAGTTGATAAAATTTGGAAGTTAGCAAATGAGAGAGGCACAACTGTACCAACTTCTATCTTTTTCCTTTAGTTTTTACCCCGGCTGGTGTTTTGATTGAGAATGCTGCTTGCTTTTTTTTTTTTTTTAAAGGTTTTGAACATTATATGTTTGTATTTTCTTCCAGGTCGTTTGATACGAGTTTGAAAATAACTTTGTGTGCTTGTATTTGGGACTGAGGTGGAGAAAAATGGTTTCTAAGCAGGTGT
Organism: Microcaecilia unicolor; assembly: GCF_901765095.1. Classification (NCBI taxonomy): domain Eukaryota; kingdom Metazoa; phylum Chordata; class Amphibia; order Gymnophiona; family Siphonopidae; genus Microcaecilia; species Microcaecilia unicolor. Next base: position 69,856,835 of record NC_044043.1, on the reverse strand, counting down.
TCCTGTGCAGCCTGGGCTCCTTCTACCTCTCCCTGCTCCTTGTCTTCCTGCTCATGGATGTCTATGCTAGACCTGCCAACAGTTCTGTGCTGAAATATAAGGCAGTCGATAACAAAGATGAGAATGAGGTCCTGCCCCCAGATCACCTTAATGGGCTAAAAATGGAGATGGATGGCCATCTGAACAAGGACTTCCACCAAGAGGTCTTCCTGGGAAAGGAGATGGAGGAATTTGAGGAAGACTCAGAGCCTCAAAAGAACAGAAGGAAGCTCATGGTCATCTTTTCAAAGTAAGTCTTCAAAGAACAATGTTGTTTTATTACGTGCTGGGAGTGGTAGGGAGATGCAATCTGTCTCTTTCTGTCTGATACCGCCATGCTTCTTCTGGTTGGACTCTTTCCTGTTGTAACTCAGTAGCAGAGACCAGGATGGACCTAAAGCAGTCCAAAACAAGTAAAGTCATCAACAACACAGTTTATACCTAATAGTTCTACCACCCTTAGGATTCACCTTTGGGTTTAAAAAGCAAAACCATATGCCTGTAAGGACTGGATAAACAAATTAAAACTAAGTTTAAAGTAAAAGCCCTTCCTTATTGCTACTTGGTAGCAATAATGGCACAGTGATGGAACATTCACATAGCTAAAAGCCTGAGCCAACAGATTTATTTTCCATTGAACATAATTAACTTTGTATCAGTGGCATACCAAGGGTGGGGGCGGTCTGCCCCGGGTGCACGCCGCTGGGGAGTGCCGCAGCGCGCACCTGTGGGCTCCAACTTCACGAACTTCGCTCGTTCACTGCAGCTCCCTCTGCCCCGGAACAGGTTACTTCCTGTTCCGGGGCAGAGGGAGCTGCAGCGAACGAGCGAAGTTCGCGAAGTCGGAGCCCACAGGCGCGCGCCGCGGCAACTTCCCCCCCCCCCCCCCAGCGGCATGCACCCGGGGAGGGTATCATTTTGCTGGGGAGGGGGGAAGGTGTCATTTCGCAGGCGGGGGGGGGGGGGGGTGCATCGGCGATCCGCCCCGGGTGCCATCCACGCTAGGAACCAGCTAATATTGTGCTGAACTGGGCAATGTTGGCACATTTAGTCTGACTCTGAACTTCTACATGAAGGTAGCTCTGCCCTCATTCAATATTTGTCTTTTAAATAGTAGTAATAAAAAAATATCACGTGCATTTTTATAATATACCACTTCTAACCACACAATTGCAAACCGCTGTGCCTCATATAACTTGTTATTTTTAGAGGTAAGGGACTTCAGATTCCCGGTGCTGTTTCCCTTAATGTGGAAAAGCCCCGCCCTGCTGTGCCGCTGGATCTCTTTGCTTCCCAGTGCGGTAACCAGCAGGAATCCTCACTAGTCTTTCTCCCTCTGTTAAATGCTTAAACTCCTATTTTTTTAACTTTTTTTTTTTTGTATTTTTATATAGGAATTAGCACTTATGTTGTACTGGGCGTTTTCTACGGGCTTTTTTGTAGGTTAGCTCTCCAGTGAGCTCCTGTTTCGCTGTCGCTTCATTAGGAGCCGAACCCCCGATACTCGAGCCCTCTCTCCGTGTCAACCACTTTCCTCAATCGCCCTGTTAAATAGAGAGAGACCCTGAAAGTTGAGCACCTGATTCTCATAATATGTTGTCTGTTTTAGAGGCCCTTTACTAGAAGAAAAAAAAAATCTCTGCACAAATATAACAAATGCCACACTGATTATGATTTATAAAACAGTTTACCTATAAAACTTTACCTATAAAAAACTTATACTTCCTTTGTGTATGTCGTGTGCTCGAGGACCTTGGCATACTGTCAGGCTTCTTCCCCGGGAGCACTGGGTTCGTGAGCCCATGGGCCACTACCGTGGAGCGGCAGTGGCAGGCAAGATCAACTCCACGGTAGAGATGAGACAAAACTGGACCGGAACCCCGGACTGGAGTTCTACACTGGAATACACGGAACTGGAACGCACCGGACGGGTGCGCACTGGAGTGGAGCCTGCTGGACTGGAACACACTGGAGGGCCCCACAGGACTGGAACATACAGGAGTGAAACCCGCTGGACTGGAACACACTGGACCTAGGCTTCACCTACGCTTGACCACCTTTCCCCGAGGGTTGAGCCCTCAGGTTCTGGCAGCCGGTAGGACTTACAGGAAAACCCGGAACTGGAACTTGCAAGCAGGAACAGCAGGAATGAAGATCCAGGAGTGCCCCCTGGCACCTAGGCGCAGGCAAGGCCGACAGGCAGGGACTGTCCGGGTTCTGGCAGTCGGCAGGTTTAAACACAATGACTAGTAGACTGTACCCAAGCTAATAGGAAAGCTATGCCCAGGCAAACCAGTCATACACAAGAAACATACACTAGGTAACTCAGGAGACTAGTAAAGCTATACACCAGCTAACAACAAAGTTGTGCCCAAGCTAACAAGTCATACACTGGAAACAAACACAGAGAACTAGCAAAGCTATACACAGGCTAACAAGCCACACGGTGCCTAAGCTGGCTAGTCTAACACTAGGAACAAACACAGAGAACTAGCAAAGCTATACACAGGCTAACAAGCCACACGGTGCCTAAGCTATCTAGTCAAACATAGAAACTCACACAGAGCAAACACTGAAACAGTGTACAGAGCACTCTATACACCAGGGCCCTAAATGAAATGCAAAGGCCAGGGCTGTAGTCTCTTAAGTCATTAATAAAGCCCTTCCACACCAGAGGCACAGCTGCAGCAATCACCTTGTATCCAAACAGAGGCTTGACACACAGAGAAGTCAGCCCAGTGGGAGCCATCTTGGATACTGGCATAGAGGAGTCGGTGGCAGCCATCTTGGAAAAGGCATAGCCCACACAGGTGAGGTTCAGTAGGGCAATCAGCACACAGAGCCAGAGAGAAACTAAGACAGACACAGAGACAAGCAGAAGCCAGCACAGCCACTGACTCCCAGAAACAGGGTAAGTCTGAGGGTGGTCACGGCCACAGACGTAACAGTGTACATCCATATGCTGCATAAGCTGGCATGTTTGAAAATGTAAGTGAGATTAAATAAAAATACTACCAACAATAAAGAACAACACAACGTGGATGCAGCAGCTAATAGGTTTGTCATCCTGCCTCAGATGCCTCCTGTTTTCATCCAACCTCCTTGCATTGGTGGCTTGTTCGGCATGGCTGCTAATCCCGCCCCCTGATTTCAGTTCCTGTTCTGGGGCAAAGCAGGCAGCCTGCCTGTGCTAATGGAGAGGTCTTACCATTGGGCCCTGCTATGGTAAGTTTATCTTTTTGTTGCTGCTTCCCTCAGCAGCTGCAGCAGCTTGGGTGACGCGGGAAGGAGGGAACAGGCAGTGGCTTGGGTGATAGCTGATGGGAAGGAGGGAAAGAGGTGGGGAAATCTAGAATCAGGACTTTCGATTTTTTTTTTCCAGAATGAATCATCAAATCGATTTGAATCGTGAATTGGACAGCACTAGTAATCACTATCGTGGCTTTGTAAAAGGAGTTCCAAGAACAAAGCCCTATGCATTCCATCTTTGTTCTTTGAGTTCCATATTTCTGCTTCTACAAGAAGTGTAGATTTTGTTGAATTCACCAGCTGCCTTCCAGTCAGTTTGAGATGTTTAATTACCTAGATCTGTGTTCTGAATCTGAACCCTTGTTGCTTTCTCACTTTATGTGCCAGAGAGATCTGCATATGAGCTCACTTCCAGTTCAGGATTTCCAAGAGCTACATTTCCCAGAATTGCCATGAACTCTCTTCCTTTCAGAGCTTTCATATGTTCTCTTGACTGCCCTCTGGCCATAAATCACTGTGATTTTTCTTCCCCACCCTCATTATTCCTCCTCATTCAGAATAAGTGTTAGGATTCTGATGCCATGAGGCTACATTTGCAACTACTTAGGGATTTTTGCTCTATTTTAATAGATCCTTTGTTCCTAGTCTAAACATTGCAGCAGTGGTCCTGAGGCTTGGAAGCCTTGCACCATGATTTCTTCTAGAAACCCTTTATTATGTGCTATCAGCTCTGACCACCAGGTGTCTCCCTTACAACACCCTTTTCCAAGGGCTGGGAATGCTTCCTTCACAGGATCCTGTCACAGCTGACCTGGCATATGAGAGCCAATTCAGAACAGAACCAGAAATGCTATGTAGGGCAACATGCAACGGTGCCACTGAGCCACCCGGCCAGCTTCCTAAATCTGTTTTTAGTCTGATTGTCTGTCTTGAGGCCCATCCACATGTTTCTCATTTTACTTATGAACGTTCTATGTGCAGCAGTATCAGAAGCTTTGCTGAAATTCAAGTGATCTACATCCAGGACGTGGCGTTGGTCTAATTCTCTAGTCACGCAATTTAAAGAAGTTGATTAGATTTGTTAGACATAAGCACTATCTGGTAAAAATCATGCTACCGTCTTGCTACACAAGGAACAAATATAACACATTAGATATTTCACAGTCGAGATCATACTCCACATATCCTTGCTTAATGTCATAGTATGTGCAGAACTAACCAGTTTGGAGACATTAGTCCGGACAGATTTAAGGCTATGGCATTATTTAAAAAAGCTATTAGATAATTATGGGTGATAGAGGTCATATCACGTATATTTAAATCCCCTCTTAAGAGGTCTGCAAAGAATCCAACACATATATGAAGCTCCCCATTACAGAGCTGAAAATTCCCTGCCAATTTCCATATCTCTCTGCCAAATGAGAAAAAAATGATATAGGTCAGATATTTCCAAAAGTTTAGCTACTGATGCAGAATTAAGACTAGTAGAGACCACTGGGAATGTTCCTTGGTTTATATATAGATGGAGAGGGAGGATATGGGTAGAGATGTTTTGTGGCAAAGGAGGACTAGTTGGCCTACGCATTCTACCTGATTGTTCCCACCTATACCTGCCCAGCTAGATTTTACACTGATCTAGATACTGGTATCTTCCAACCGTCAGTGCTACAAGCCTGACTTTCCTACAAGATGCCTCTCCTTATCCAACTCTTGTTTTGTTGTTGACCTCTTGGGGTCTCTACCATTCGGGGGAACATACAAGTTTCCATATTTGAACCAACACTTGGAGTCACCCTTTCCCATGTGTTTTACCCAACTTCTCAACCCTGCTCCAGCAACAGCACTTGTATTACACCTCCCGAAATTCTGCGTGACTGCTCAGTGCAGAATTTGTACAGAATTCCCTAGGGGCGCAGGATTCAGCATTTTCGCTCAGAATCCTGGTGATCTGGAATTTTTTTTTTTAATCCAAATGGCAGATCAGTAATACCGCGGTAATACAGCAGGAACATCAATGGAAGCTTTTTTATTTACCCTGTCCCTCTAGCGATAAAGCTGTGGTGAAGGCTGGCTGGCCCTCCCTAGGCCTATCTTCACACACTCTGGTGGTCTAATGGTCTCTTTGGGAAGGGCACAGGAAAGAACCCCACTCTTTTCTGCCCATTCCCACCACTTTGGCTGGCTGGCTGGCTGGCTGTCAGTCTGACCCCCTCCCTCCCCAAACCTCAGCGGGCCCTCCCAGGACCTACCTTCACATGCCCTGGTGGTCTAGTAGCCCCTGGAGGGGGGGGGACAGGAAAGACCCCCACTCTTCCTGCTCTCTAGCTGGTGCAGTTCTTCAAAATGGCTGCTGGGACTTCAAGCGGTAATCTCATGAGGCTGCTGCATGAAGTCTCCGCAACCATTTGGATGAAGCAGAGGTACGCGGCCCACAGCAGCTGCAGCAGAGCAGGAAAAAGTAAAGAGGACTGATGCTGCTCCTCCTCAAATAGCGCTCTGGTGAGTGTGTGGGGGGGGGGGGGGGGGGGGCTATGGCTTGTGTGTGGATGCCAGGAGGGCTGGAAAAAAAATTAATGTATGGTGTGTAGGTGCAGGAGGGCTAGAAAAAAATAATGCATGGTGTATGGATGCAGGGGGGCTGGAAAAAATAATGCATCATGGTGTGAGGATGCAGGGGCAGTGCAAAGAAAATAATGCATCATGGTGTGTGGATGCAGGGGGGATAGAATAAAATAATGCTTCCATTACCTCCCAAGGATCAATCCAGACAAATGGGTTGTGACCATCCGCCAGCAGGTGGAAATAGAGAACTCTAAAGAGTTGTGCCTCATAAGCTCCTACACTTAGCAACCAAGCCAGTATTCTCTGTCTCCAGCAGGCGGGATAGCAGCTCCTGTGCTCCCATGCACATCAAGGCTCATTCTATCAGAACCCGCCCTTCTATGATGGTTCCGTTTTTTTCTGGGTTCTATGTAATTTCAGGTGTTTGTTTTGTTCTGGTTTCGTTATTTCTAAGGCATGAGTTTTGCCCTTTATTTCATGGTTCTTTTTCTATTTAGAGACTGGAGTTTTTTCTCTGGAAGTCACTCTCTGTCACTGCTTTGTTATCCAATACTGGGTTGGTTGTTAAGCGCAGGAGCTTATGAGGTACAACTCATTAGAGTTGTCTATCTCCACCTGCTGGCGGATGGTCACAATCCATTAGTCTGGAGTGTTCCCTTGGGACTAAAGGAAAGAAAATTATCAAGTAATTAACGAATTTTTCCATCATGGTGTGTGGATGCAGAGGGGTTGCAAAAAAATAATGCATGGTGTGGGTGCACGGAAGCGGAAAAAAAAATAATGGATGGTGTGTGGATGCAGGGGGGCTGGAAATAAATAATGGATGGTGTATGAGTGCGGGGGGGGGGGGGGGGCTAAAAATCTTCCTTTCAGCTTTGAACAGGGAGAAGCGGGAAAGAAAATTTGACTGTGGGAATAGAGAGGGGACGGGGATAGAATGGGGATAAATCTTTGTCCCCACCCCAGCACCTCATGGGAGCCTGCAGCCACCTTGGGTGGCTACTTAAAAAAAAAAAAAAAAAAAAAAAGGCAATGGTATTTGGAGCCCTTTTACAACACAACAGTAGAGCTACTGCACCGATGTCACACGCCAAATTGGGACTACCGCAGAAGCCTAGTGGTTGTTCCCACGCCCACGCACACTACTTCTGGCATATAGCGCCGGGTTAACATAGGAGCCCTTACCCGTCGCCTAAATATGTAGCAATAAGGGCTTCCCCCCCTGAAATTGGCCGCAGACCAATCCCTGTGATTAGTGTAGGGCCATTTTTGGGGGGGGGGGGGCAAAAACAACCTTTACCCGCTGCGGTATAAGGGGGCCTTGTAGCACAGCAAATCCATGTAGCTTGGTAAAAGGGGCTGTTTGTGTCAGCACAAATTTAATGAAAATACTGGATTTTACTGAAATTGTGGATAATAATTAGCAAAAATATTTAAATTATGACAAAACTTGCAGAATTTTGATTTTTTTTTTTGGCACAGAATTCCGGCAGGAGTATCTTATGTGTGCCAGACATACGTAAATTGTGTCATGGTATTGGTGTCAGAGAGGTCACATTTTCTAATCAGATTAATGCTAAATTTCTCAGATCTGTTTGGGGGAACCACCAGTCAGGTTTTCAGGGTATCCACAATGAATATTATTATTATTAACATTTGTATAGCGCTACCAGACGCACACAGCGCTGAACACCTGATGCATCAGATTTGCATGTACTTCTCCATTGCATGCAGATATCTCATGAATATTCATGATAGATATCTGTCTGTTTTAAAATCTGACTGGCTGATGCAGGTTTGAGAACTGGATAAACCTAGTGTTTGAAAGAGGAATGTTAAACTGAGAATTAAGACCAAAAACCTATAACTTACTGTTGCCAAAACCAAATATATTGAGGTGTTACAACTGTCAGGAATAGTGAGCCCTTGGACCAAAGCCGGAGCTTTGGCAGACAAATCACCTGGGCTGGCACAGGCAGGAATCAGAACAGACTGGACTAGGATAAACTAACAGACTCAGGACAGAGGTAACTAAACACAATTGACAACACAAGAACCGGATCCAGACGAGGCAAGGAAAAGAAGGCAAAGGGCCAGAACTGGAACCCAGACAGGACAAGGCAAGACTCAGAACTGGATTAAAACTCGGACTGGGACCCAGAAATGCAAGACAAGGCAAAACACGGAAGTAGATTAAAACTGGGTCCAGAAAAGGACAAGGCAAGGACTGGATCCGGACAGGACTAGACTGAAAGAAAGAGACAAGACAAAGCACGACAGGCAAGACAGAGTAGGAGCTAGGCAACAAGAATATCAGAAGCAAGACAATAAACAAGACAGGAACAGGATTCTGGATTCTCGAACAGGATTCAGGATTCTCAAACAGGATTCTTGAACAAGCTTGGCTGGAACGGGCTTGGCTGGAACAGGATTCAGGATTCTCGAACAGGATTCTGGATTCTCAAACAGGCTTGGCTGGATCAGGATTCTGGAACAGGACTCTGGAACGGGCTTGGCTTGACTGAAATAGGGTACTGAAAGGGACTTGGCTTGGCTGGAACAGGGTACTGAAAGGGACTTGGCTTAGCAGGGAACTGGGACAGAACTAGCCCAGACATAGAGCAGGAGCAGAACCTGGCTCAAACACACACAGGAACAGAACTTGGCAGAAACAGAGCTCAAGAGCCAGGAAGCAAACATGGCAGGCAAAGGATTAAGCAGACTAAGGGAAGACAAACAAACAAAGCAATGTGCTTACCAGCACCCAAAGCTGGATAGCAGTGAAGTAATCAGGTATGATGCTGGCTTCTACAGACTCAGAATAAACAGACAAGAACCACACACACAGGAAACAGAACAGGGAATACAGAAACAGAGGTTGGCTTAAATACAGAGCTTAACCATAGCAAGAGTCAAAAGCAGGACTAGACTAAAAGCAGGAGCCAAGGGTAGAGTCAAGCAGATACAGACACCAAGGGCAGGGTGTGGCTCTACAGCCAGGCTTTCAGGAAACAAGGTTCAAAAGGAAACTCACAGAAACAAAAGAAAGCATCGAAACACAAGACTCAGGGCCAGATGCACTAAACTTAACGAGCCATTAACATGGGTTTTAAACTGGTTCTAGCCAGTTTAGCGTGCAAGTAGTAAACCAGGACATGCACAAAAGGGCATTGTCCTATCACGGTAGCAGCTAACGAAAACGGAATGCAGATGAGCAAATTAGTATTATAATGTGTATAAATTGTATTGTTAATGAGATGCACTACCGTTTTCCGATTGCCTAACCGTGGAAAGTCTAACGGGGGAGGTCTGTACCTCTCGTTGGGGCTGCACGGGATTTATTCGCCTCTAAAGATGTCTATAAATTTAACAAAAAAAAAATCAGGAAAAAAAACATCCAAGTGCTCGTCAGGGCCGTCCTTTATGGACGTCCTTCATTCAAGCGATGTCCAAGTGCTCGTCAGGGCCGTCCTTCTAAAGTGCCTAACATGGACGTCCTTCACTAACAAAAAAAAGGACGTCCCTGACAAGCACTTGGATGGTTTTCCCCCAGATTTTTTTGTGATGGGTGTCCTTCTGTAATGACCACCGCCGGAGAGACGTGCGAGGACGTCCAAATCAAAAACTATTTGGACATCTGTTTCGATTATGCCCCTCCTCCAGGTCTCTCTCAGCCAATCATAGTGCGTTTAGCTGACACCAGTGACAGCTAAACGCACTGTGATTGGCTGAGAGAGATCTGGAGGAGGGGCATCGGACGTGCTGCTAACAGCCCGAGGCAGACAGAAAGGAGCAAGGCGGCCGGAGCAGAAGGCGCCGATAGCTGCCAGCAGCATTGGGAGCCTCCTCGTAGCCCTTTGATCTCCCTCCCGATTATGAGGACGACTTCTTTTTTTTCTTTCAGTGAAGGACGTCCTTGGCATGCGCAGAGCAGCCAGCATAACGATTGGCTGTTCTGCGCATGTTCAGCTGGCCGACTGGCTTGGAAGGAAATCCCATGCAAATGAGCTAGCAGCGACCAGCTCATATGCATGCGATTTCCTTGATGTGTTCCTGTTGTTTATCGATTCGCTAAGGAATCGGTAAGGGAAGGGCTTTAACGATTGTTTTAGTACATCTAGCCCTCAGAGAAACACAGCACAGACCTTCAGGAGCAAAACATGCAGGAACAAAGCCAAGCATGGATATGATTTAAACAGGTAACACAAGATTAAGAGACCTCTTGCAAAGGCAATGTAGGAAAGCTCCCTGGGTCCTTATAAAGGAGTAGGCTGATGATGTCACAAGTAGGAAATGAGGCAGAAGCAGGGAGACCAAAGTGAGGCTTCTTTCCGAGCACTCTACCAAAACCCTCATCCACACCCTTGTCACCTCTCGTTTAGACTACTGCAATCTGCTTTTTGCTGGCCTCCCACTTAGTCACCTCTCCCCTCTCCAGTCGGTTCAAAACTTTGCTGGCCGTCTCATCTTCCGCCAGGGTCGCTTTATTCATACTACCCCTCTCCTCAAGACTCTTCACTGGCTCCCTATCCGTTTTCGCATCCTGTTCAAACTTCTTCTACTAACCTATAAATGTACTCACTCTGCTGCTCCCCAGTATCTCTCCACACTCGTCCTTCCCTACACCCCTTCCCGTGCACTCCGCTCCATGGATAAATCCTTCTTATCTGTTCCCTTCTCCACTACTGCCAACTCCAGACTTCGCGCCTTCTGTCTCGCTGCACCCTACGCCTGGAATAAACTTCCTGAGCCCCTACGTCTTGCCCCATCCTTGGCCACCTTTAAATCTAGACTGAAAGCCCACCTCTTTAACATTGCTTTTGACTCGTAACCACTTGCCTCCACCTACCCTCCTCTCTTCCTTCCCGTTCACATTAATTGATTTGATTTGCTTACTTTATTTATTTTTTTGTCTATTAGATTGTAAACTCTTTGAGCAGGGACTGTCTTTCTTCTATGTTTGTGCAGCGCTGCGTATGCCTTGTAGCGCTATAGAAATGCTAAATAGTAGTAGTAGGCTTCACTTCAGGGACACCAAAGCGAGGCTTGGCTTAGAGGAAGAAGAACAATAGGGAAAAAGGCAGACTGGAGAGGTCTCAGAGCTAGATACAGAGAAACAGTAGGTCTGAACATAAGGGCACGGCCACAACCATGACATGAGGTGAAAGAAGGTTTTGTGTAGCTGATGCTTTTATCATGTGCTTGTAAGTGCATAGAATAACCATTTAACACTTACTTGTATGACTGATTTGTGCATAGTAAAGGTGGATCAGGGATAGTGTGAAGTTGATATCTGATGCTTTTTTAAGGCATAATCACTGTATCTTATTTGCATAGGAGCTAGCTTTGGTGTTCTCATTTCTTCTGTTAATCAGAGGGGAATGTCTACAGATTATGTGTTAACAGCAGGATCCGAAATACCATTTGAGGAGTTAAATTTAAACCTTTCTCAAACAATAGAAAATGAACTATTAGGCGTACAAGCAGCTACCTTGATAGTGGACTTTGTGTTACAGCCTGATCGAGATTGGATTTTAAAGACCTTTTTTTCTCACCGAGAGGATATGTTTCTTAATTGTAAAGTTAAGATATTTCCAGATGTATCTAAACAGACACAGAAAAGGCGTCAATCCTTTTTGAAATTGCGTACTCGTGTCCTCCAATTAGGAGGAATCTTCTGGTTTAAATTTCCCTTGTAAATGCCTGATAAAATTGCAATCTGTTAAGTATGTTTTCTATGAGAGTGAACATTTGCAGACCTTTTTGGACTCTAAACAAGGCCCGGCTATATCCTCACCGTTAGCAAACCCTCTGATATCTACTCCGTAAGAATTATAAGCACGGGTGGTATACCCCTACTATTTTCCTGGTATTAAGTATTATAACTTTGAATTGTGTCTTGCCTTTATTGTGGACTTGAGATGTATTTGTCATTTGAGAAAATTTAGTTATTTGTGAAATTTTTGAGTTATAACAGGTGACATTATTCTTTCTGTACAAGATTGTTTCTTGTGAATTATTTTGAAATTAATAAATAAATATTAAAAAAAAAAAAGAGGGGAATGTTCTGTTTTCTTAGCATTTGCAGTAAATACCAAAATGTTAAAGAAACACATATCTGTCTTAATATATCATGTTATTATTGTGGAATTATTGCTTTTTGTATGGTAACAGGCAGCTGGATAAGTTCATACCCCCATGTTTGGTTTCCATTAGGTTATTTTGATGAGTTTGACCCTCATGTATTGTATTAATGACAGATGTATGACTTGGCCAGGTGGAGGTTGTGGTCTCTAGGCTTTGCGCTTGGATATCGTCTCTGTAGTGAACAGGTAGAGTGTTAATGTTCTTAACCTGTATTGTGGTAGCCATGAGTTGCCCTGAATCCTCTCTTAACCTGTCCACTTCTAGACAATATGAGACTAGGGCAGGCTTTTACTCATGCCAGAAGAGACCTGCAGCTGAGGTGCAGATGATCAAAAGCCCCGCGCTGTTCCAAACAGCGCTCTAAAAATAGCACTGGAACAGCGTGAGGCGTTATTAGACCTATTATCAGAGATAATGACATGCAAATTTAAGCACACAATTATCTCTGATCATGAGGTAGAAGTGCGGGAGAATTGTGCCTGAGCTTGCGCTCAGCACAATCCTCCCGCGCCTGTTTGACAGGGCTGGGCTGTGAAAAGGCCAGACCTGTCAAACACAGGGGCTGGAGGTCCATGGGACCACAAGACCCCAACTACCCCTGTCCCAAGCAAGACAAAACGGTCCCCCCGACGACCCCCCCCCCCCCCCCCCCAAGGTTCAGGGAGGACTAGAGATCCAGTGGGTCTCCAGCTACTCCTAACTCCCCTCAGCATTTCTAAAAAGTCCCTGGTGGGCCAGTGGGGACCGACCCCCCCCCCCCCCCCCCCTACCCAGCGACGGGGGCTGGAGGTCCGGCGGACCTCCGGTGTCCCCAACCCCCCCTGACACAGTTCAGGGAGGGCTGGAGATCCAGTAGGTCTCCAGCCCCCCCCCCCCTTCCCCCCCAGCATTAGCAAGGGGTCCCTAGTGGTCCAGTCTCAATCCCCCTACCCCTCCCACCTCCCTACCTTGAGTTGGTGGAGGAAGGTAGCCTGCCGCCTCCTCTTCCTTCGACGACGCCTGCAAAATGGCGGCGCCCAGCCCTGCCCAGTGTATAAGGGCTTATATGGTGTGAAGCCCTGCCCAGCACATCCCAGGATACACTGGGCAGGGCTGGGCGCCGCCATTTTGCAGGCAGTGTCGAAGGAAGAGGAAGGAGGCAGGCTACCTCCCTCCTTCAACTCAAGGTAGGGGGATTAACACTGAACCACCAGGAACCCCTTGCTAATGCTGGGGCCTTTGGGGGGTTCTCCAGCCGTCCCTGAACTATGTTGGAGGGGTCGGGGGGACCAGAGGTCTGCCGGACCTCCAGCCCCCTGTCGCTGGGGGGGGGGGGGGGGAGGGGGTCGGTCACCCACTGGGCCACCAAGGACTTTTTAGAAATGCTGAGGGGAGTTGGGGGGGGGGGGCTGGAGACCCACCAGATCTCCAGCTCTCCCTGAACCTTGGGAGAGGTCGTCGGTTCCTGGGGGGGATTGCTTCGTTGGGGGGAATGGGGGCCTGCTAGCATGCAAATGCATGCTGGACAGGGCTCACCATTCCTCCCCAATGCTCTGCAAACCCTAACGCCAGCTCAGAGCTGGCATAGGATTTGCCACAGCCAGCGACCCAATCTTTGGCGCGCTGGTCGCTGATCATTGGGGATGAATAGGTTTAGCATGCTATTTGCACTAAGAGCTCTGTTTTGCATGCATTTGCATGCTAGTTGCGTTCAGAGCCCGTGAGCGCGTTGTTTCACGCACTCAGGGACTCTGATCATGGGGCGGTAGCAAACGCAGGCGCTAGTATGGCACTAACAGCCTCTAGCGCCAGCATTTGCTTCCGATCATCCATATGTGAGTGTCTGAGATTAGAATAGAGGTAAGGGAAAGCATGCAGAGGACGGAGGATGGCTAGTGAGGAAGTGTGAAGCTCCTGCCACTTCCAGGACATGAGAGCATTCAGTTCTGCTTAGCCATGTTTGCAACTCTCACCTTGTGATAAAGCTGAGTTCATCCTGCAGAAAACATACTATTCTGGTATTTAATTAACTACAGTATGTTGATTTTCCTCCTACGCTTGGCCCTGAGAGCAAGCATATTGTTGAAACTGTGACAGACCATCTTACCCTCAGTGTCTGTGGCAGTTGGTGAAGTGCTGGGAGAAGAATTTCTGTGCAGATCTGGCAATGGTGAAATGCAGTAGTTTTATTTTGAACAAGGCATTCAGTAAGTTCTTCTCTGTCAGTAATTTCACTTCCTACCTGTCACTGTAACACTATAGCACTTACTGGTGTCCTCTCCCTCTGGTCTGCAGAAATCAAATAAATCCTTCTTGTTAAAGTATACTTGAGATGGCTGTGCTCCCTTTGCCAGATATTTGGGAGGGCCCTTTGGATCAGTGTAACAAGTGGATGAGGCGAAATGCTTGCCTTCCAAAGGCTCCATCCTGAAGGACTTTTGCATACCTATTTGCTGTTAGGCTCTGCTTGTTCTTCCCCCAAACCAGTACTTGGAAGTTGATATTTATTAAAAGGGCAATTCTGTAAATGGCGCACAAAATTGCATGCTATTCTGAGATGTGCGTGCAGCTAAATTGGTTGAGCCAATTAGCGCCAATAATTGGGTGCTAAGAATTATTGGAGTTTAATTGGCAACAATTTGGATTCACACACACATCTTGTTAAGTGCTATTCTATAAAGATCCATGGACAAATCTTTTATAGTGTGCAACTCAAAAGGGGGCATGGACGGATCAGGGGCATTCACTAAAGATGCGTGTAGTATTACTGAATATCGGGAATCTGCACCTAACTTATGCGCTAGGATTTACAGCAGGTTTCAGTTGGTGTAAATCGTTGCACCCAAAGTTTGGTGTGGAAATCGGCTCTAAGCGCTAGCATGCAACTCGGAGTGCTTAATTGTTCTCCACCTCAACCCCCCTCCCAAAAAAAACTCCTCTTTTCCTTTCCCACTCTACTCGGTGTGGTTGATTCTAACATAGTAACATAGTAAATGATGGCAGATAAAGACCTGTATGGTCCATCCAGTCTGCCCAACAAGATAAACTCATTTTACATGGTATGCGATACTTTATATGTATATCCAAGTTTGATTTGTCCTTGCCTTTCTCAGGGCACAGACTGTAGAAGTCTGCCCAGTACTGTTCTTGTACTAAGTTCTGAAGCTAACATCGAAGCCCATTAAATTTACAGTCCAGCCCATCTCTTATCTATTCAGTCACGATCAGGGCGTAGACCGTAGAAGTCTGCCCAGTTCCCGTTTTGTTTCCAATTACCGGCGTCGCCGCCCATTCTCCGCTAAGATTCCACGGAACCATTCCTTCTAAACAGGATTCCTTTGTGTTTATTCCACGCATGTTTGAATTCCATTACCATTTTCATCTCCACCACCTCGCTGGATTCTTCCACTGGCGGGGTCTTGGTATTATTCTGAAAACCCGATCTTATCTCCAATGTCTATCCTGATCTTTGTTCTGAAAGATCCTCTGTATGCTTGTCACTTTCCTGTCAAATATTGTAGTTTCTTTCTGATTTCTGATAACTTTGATTTTATTGTACACTGTGTAGATCCTCCAGTCAATAAATTATTTATTTATAGAATAGCGTTCAGTGCTAGTCCTAAATGTATGGAGTATCTCAAGACCCTTTTACTGAAAGAAGTGTGATCTTACACATCTTCTCTTGGAGTAAGAACCATGGAGCTGATCCGGTCACACCTAGTATCCATAAAGCAGGTATGACAAACTCATGACTATTTATGGGCCACCATGGCGGCTGAACATTCTCTCCATTACAGTTACTTAGGAGCCAATTTGATTAACCAAATGTTAAATTTAGAATGCACATTAGATACTACGATGTGGGCCACATGTTTGACATGCTTGCCATAAAGGCAATGAAAGCTTATTTACAGCTGGGACTCAAATGTGTTTTCAGCTTTTTTGTAAGATGTCATGGCTTCAACCTCTATAGGAAGCATGGCCCATCTTACTCTTTTTGCTATGTTGTTTGTGCTCTATGATATTAGTAACTTTAATTCCATCTTTTTGCACTTTGAATGTGGTTTTGACTTCCTGCCACAACTGGTAGAGGTATTGATTTTACCGAAGTCACAATGACATTTGCTTTTTTAGCTCTGTCTTCTGGTGTAATTTATTACCATTATGTTTTAAAAAAATTATTTCTACTATTTATAACTTTCTACCTAGAAAACCTGCCTCTTGCACATAGTTTCCGTAAGATCTTGCTAAAATTATAGTATGTGTCATGCATTTGAAATTACAGTGAAACCAAACTGAAATGCAAACGTAATCTGTTAGGTATTTCCAGGTTAAAATACAGATACCTGAAATATATAAAATGGCAAGCCAACGGTGCTGATGTTATGAATAATAATCATAGTATAATAGTAATAAGCTCTAATGCTTAAAACCCATGTGTGCAGAAGTATCTGCTCTAAATGAGGGATCCAGATAATGTCTAAATAATTGGAGATCATTGCAAATGCTGGCAAAACTACTTACAGTAGCAAGCAAATATGATCACGCAATACCAATTCTTTCTGTCCTCCAGTTGTCTTCAGAAATTTCTGTTACATACTGTACTAGTTCATAAGGCTTTCTGTTAAGGACCGCCATCTTATTTAGCCTCTGGTTCATTTTGTCTGTCTCATGGCCAATATATTAATCAACTGGTCCTGCTCCCTTCCTTGTTGTTTCCCTCCAGTCTACCTAATGGGCCATTTTTAATTATAATCGACTAAAGCAAAAAATAATGTGGGTGTGGAATTAGAACTTTGACTGGACAAACTACAAAAAAACTAATCCACAATGTGAAAATGTTGACTGGATAACCTATGTTAGTATGGGGGCAAGAAAAGCCTCAACGAGCTCAACAATCATTTCTGATTTAAAGAGCTAAGTTGATCATGATGATCGGCATTTCATCATCGGCACACTTGTTTTTTGGAACACCCTTCCCAGCTTCTTGAGGATCAAGGCTTCTAGACCTTGCTTTATATTTAAAGTATATTTTATTGGAAAAACTGGTACAAAATGGCAAGGATACAAAAGTCAATTCAATCGGGCTTGAAAAGAAAAACATCATCCAATGATTGTAGACCGAACAACCTCATACCCAGAAATAACTAGCATTCTTGAAACTCTTTAAAATATTCAAAATTTACAAAACATTCCAAGCCTCCAATAGGAAGGGAAGTTTGCACTCTTATAACCCCCTCCCCAAACCTACCCCATCCCATCCCATGCTGACCACCTATCCCCAACTCCCACTATCCACCTGCCTCCCCATCCTAATCTACGTCCTCTGCAGCTAAGGACCCTCTAGAAGTTTGATCTAGAGACATAGGAAGCGCCTTTATGAAAGCACCATTAAACGTGAAGGTGTAACTTATTTATAACTATGTTTTTCTAACCTGTGGAATAAATATAAGCAGACCAAATTGCTAAGAAGCGCTTAGGATGTTTACTAGTGAGGTGTGACTTTCTAGCCTCCCACAGCATAAGAGTATGTAACTGATTTCTCCATTGCCAATGAGAGGGACTCTCCGGGGTGACCCGCTGCCAAAGAATACACTTTCTAGACCTTGCTTTAAGGCAGCACTGAAAACTTAACTGTTTTATGAGGCCTTTAGGGTGTGAGCTGGTGTCCCAGCTGCGCTCAGACTTGGTGGTGGGTTGCTGTGTCTTTATTTAGGTCCTTTGACTTTTTAAAATCTCTGTAAACTGTCTTGCTCTGCTTTGTGTGAAATGCGGTATATCAAGTCTTTTTAAATAAACTAAAGACAGACTTACTTGGGATGAACTACTGGCAGACATCAAAGTGCAAACTCTGTATAATTTCTCCATGTGCCAGCTTTCAGTAGTGAGCATTGAATTCTTCCAGTTGAAGAGCCAAATTAGACTCTATATGAGAAGCCACCCTTTATTTTTTTTTCTTGCACCTACACTGTGGAGCTCCCTTCCTCAATATCTCTGGACTGAAGCCCATCTGGGTTGTTTCACAACAGAACTCAAAGCCTATTTTTAAGGTTGGCGTTCCCAGAGTTATGAGGCATGGGGGATGTTTGCAGTCACATAGCAATTTAGATTTCATTGGATTGCTTGTTTTAAATTGAGTGTTAACTAATTAGGATTAAAAAAGGTGTTTTCTGTTATTGTGTCGTATTTAAGTGTTCTATGGCTGGACAATGCATGAACTACTCAGATTTTATTAAAGTAGAAGATCAATTAGTAATTTGCATTTATTTATTTACAGCCTTTGAAGAAATTCACCCAATCTGGTGTATAGCAAAGTATAACCTAGACATAGTAAAAATAGTGAAATGACAGTACACATTATGGCATAGTATGCTACTCTACCTACAGTGTTAACACAATACATATTAAAACATTTTATTTAGTATGATTGTTATTGTACCTAATTCCCTTCAAACTCTTACTGCTCCCTCTTCAAGAGGACTGAGGAGAGGCATAGCTTTCGCTGCTTGCACAAACTTTCCACGCAGAAAGGAAAGAGGCGTGGCATTGGTCAAGACCAGGGCTTAATTTCTGGGGAATTGGCCTGGAAGCAGTTCCATCACTTCTTTTCAGGTTATAGAGCAGCAGAGGTGTTCTGATCCAGCCACTCCTTTTCAGAGAAGGGATGAGTATACATACACTTGCACAAATTTACACCTTGTTCTCAGGCAGGGATAGCTGTGTGCTTGTACTCAGTGTGTGTATGTGCCTGTTTAATAAGTTACACGTGTACCTTGGCTCTACCCAAATGCCTGTAGAATGCCTACATATGGGCTGTTTAAGAGAACATGTCGGTGCACATCCATTATGTAGCTTCCCACTATTCCAGAACCTGTGAGATAGTTGTGTTCATCAATCAGCAGGTGGAGATAGAGAACTGAAAACTGAGCTGAGACATATCTTTCTTGGCATCCAGTCCAGCTCATCAGTATTTTCTGTCTGTAAATTTACTTCTTTCCTCCCTTCACCTGTTTCCTGTGGAGCTCTCTTTTTCCAGTATAATAACCTTTAAAAAAAAAAATGAAAGAGGTTTACTGGAGAGTGTGGGACAGAGTATTGGTCCTGATTCTTTTTCATCTGGGGTAAGACATGGAGACTTGAGATTGGTGGGAGCAGCCAGCAGTGGTAAGTCTGACTAAAATTTGACTCAGAACAGCTTGGAGAACTGCAAGTTCTACTTGGTGCAGGAGAAGGATCCTGACTCACTGTTTGGGACTGCTTTGTGTTGCGCTTGTTCCAGTTGGGGTGAATGGCGACTCCTACTGAGGCAGTTAAGTGGTTTTCCCACTGTGGAACCCACTTGCTGGCTTGGGGGCATTGTAGTTCATGCAGTCCGGGAATCCTATGGGACGTGGGGGAAACAGTCGGCGACAGCACATCTTTGGATTTGGCGCAGCATTCAATTATGCTTGGGATTATTGACTCTCCGGCAAGGCTGGTGCATAGTTTGATGCAGGAGAGTATGAGAATGGGTGCCGTTTTGTCGGAGCCAACTGGCAGTGAGGAACAGCCTCTGTATGATCACATATGGAATACAGCCACCATTTTACAGCCTCAGGGCCTGACAGAGCATTCAGCTGCATCTGGATCTTTGTTTTCTCCAGAGTTTATATTGCTCTTACAACAGGTCAATTTACTGAAGCAGAGACTGTCAGAGTTGCTGTAAGGTGCTTCAGTTTCTTGCCCCTCTGGCTCCTAAGAGATCTTGTTTAGCCTCATCTTTCCACTTCTGGAGGTCTATCTCTGCTTCTCCCTCCATATCTAATGTGGCCTGGTCTATTTAGCAGAGCCATGGTTGAAGGAGCTATTAGAGGAGGGAGAGCTCCATCCTGAGGAGGGGATGACTCAAAAGTACTGAGGTTGTTTTATAAAGAGGAGCTCAGTACTCTTACTTCTGAGGTATTGGTTTCCATTGAGGAGCCTTCTGCTTCGGTGTCAGGAGTACCATCTTCGTTGATCATGAGGGGGTTCCAAGGCCTTCCCAATGCATCCAGACACGAAGTTAGGGCATATTGCCCACTATGTTGTGATTGTCCTATTAATCAAACAGAACGCCGTCTGTGAAAAAAACCCCGCCAAAAATCATTTCCATTATTCCATATTAAACACATAAGAACCATTCTGACCCCTGAGGCAGGCGTTTGTACGCCGAAACATGGCCTGTGTCGGGTCATTTTCAGATTAGAGAACGACCATTATCTCTATCCTGAAGGACCAGTGTTGCTTTTTTTCTGTTTCTGTTTATGCTTACATGCTGTTTTAACCCTCTCATCTGTGACTGAGAGTGGGAAGAGCCATAGCTCGCCTCTATCTGTTGGTTCCTGAGGAGAAAGAGAAATTGCATCTTCCCAGGGTGGACTTCCTTGTTACAGCGGTGACTAAGAAAGCCACCTTGCCCTAAATGACTTACACGATAGGAAACTAGAAGGCTTGCTGAAACAAGCCTTTGAAGTGGCCTCTTCGGGCCTTCAAGCAAGATTGTTTAGCTCGTTCGTGGCTAGAGCATGCCTGAAGTGGCATCGGCAGTCTGCAACACAAGATAAGCACCCTGATGCCCAGCAGGAAATGGAGTTGGCATACTTGGTGGATGCTGTTTATGACATGTCACAGGTTATGGCCTGCAGTATATCTTTGGCTGTCATGGCACGTCGACAACTCTGGTTGCAGCATTGGGCAGCAGATGCAGTATCAAAGTTGTGTCTAATTAAGCTAGTGGCTATTTGGAGAAGATTTCAGTAACTTGGTGAAAGAACTGGGGGAAACTAAGCCACAGTGACTCATCAATCTTCAGGGGGACTCTTGATCTCGATTTTGAGACAGCAGACAGTACCGGCCTGGTTGTCAGCAGTATGGTCAGAAGTCCTGCTTTCAGTTACCACAGACTTCCTTTCGTGTGAACAGGAAGTCCTCCTCTCAGTCAGCTAGAGAGCCCAGTATCTCCCGAGCTTCGTAGTGATGTGAGACTGGTCCACTCTTCTCGTCCTCCGGTGGGAGAACGTCTTCAGGAGTTTCAGGAAGCGTGGACCAAAATTACATCAGACCAGTGGGTGCTGAATATTCTTACAGAAGGTTAGAAGTTGGAGTTCTCCGGCCCGGTTGCTCCTTTCTTGAAGTCTCCTTGTGTTGAAAAGGAACCAAGGTGTCGAGGTTCATGCCACTGTAGATTCCTTGCTGGCACTCTGGCCATTGTTCCAGTTCCCCAGGCCAAACAGGGACAAGGTAGATACTCAATCTACTTCATTGTCCCAAAGAAGGAAGGCACCTTTCGTCTGGTCTTAGATCTCAAAGGTCTAAAACGCTGCCTCCAAATGTAGCGCTTTCGCATGGAAACACTAAGATTAGTCATAGCTTTAGTTCAAGTGGGAGAATTTCTCACTGCCTTCGATCTTAAGGAGGTTTACTTGCATATAACCATATGTCCGCCGCATCAGAGGTGTCTACGTTTTGCAGTGCTAGCCATCACTTCCAGTTCAGGGCTTTGCCTTTTAGTCTTGCCTCGGCACCGAGAATGCTTATCAAGGTTATAGTGGTGGTGGCGGCCTTCCTTCAGCACCACAGAATCGGAGTTCACCTGTATCTTGACAACTGGCTCATTAATGCTGCATCCTGTTTGGACAGAGTGGCAGTGATGGACAAAGTTTTCCAACTTCTGCAGTCTTTGGATTAAATGATCAATTTCAAGATGAGCAGACTAACTCCATCACAGACGCTGGAGTATCTAGGCGTTCTAGTCAACACAGCAAGGGAGAGGATCCATCTCACAGACTGCATGAGGTCGAAGCTGGTTCAACAGATTTGTGTTCTCCTCACTCAAGGGTCTGGGACTGCGTCCAGGTTCTGGGGTCAATGACAGCGGTGATGGAAGGTAGGGCCTTGGGCAAGGGCTTATATGCTACCATTACAGGAATCTCTTCTCAGCCGCTGGTCTGTGGTATCATAGAAATATGAACTTCATCTTCCTTGGACACTGGTTGCCAAACAGAGTATGCAGTGGTGAAAAGTCTCCCAGTAATTTGACTGTTGGAACTCCCTTTCCAATAACACAATGGGAGGTGGTGACATCGGATGCCAGCAAGTTGGGTTAGGGAACTCATTACAAGTTCCATCTGGCACAGGGCACCTGGATGGAACAATGGTCAATAAATAGCGCAGGGCATATGCATGGACGCTTCCTTTCTGATGGGGGCCCTCGTCTGAGTTTTCTCTGACAATCAACAGTGGTGGCTTACATCAGTAAGCAGGGCGGGACCCACATCCATCTGATGGCAATGGAGGTGGCCTCATTGATGAGTTGAATAGAGAAAAATCTTCTCTGCTTGAGGACAGCTCACATTGCTGGATCCTTGAATGTAGAGGTGGACTTTCTCAGCAGGCAGTCCTTGGACCCACGAGAATGGAAACTATCCAGCCAGGAGTTTCAGCTGATAGTGGACCGATGGAGTTCTCCGTTTCTGGACGTGATTGTGATGAAAAGGAAAGCAAGCTCTTCAGCTATTGAAAGAACCGAGCTTGATGGGGATCGATGCCCTACGAAGCCCTTGTCAGAGACACATCTATTATAAGTCTTCTCTCCTTGGCCCGTAGTAGGCTGCGTGTTTAAAAGGATCACATTGCACCGGGGTCTAATAATTGTCGGATGCCGCGGTATGCGGATCTGATTCAACTGCTAGATGAGGATCCTTCTGTCTTCCACAGGTACACGGCCTTCTGAAGCAAGTTCTGGTGCTCATGGAGGATCCATGCCCCTTTGGTCTTATGGCCTGGCCATTGAAAGGGCTTGGTTGAGACAAAACGTTATGCTACCTTGCTTCAGGCTGAAAAATGCTCTACATCTGTAGCATATGCTACATCTGTAGCATATGTGAGGGCGTGGAGGATGTTCGAGGGTTGGTTGTCTGAGTATTGACTTTCTTTCTTCTCTGCTCAGATTGCATACATCCTAGCATTTCTCCAGGCAGGTCTTCAGAAAGGATTGACATTGGGTTCTCTAAAAGTTCAGGTTGTGGCTTTGGCCTGTTTCAGGAGATGAGTACAGAAGACATGTCTTGCAGCTCACCCAGCTATTCGATTCTTGTGAGGAGCGGGCCACTTGCGGCCTCCTTTTCGTATGCTGTGTCCAGAGGAACCTTAGTTTAGTTTAGCCCTTCAGGGTTTTCAGAAGCCTACTTTGAGCCACTCCAGAAGGCCTCTTTGAAAGATTGTACACTAAAGACCAGTGTTCTTGGTGGCTGTTGTGTTGACACATAGGGTTTTGGAGCTTCAGACTCTCTCTTGTTGGTATCCCTTTTTCTGCTTTTCGGAGACGGTGGTCTCCCTGTATATGGTTTCTTCTTCTCTTCTGAAAGTGGTATTAGCATTTCATCTCAGCCAATCTGTGAATCTTCCGTCCTTTTGCAGAGAAGACGAAGAGGTTTGGTATTTCTTGAAGCTTCTCGATGTGCATTGAGTCTTCATTAGATATCTGGAAGTCTCTACAAATGAGTTTTGCAGACTGTTTGTGCTTTTTTTTATAAGCAGAGGCTTGGCCTCATGGTTTCCAAGCCCACAATTGCTAGATGGCTGAAGGAGACTATCACATCAACTTATTTACTTGCGGGGAAGCAGGCTCCTTAGGCCTTTCGGGCTAATTCTTCAAGGCATACAGAGACTATCTTACTGTCTCCAGCGGATATTTGCAAGGCAGCGACATGGTGGCTATTGCAGCGTGCTTGGAAACCAGTTTTGGGGCTTCGGTCCTTGGGTGGTGATGCCAGGGTCCCACCCACTCTAGGGATTGCTTTTAAACATCCCACAGGTTCTGGAATACTGGGAAGCTACGTAATGGAAGGAGAAATTAGGTCTGACCTGATCATTTTCTCTCTGTTAGTCCTTCCCACTATTCCAGAGCCCTAAGGTTTCTGAGATGTTTAGTTGGTGTGAAGTAATGGATCAAATAATTGCTGTATAATTGCTGTCACCTTGCATGCTGCTTCCTGCATATCTCTTGTTGTCTTCAAGTTTTCCAGAAATGAGAGAGGTCCACATGTTTGCTTGTCTGATTAGTGTTAGGTTAGCAATCTGTTTAAGGTTGTTGTGTTTATTCTGAATTTATCCTTACTGCTTGTCTATGTAAATACTGAAGAGCTGGACTGGATGCCAAGAGAGATATGTCACAGCTCAGTTTTCAGTTCTCTATCTGCACCAACTGGTTGATAGAGACAACTATCCCACAGGTTCTGGAATAGTGGGAAGGACTAATGGAAAGAAAATTATCAGGTAAGACATCAACACAATTTTATAAGAGCCATTTTATGAATGTCAAACATGCTTTACACGCAGAAAATGCTTCTATAAATTTACCCCATGCCCCTATCTTTGCCAAGTGAATACTCTTGGAATAGAAGTCCAAAAATGAATCAAATTGGGTGTTGCATGTTCAGTTGTCTACTTCATTCTTATAAAAATATAATTCAAGTTCATTCGCCTGTAGAATTCTGATAATTTGGGGTTGAGGTTCACCTATACAGTCTGGTGTTCAGAATATCTCTAATGAATATGAATAAAAAAGTTTCATATGCAGGAGACCCATGTCTCGTGCATATTCAGTGTAGCTAACTGACAACCCAGCTGCATTAATGTGCCTCTAGGACAGTGGTTTTCAACCTTTCTTCTTTTGTGACACACCTGACAGGCAGTGTTTACGTGTGGAACACACTGAACATTGAAATTCACAGCTAAACAAAAAAACTCCTAAATATTTCATTGCTAAAAATGATGAAAGGGAAATATAAAATATTCTTAAACAGAATTTACTTTGTTTTATAAACTATTGTTAAAAATTATTTAACATATGATTTTTTTTCAAAAAAGTTTCATTCTTTACTTACGTTTTTCAGTGAGAAATCTTGGACTGATGTGATGCATACAGTTTTTCCATATGGGATTGAATCATAGGAAAATTCACAATACATTTGCTGTCAACATCATAAAACTTTTATCCATTTTAGAGTCTATACCGCATATCATACAAAACAAATATATTTTCCAATTCTGGTGTCACCTTAGTAACAGCAAGACAGCATCCTTCTACTGCTAGATATTGTGAAGTAACACAAAACCCAGCAAATATGCTACTTGGAAACTATGTTGCAGCCAGAACATTGAGAGTGGTCATAGCAGAAATAGGGACCAGTTGTTGAGTGTTCAGGTATCTGGCTCACTGGATCTCAGGTCTTCCCAGCTTGTAGGCACAGATGCTTCTTAAGGAAAGTACATGCTTGCTGTTTATGCCAAACTTTTGAGGACACACTGGTTGAGAACCACTGTTCTAGGCCATGGCTAAAAGCTTAATTTTAGAAATATTACCCCAACAACTGCCTCTCCATATATGTTGTCTGCAACTGAAGTGGCCCAAGAATATGCTAGGTCAGGGGTGGGCAACCTTGGTCCTTGAGGGCCTCAACCCTGTTGAGTTTTCGATATTTCCCCAATAAATATGCATGAGATTTATTTGCATTCTGTGTAGGAAATGCATGCAGATAGATCTCATGCATATGCATTGGGGAAATCATGACAACCAGACTGAATTGCGGCCCTTGAGGACTGAGGTTGCCCACCTGGGAAGTGCTTCTTTTGAATTTTATCTATTTAAATGAGCACAAGTTGCAAATAGAAGGATTTTTTTTTTTTGCCCCATGAAGAAGCTGGAAGGTGAAATAGTTGGCCTCTGTTGGGACTCTTTTTCTGATTGGTGCTCATTTTATTACATTTTTTAATATTGCAAATAGAAGGGTTATAATCACAGCAGTAAAAACAGGAGGTTTTCCAGACCAATGAAAGATATGGAAGTCTAAATGGCAGCAAGTACAGTTTAATCACAGTGATTATATTGTGGTTAGATATAGTGCATGCCGCTGACTACTGAGGTCTTTTTGTCCTGACAAAAATTAGTTCAGCTAAGCCTCAAACTTGGTATTCACCCATACCACATTCGGCCAAAGATGATTTGAAGGAGGATTGGGGAGAAAAAAACCTCCATTTTAATGAAAGCTCATGTTGCCAGTAGAGACCAGTTCAAGTGAGCTAGAAGCCTCAAGAAATAGAAGGCAAATGGGTCAAAAATCTAAAGGCATTTAATAGCTATTGACTTCTCCCAGAGCTGCTTAGGATACTGATTGACCAGCAACTCAGATTATTTTGCAGCACTTACTCGTTTTTCAGAGTTTACAAAGCAAAAACAACGTCAATGGCTCAAAGTTGTTTTACTATGTAGCAAAACACTGTATGTGCCAAACATTTTTGGATGTGCACATTGTAGTTTGTTTTTTTTAAGGCTCTCCACCTCCTTCCTTCTCCCCAGCTATTTACCTACAAAATAAATCTATAGCAGGTTGCAAGTGAAGAGACAGAACTGTCCACTTCCTCCTACTTCTGGCTTCCTACATGCCTTCAGTGTAACTGAACAGTGAGAAGTCCGAAACCTTACAGTTTAAAGTTTGTCTCCTTGAATAAAAGCCATCAGTCCGGAAATAGTATATGCATTGTCTTTTTGGTTCCAGTAAAAATGGAGTCATTAAAAACCCCAAGGTTGACTTCTTGTTGGGAATGCTGTGTGATATGGGGATGTGACAGGCATGCCTGCACTGTACACACGTTTTGCACAGATGTTTAGTGCGCTGATGAGAAATAGCCAGCAAAACTTGTTGCTGTGCAGTGTGGCATTCCAGCAAGCAATCTTCCCGCTAGCAGCCTACTCTAGGTCCCCCAAAGTTTCGTTTTCAGCTTTTTAACCTTGGCCATTCAGCACAGAGCTAAGATGACATTGAGTCACCATGAGTGTTTCAGGTGTGAAAGTTCCACCACAGCTCCTATGAAGCAAAATCCTGCCCTGTTCCATGATTGGCAGTGGGGAAGACAAATAATTATTTCAGTATCCCGTGATTGTCAGGGTTGGAAGCTGTGATACTGACTGGGGCAGTTTGCATTGCAACCCTCCAGCAACTGACTTTGATTTCCTGACTTGATTGATTTCAGTCAGTTTTAGAACTAACTACTAGTACCACTTGTAAAGGGTTGGTTGTCTTTGCTGATGTAGTGTTTCAGGTAGCTGAGAATTCTAGCAAATGCACAGCTGTTCATGTGGTTTCCTGGCAGTACTCGCTGCTGTCTTTACATTAAACACCATTAGGCATAGAGGTATAATAACCGACTGTACCACCCTTATATTTATTGCGTGCCCCTTCTACTAAGCCGCATGAATATTGCCATTAGTGCCTTATTTATTTACTATGTATGGCATCTGAATCCCACCCGACTTACAGGTTCGCATGGCCTACTGTGTATCATCATGTCATGCGCCTCAAGAGTTTAGATATCAGGTTGTGTTACAGATAAAGCCCAACTGGCATGTTCGGATTGAGGAAATTACACCACTGCTCTTATGTCACCAGAGGTCACCCATCCAGTGGTTGGCCTGGGTTTTCCTGCTTAGCTTGCTGCTTTTTTCCTCTGCCCTACACCTTTGCCACGTGTGTGGCTCCCGAACAATTACAGAGATAATTCACTCCGCAAATGGTGCAAGTGGAAAGTGTTACATTCACTATTCTTGATCGTTGCAGTAGGAAAATGACGCGTGTGTTAGTCTGAATTTTATGCCCTTACGGCCAGGGAAGTGAAGGTTCCAGAATAAGCGGGATGATTCCCTACCCAGATGCCACTGCTATGAGTGCTGTTCTACTTAAGTTGCGGGTGGTGAGCCTACCCCCTATGTCAGGGAATAATCTCGATGCCTCATAACTGCAGTCGCGTTTAAAGTTTCTCTAGGGGACACCGAATGCCTTTGCTAACGGGTGGAAATGGTCTAGTGAGGGCTGTCATGTTTCATAATTTGCGGGCTCGCAGCACGCCCTAGTGCATAACTGTGCTGAATCATGGTATTGAATGTCATTCGTACTCGCTAAGGCTCGCTGCACTGCCCGTGCAGACATGAGCTGAAAATTCAAACCAGGAGCAGGACGTCAAGCAATCCATGGGCATGCACTTATCGTACCAGTCTTGACTCTCCCTTAGGTCCCCTTACTGGGAGGTTGTCTGTCAGACGTGGTAAAGCCGCCTCGTAGGCCGCCTCGATGACTGCCTTGGACATGGGGGGGTCCTTGCCCTACTTGCCTGGTAACTGCCACTGCGCCTCTTCATTGCCCTGGACTCAGATGTCCCTAACTTTTTCATAGGGGCCTAATAAAGCCAATAACACACGCAAGCTCGCTCACTGTAATACTACCACTTATCACCTCCACAGCGCTACAAGGCACACGCAGCGCTGCACACCATACACAAAAGCCAGTCACTCTTCTCCCATTGTTGGCTGCTGTAAGGATTTCTTGGCTCGGGCTACCTCTGTTCCATGTCGCTCAGCACTCGGCTGGCTAACTTACACCTTCCTGCCGACTCACTAAGCTTCAGCTACTCTGCAACAAGGACATTGTAAGTTAATTTATTATTGAACCCTGCTGTCCTGTCACATATTCAACCTGTGAGCAAGATCCCTTGAATCTGCCCTTCTGTTGCGATATTATCACGACACCTGTCGTAACATGAACTATTCTGATCAGAACACATATTCTATTCCTTTAGTGAAATATATATTCTATTTCAACTCAACATTTAAGATGTCTCGCTCTCCTCCTTCTTACGCTTTCTTTTCTTATCCCCGTCTTTCCTCCCATATGTTGTGTGTCGTCATGTTGTGGGCATCTGGTGACTCACCTTTTCAGCAGAAATCCCAGTGTGTGTGCAATTTCATACCTTCACGAATAGTAATCTTTGCATTGGACTCTGCTTCGACCATCTTGAAGTTGCTCAGGTACTGTTGATGTGCCGTGCAGCAAGACCTGCTAACTCGTCTCCGAGCTTCTAAGTCTGTGGCTGGTTGCTCTTGCACTCCGTGCTGCCACTGTCTGTCCCTTGGGCTGTCTCTGGGTCCATGCGCTGTTCTTTTCCCGCTTGTCCGCAGTCTGCTCTTCTGTGTGATCTTTGCTCTTGCCTGCTTGTCACGCCCTCTGACACGGTTTACTTAAATGGTTGAGATGATATATCTGAAATTATAGACTAGCAAATTGATCATTACTTGACCTGTCTGGAGTACATTTGGCATGTACCGACAAGAGATCACAAACTGAAACGTCTATTTATAATCATATCTCTAAATCTGTCTATCATATTCATTTAACTTATTCATTTATAGCAATTACCCTGTTCCTACCCTCTCGATGGCAGGTTCAGTGAGGCCCAGAAGGTATGGTACAAAGTATATAAGCATAGACATACAATTGCCAGTTGCGGAATTTTTTTTTTTTTTTTTTTGTATTGTTACCATATGTTGCCGTCGGCCTGAGCGCTGCCATCCGAACCTGCTTTAACTTATGAAGGAGAGAGAGAAGGAGATGAGACAGAAAAGAGCTCATTGCTATCATAAATTTCCCTTTTCCCCTCTAGCCGCGTTGGTCGGGCACTTCCGGTCAGTTGTGCCATGAGGGTCGCTGGGTGAGAAACCCTGTTGCCATCGGAGCGTAAGGGTTTTTGTTTTGTTTTGTTTTTTTTTGCTTGGCAAATGGCTGTGCTATGAGAGGATGTGATTAGGTATACCGCCTTTCTGTGCTTACAATCAAAGGGCAAATTCCGGACTTCCTTACTTTTTTCGTGGCGCCTTATGTCTGGAATAGACTTCCTGATCCTGTACATCTAGCTCCATCTTTGCTTGTTTTCAAACCTATGCCGAGGCACTGCTGTGGCTCCTATTACTCATTGTCTCCCTTGTTCCTGTGTACCCATTACTATCATCGCCCTTAATTATCTTGTCTGTCTGTATTATGAGATTAACTTGTTGGGTAGACTACATGGACCGTGCAGTTTTTTTTTTTTTTTGTCGTCATCTGCTGTTACTATGTTAGTTTGCTTGCTTTGTTTGAGTGAATGGCAATGACGGCTGCGATTGGGAGTGGAAACAGAGATTAGCCGGATTTGCTTCCTTGCATACATTGAACTAGACAGGCTCGCTTCCACTGATAGCTGAGGGCTGTGCTTGGGAACGGAAACAGAAATCGACCCAATTGGCCTCCCCTCGCACGCCCCACGGTAGAAGGCCGGAAGGGAAGCCGCATATAGAGGGTAATGTGAGGGCCGACCGCGCCAGCGCCTCGCTACCCAGATCCCGCAGCCTTGATACCAACGGCCCGGGCACAAGGCCTTCACTCACTGCGATTCTCCGAAGACATCGATGCTTCGTACACACGTGCCGAGCGGGCCCGCGACCCCACGAGGCAATCGCCACCGGCCCGCGCTCACAACGCGGCCCGCATTGAAGCTAAGAGACTGCAGACCCAGTAGAACTTTGCGTGTCCGTGCCTCCCGATGCCGCTGTTGGCGTGCGCGGGACTCCCAGAGCACAACGCGGCCTCGCTCGCCTACCCTGCAACCACCGGGGAAGCCGACGGCACAGTCGCTGGTCGTCCTGCACGATGCAGGCGCCAGTCGATGTCTGCAGTCGCGTTGCCGCGAACCCGAACAAGGATGCTGTGAGGTGTCTGGGGCGGCCGAAAAGCGCGGTCTCCAGCAGGGCTTTCTCGGCGCAGTCCTCTAACTCTTGTAACTCTTGTATGTATGCTGGTGCCTGGACGCCTGAAGAGGCCGTCCGGGCTCTGCCCAGGGGCTTTTAAACCCCTGTGTAGCTCTTCCCCTTCTCAGAGGGGTGCCCTTCAGGCGGCGGGAACCTGCCCCACACGCCCTCGTTTGCACCCCGCTGGTCCCTGAGCGCATGCCCGTCAGGGCACGGCGCCATATTATAGGCGGCTCCGTGCACCCGAGAGGCACTGCGCCTTGCTTTACTCGCTGCTGTCTTTGGCGATGGTTCTGCTGAGTACAATACAGAAATTGTCCTTTTCCTCTTGTGCTTTTCTCAGATTGCCATGCATTTAAGTATAATGGCTGCCAAAACTTAAAACAAGTAGGATTTTTTTCTATTTATTCTCTGTTTGGATGTCATCAGAGGGCCACATTACACAGATTCTCTGCTTATTTCCTTCCATGCAGCCCCCATTAGGGAACCATAAAACCTATCTCTCTTTATCTCAGGCTCACCAGGGGGCCACCCTTCAGCCTGTCGTCTTGCTTCCTCTCATCCAGCCTGGATCAGGGAACCTAATATGAGGCCCCTCACTTTCTTTCTTCCTGTTATGCAAAGGATCCTTCATGTAGCCGAGTTACTTCAGAAACTGCTGTTTGGCGATCAGTGGTTACCACTGCAAGATTAGCAGTTGGCTCAGTCCTCCATCCCATAATGTGATTTATCTTACCACTCTTTGCTATCCCAAATAAAATTGTGGAATATGATCCTGAGCTGAATTACTTAATCAAGATCAGGTGGTGGTGATCAAACAAGTTTCCACTGTAACAGAGACTCAAAAGAGATCACTTTTCAAATTTGGGAAGGCATATTGGGTGACTGTTAATGTGGAAAGCCAAGAAACAGAGCACTTAGACTCAGCAGCTGCATTGAAACAGGACAATATGGGAGCTAAGAAGGGTAGAAAACCCCAAAGGGCCGGGAACCATATTAGGTGGATAAAAGGGGGGAAAGGGAAATGGGACTTGATATACCGCCTTTCTGAGGTTTTTGCAACTACATTCAAAGCGGTTTACATATATTCAGGTACTTATTTTGTACCAGGGGCAATGGAAGGTTAAGTGACTTGCCCAGAGTCACAAGGAGCTGCAGTGGGAATCGAACTCGGTTCCCCAGGATCAAAGTCCACTGCACTAACCACTAGGCTACTCATCCAAAGATCTTATGATGTAGGCTTTAGTGCTGAGTTATATAGTAGGGGCTATTAGCTAAGAGTAGAGTGGAGGACTATCCTAATTGAGCAGTGGACTGAGACCCAGGGAAGCCAAGTTTCAAATCCCACTGCTGCTCCTTGTGATCTTTAACCCTCCATTGTCTCGGGTACAAACTTGTATTGTAAGCCCTCTGAGGACAGGGAAATACGTAGTATAGCTGAATGTAACTTGCTTTGAACTACTAGTGGAAACCATGAGTTAAATCCAAATCCATTCAAAATGAGAACAGTGGCCTGTGTTCTTAGGATGTAAGAACTGTGGTACTGAGCAATTCTGATGCTCCAGATGTGAAAGTAATGATGGTTGTATGACAGCTCATTTCTTCCAGATATTTTTCTGATTCTCAGGTTCTGTGCATGAGTACACTTTCCTTCTAAGAATGCTTCATATGCAGGGAAGTGGAACTGACTGGCTGATATCTCCGGTCACTTCCGTGGGTTCAGTTCAGTATAATGTGCAGAGCTAAGCGTATTCAGCCAACCTGTTTAAAGTTGCTCATTGTACATGTCAAGTCCTGTCAGGTACTTACAGTGCGTTTGATGGCAAAAGTCACTGCCTAAACTCATGCCTTTGGGTTTTCTGTCTGCTCCAACTTCCAGCTCGTGGTTGTTCTGTTTTCTGGTTGAATTGCATAATTCTGAGTTACTGCACAGTGGCAACAGAACACAGAGCTCAGGCTGTGTAAACTCACTGTGCTGACAGGAGAGAGATTCATAGCCTCTTGTTTGACAAAAAGAGAAACTATTCCTGACCTTAACACCAGGAATTCCTCTCTCCTAACACTAGTTTTGCATTGTTTTCTCTGTAAGTATTTTAAGTATCAGAATAACTCCTGTATTTTTTAATGAATCCTCCCACTTTGATTTCTTGCATAGGTACATATAAGTACATAAGTATTGCCATACTGGGAAAGACCAAAGGGCCATCAAACCTAGCATCCTGTT
Organism: Microcaecilia unicolor; assembly: GCF_901765095.1. Classification (NCBI taxonomy): domain Eukaryota; kingdom Metazoa; phylum Chordata; class Amphibia; order Gymnophiona; family Siphonopidae; genus Microcaecilia; species Microcaecilia unicolor. Next base: position 69,824,004 of record NC_044043.1, on the reverse strand, counting down.
TCCAACAGTGGCCAATACAGGTCACAAATACCTGGCAAGATCCTAAAAAAGTACAAAACATTTTATACTGCTTATCCCTGAAATAGTGGATTTTCCCCAAGTCCATTTAATAATGGTCTATGGACTTTTCCTTTAGGAAGCCGGCCAAACCTTTTTTAAACTCCGCTAAGCTAACCGCCTTTACCACATTCTCTTGCAATGTATTCCAGAGTTTAATTACATGTTGAGTGAAGAAACATTTTCTCCAATTCGTTTTAAATTTACTACATTGTAGCTTCATCGCATGCCCCCTAGTCCCTAGTATTTTTGGAAAGCGTAAACAGACGCTTTACATCTACCCGTTCAACTCCACTCATTATTTTATAGACCTCTATCATATCTCCCCTCAGCTGCCTTTTCTCCAAGCTGAAGAGCCCTAGCTGCTTTAGCCTTTCCTCTGCTCGGTGTGTGGCAGCAGCTAAGAAAGCAAATAGAATATTAGGTATTATTAGGAAAGGAATGGGAAAAAAAAGATGTTATAATGCCTTTGTATTGCTCTATGGTTCAACTTCATCTCTAATATTGTGTGCAATTCTGGTCCCGCATCTCAAAAAAGATATAGTGGAATTAGAAAAGGTACAGAGAAGTGCAACGAAAATGATAAAGGGGATGGGACGATTTCCCTTTGAGGAAAGGTGAAGCAGCTAGGGCTCTTCAGCTTGCAGAAAAGACGACTGAGGGGAGTTATGATAGAGATCTTTTATTCCATTCCACTACCCTCATTTTAGAGTAGAGTGGAATGGACAAACGTGAATCACTTGTTTACTCTTTCCAAAAATACTAAGACTAGGGGGCATGCGATGAAACTGGAAAGCAGAAATTTAAAACGAATCGGAGAAAATATTTCTTCACTCAGCATGTAATTAAATTCAGGAATTCTTTGCCAGAGAATGTAATAAAAGCAGTGAGCTTAGCGGGATTTTAAAAAGGTTTGGATAGCTTCCTAAAAGAAAAGTCCATAAGCCATTATTACAATGGGCTTGGAGATAATCCACTGCTTATTTTTAGGATAAGCAGCATAAAATGTACTGTTTTGGGATCTTTGAACCTTTGGTCTGTCCCAGTATGGCAATACTTATGTACTTAAACATTGCATCAGAATTTTCTTGATTTATATTTTATAATGCAAGTAATTTCAAGGTGTGGAGGAATGCCAGAATCAGTACAATAGAAGCACAGAAGATGTCAGTAAAAAAGGACCACTGTGGTCCACCTGTCTGCCTTCTTTGTACAAGTCTACTGTGCTTTCCAGATCTATCTTGATTTTGGGTCTTCTCCCTCGCTCCTTACTTCTGCCACTACAGTCGCTTTGTATTTATCCCATATATGCTTGAATTCTGCCACTGTTGTGGCTCCTGCCATCTGCTGAAAATCTGTTCAAGGCATGTACCCTATTCTCAGTGAAAGTATTTTCTCACCTTTCCTTCAGGTAATGACCCATTGTACTTCAGTTTCCCCATTATATGGAAGTTCTTCACAGAAACTGAGTGTGTTAGATTATTTTTTTTAACGTGAAGACTGCAATAACAATCTTACAGTCACTTTCTGCAATTATTGTGAACTTAATTTTCTTGAAAAGTGGTGATGACTCCTGAATCTTATAACTGAAGCAGAATATATTCAGCCACATCAGAGAGACTGAGCAGAAGCTGAAATTGATATTTGTTTTCTTTTCTTTGTTATAATTTTACTTTGGCTGGTCTTGGACCACCCTTGAAATGAGTAGGTCATTGTGGCTTCTGGTGAGACTTCTGTTTTTCGATTTGAGTTTTAGTTACTCTTTATTCAGACCTGCCCGTGGTGGTGAGTGTTTGGGTTTTTTTTTTTTTTTTATGCCCTGAATTAGCTAGTCAGTAGCTACAACTCTGTGAGCACAGAGAACAATACATTTGTGACCTAATGGACTGTGCAGAAGGGATTTCACAGGACTCTAGTGTGGTGACTCTACATGCATTTTATCTGTAATGGTTATTTATTTCTCCCTTTCTCATATACACACAGAGATGGTATAAATATAAAAACATAAATTTTAATGTCTTTCAAAATTACTGCTCACATTCCCCCTGCCCTTCTAGCCATGGCTCGATAACCTTCATTGGGAGCTATACACCAGGGCTCTTTATAATCATGAGCCCTCAATCTGTTCACCAGGTATTGATTGCCATTGCATGATGACTATGACTTCTGTGGCGAAAAGGGGGGGTTTCAAGCCTGTGATTTTATGTATGTTTTTATTGTAACCAGCTTTGGGTTTAAAGCGGAATATAAAGCTACCTGTACCTCCCTAGGCAGTGGTTTCAAGAGTCCAGTTACAAAAGAGCAGCGCCAGACTTCATCTACATCAGCACAAAACTCGGAGACTTCCCAAGCCCACAGCATACCTGTCTTCTCAATGCATACAGAGGCCTGAGAGGAAGATGTCATTTAAAGTTCCTTCCAAAGTGTTGGAAAGCTCAAATGTCTCTCATGGTGCAGTCTTTCCCCATGCCATGCGCATCATCAGAGATACTTTGTCTAGAAGTAGTGCAGATCAACCTCTTCCTTTGTTAGCATATTCATTGTGATGCTTACTCTGTGCAGGTACACCAGTACTACAGGGCAGTGCAGATCATGAATAGATGGTCTCAGTGCAAAGTTCTTCCTACACTAAGGGGAAAGACCCATGAAGTTGTCCTCTTACTCCCTAACAGAGAGGCAATCCTCTCTTCTGCAACATCAGATAGTATCAACTTTGATATTAGTCACAGTAGCTATGAGTTTTCTCCATCTGTTTTTGCTGCCTCTTTCAAAATAGCCTCATTCAAAATGTTTAATGAATTTAAGGACTACTTTAAGGATCTGGTATCTATTAAATATTAACAGCCTAGTATTTACCATTTCTTTCCATGGGCATTATTGATGAGCAGAGAGACGCTTCATCTCCAGATCGGATAATCTCTGATTTCAGACCACAAATGACCTGTTCTCTCACCATAGTTGGGTCTCTCACAAAGTGCATTAGACCACTCATGTCATTCAGAACCCTTTTTAGAATATTCCTCTGCCCCCCTTCCCTTCCCACATGAAATTAATCTATGAAGAGAAAGGGGAAAAGGCAATGGGATTTGATATACCACTTTTCTGTGGATACAATCAAATCGGTTTACATATTACATACAGGTACTTATTTTGTACCTGGGGCAATGGAGGGCTAAGTGACTTGCCCAGAGTCACAAGGAGTTGCAGTGGGACTCAGACCCAATTCCCCTAGTTCTCAGGCTGCTGAACTAACCATTAGGCTACTCCTCCACACTGCAGACATCTCTTATCTGAGATTTGTGTTCTTTCTTGCTACAGCAGGAAGTAGAACTACATTCAGATGTCTTTGGTTTTTGAAGTACATAGAGGCCCCAAAAGCCACTATTAATACAAATCCATAGCCTCTTACAAAAACAGAATTGCATGTGGCATTTCCCACTAACTATTCAGTTTTTTAAAAATGAAAGTAAAGTATAAAGTTTATCCAGTACCTGTGTCAATAAACTCCAAGGGTCTTATTCTTCAGTGATAGTCAAGTTGGTCATGAAGAAAGCAAAAACAAAATGCAGGGATTTTCCAGCTAGCCACCTGGTGAAGATCCCAAGCACTTGGCTCACTTGGGCAAAAAAGTGTTCGATGTTGTCATGCTCTCTGCCTTCTTTGCAGCTCATCAACTTTAGTTTGAAACAATTTTTTATTGAACAACCAATAAATCATTACAACCATAAGTCTGTGTGAATTTTCCATTTTTCTTCCCCCCTTTATCCCCTCCCTCCTCCCCAAAACCTCTTGTCTATTCTTGTTACAGCATCCTTTCTTCTTGTATATTAACAATTTCAATATAACTCCTTTCGCTATAGAATTTACATAATAACTTTATGATTAAAGAAGCTCTTACATACAAAACTAGTCCCTCTTTATGTTAAATATGTACATATGTCATTTATTTATTAACTATTGTTCCCTTCCCCCTCCCGTTTCCTTCCCTCTTTCCCTTACCCGTACTTGCAGCTCATCAACTTTATATGGTATGATATATCACTCTAGAGAATAAAAGGTTTCTCATCCAGGTGGTTCCCTTCACTTGTGCCAGGAAGCAGTAGGAATGTATAATGCCCAGTTATGTACAAAGTTAATCAGCATACCTCCTGGGCATTCAGAAGATAGCCGACAGACTCAGCAGAGATCTTCAGACTTGCATGGTCTGTGGACCAGTAGATCATGCAGTGCATCTTTCAAACCTTGGGACAACCCCCTCCCCCTTCTTCCTTCCAAGTAGATCTCTTCATCTGTAGTAAAAATGCAAAACAACCTCTCTATAGTTTGGTGCACATATCCTCTGGATTTACTAGTGAGGGATGCACTGGCCATAAATTGATTTTTGCCCCTCCACTTTGCTTACCCCTCTTATAACAAGGACCCTGCACAAGTTTCAAGAGGCCTGGCACAGTGAATTTCATAGTGTCCTACAGATGTCATCATAGCTAGTTCCCTCTTTTCAAGACTCCAGTTTTTCTTCCATACAGGCTTCAAAAATGACATTGCTGATTATCCAGAACAAAGAATACTCCTCCATCTAAATCTTGAATCACTTGCTTTGACAGCAGGGAAAATGAGCAATGCTTTTGCCACTCTAGGCCTCCCAACACCTATGTAACACCTATATTTTTAAATGGAAGAGGCCCTCCATATGGTGTGTCTCATAGTCATAGCAGTGTTTGGTGCCATACTGTTCTAACTGTACTGTCTCCATTGGCTCAAGTTCCAAATGTCCTACATCTTAGCACAGTCTCAGCTTTATCATACACCCAGCCTCGCGATATCCCATCATTTTTCAATTTATAAACACTTTGTGTCAAACCATCATTGCAGAAACCTCCTGTGCCATGGGACCTCAATGTTATCCTTACATTTCTTATGAAGTTGCCATTTGAACCAGTGATTTGCTCAAGCATCTGGAAAGTGCTTTTTCTGATAGCAGTTACTTCAGCTAGAAAAATATGTGAACTTCATGCCTTAGTGTAGTTCATCATATTCATCCTGAGATCCTACCAAAAGTAGTTTCACCTTTTCATGTCATTGAGAAAATGGTAGTCCCTCCACTTTGCCCCAAACTTCCTAAGAATCCATATGGCAAGTCCCTGCACACTCTGGACCAGCAAACAGTCTCTTGAGTACTTTCCTCAAAAGAACTGAAATCATCAGTTTGCACAGCTGTTTGTCATCTTCATTCCCAACACAGTTGGTATTTCAGTAGCCAGGCATGCTTTGGCAAATTTGACTAACCTATTACATCCATTTCTGTTACGAGCAAACTGGTACTCCTCTAACCAGTAAAGAAGCATTATAAAACTAGAACCACTGCAGCTACCATGGCTCTCTTGAAATCTGCTGCTTTACTAGATATCGTATGCAAAGCAGCAACTTGATTCTCACTTCATACCTTCACTCTACTACTTGGACCAGTCCACTTCGGAAGATGTTGCATTCAGTTGAGCTGTAGTGGCCAACCTGCCTTTGTAATACTAACAAATCAGGTTGCTCTTGAACAAAGTACAAAAGATAGCTAAATTGAGCAGCCCTGAGCTTGGGGAATTGCCTACTTGTGAGCCTGACTGTGTTCTTTTTGTCAGTGGAAAAGCACTGTTTGTCATCTGTAGCAAATGTTTTCTGTAGAGAGCAGGATTGATCAAGCACACTGCCCCGTCTCCCCCACCTACCTTTGAGCTGCATTCCTTCTGGTTTTGATGGTGCTATCTGAGGGACTGAGGAGGCCACTGCAGGATCAGAACGTTACACTGGTTCTGAGCTCAAGAAAAGCAGTTCTGTCTCGGTGTCATTGGATGGTATTGTCTACTTGAGTGCCTGATCATGTCTGCTGTCACCTGGTGAGAAACAATGCTGTTCATGTATTATGACTTGCCAAAGAAAAAAAATCTGCGATTTCACATGTATTTGAGAATGAATTCCTGTGAGGTCATAGGATACCCTTTAGCAACAGTTTACATAGCATGTGACATTTTCTCCCTTCCTGCTGAATCCTGAAAAGAGTACCACTTGTGTCTTCAGAGCCTGATATCTCTTGTTTCCCTTTGCAGGGTGGATAGGAACAAAGACCGAAGAATAAGTGCCAAAGAACTGCAGAGATGGATCATGGAGAAAACAGAAGAGCACTTCCAGGAGGCTGTGGAAGAAAGCAAGGTCCACTTCCTAGCTGTGGATCCAGATGGCGATGGTACGAGGGATGCTGTTTCTCCTGGTTTGTCAGTGTGACAATCCTAAAGTTCCATTTAACTTGGCTGTCTTGTGACAAGGCACATTGCCATTATGCCTTCACTAGATTTGTGTGTTTTCTGTAGTGGAAAGTGTCCACCTGCATCCCCTTGCATTCTTGGGCATGTGACCCTAAATAATGTGCACTCCCTCAAATTCATCCACACCCTTTCTTGCACTGGTGCCCTAGTGTCTTCCCCTTCACCTTTTTCAGTTTACCTCCCTCTGTCTCCCCCGTTGTCACAGTGCATAACACACTAACATTTCACGTTACAGTGTGTGCCCTACCCTTTATTGTGCCAGTGATTTGTTTAATATCATTCGCTCCCCGTCCCAGAGCCCTCTGCTGATCTTTAGGAACTGGGATTTTACGCATTGTTCCGTTCATCTTGCATTTCTCTCCATGCATTGCGTGTAGATGCTTTGACCTTTACTTTAAAAGTCATTCATGAAGTTGAAGGTTGGTCTGTTGGTACGTTACATTAGAGATCTGATTTTTTTTTTTTTGAGCTAGGGTTAAGGCAAGGTGTCTTGCATCACTAACTGAGGACTCTTGCCTCAGCTTGGTAGCTGTGGTGGTCTTTGTTTCTCCCTGGGACTAAGTTTCCAACTTTATAGAAACCAGGAAACCTATATTTAATTCAATTTGTTTTTGTGATTTTTATCATACAGTTGAATCAATCATAATAAAATATGAAGTTTTAAGTTCTGCTTACAGAATTTTTGGTGTGTTTAGATGTCTCTGTGGCAGTGCTCAATCCTCAGGTTTTCCAATATCAGCGATGAATATGCAATGAGAGACGTGTGCTTATTCCAACACTGATAACCCAGGTCTGAGGATACTGGCAGTTTCACTGGAAGGGACCCACCTGGGAAAAATGACTAGCTGCGTGGGGAATACAAATGTTGTCCAGAGATTAAAATATATAGAAATGTAATCTAAATTAAGGCATTTTAATGAAAATATAAACTTCTTTGTACGTTTTCTCTCATACACTCACAAAGGTTGACTTTTAAAGGAGGTATATGCCATTAAAGTTATGGGATCACAAAAAAAAATGTAAGCACTAAATCTGACTGTTACAAAGGGCCTTTAGCCTAGGGTAAAAATGAATGTGGAAGACAAAATATAGAGATGAGAAGTTGTCCTTTAATGGTTGAATTTTGTTCTCTATTGCTTTGCAGGTTATGTGTCCTGGGATGAGTATAAAATCAAGTTTTTGGCCAGCAAAGGCTTGAATGAAAAAGAGATTGCAGAGAAGGTGAAAAACAATGAAGAGCTGAAAATTGATGATGAGAGTGAGTAAATGTGATGGTGGGGGGGGGGGGGGGGGGCGTGGACCAGTGTGTACGAAAGGGGGCAGGTGGATGTGTTTGAGATTCTCTATTGACTCGAGGGGCGATGGAGGCATTTTTTGAAACCTCAGTACTTTTTTTAGGATTTACAGCACTGAAGGTAAAGAAACTTTGTGTTTTCTTTGCCTTCAGAAATGTCCAGGTGCCACCTTAAAATAAACTATTTATATTTTATTGTAAAACTGCCTTAATGGCACCACATGTATTTTGGCAATACATCAGACCTGAATAATAAATAAAGTGTAAAGTCAGAAATCAAGAAAGGAAGTTAAATTAACAAAGAGAGAAAATCACAGTAAGAACGAATATAGTAGAAAGAGAAAACAAAAAGGTGCTATACTTGGGGGCTGGAGGCAGTGGCGTACCTAGGGTAGTTGACACCCGGGGCCGGTCATTTTTTAACACGCCCCCCCCCCCCCCCCCCCAAATCCAGTACTAGGCATGCCGAGAATACAAAACACTCAGGACCTATAGAGCAATTCTAGCATACCATAAGCAGTCATTTCTACAAGTCACACAAGGAAAAGGAAAGCATCTTAAACACTACAGTGAGCACTAGAACATCAATTCACCTATTGTAAAACGAAACCAGACAGAATAGTACAGATCGTAGATCCTGCACAGTCAGTGCCAACTGAAAGCCATGTCCTTTTCACAAACACAGATACACCCTAATCCACTATAGAATAAGTAATCATAAACTTTCTATTTAGACAAAAATTAAACTGAACCCCCAATGCCAGACTCTGCATACAATGCAACACCACAGAAACAGAAACTGTCCCCTAGTACTGTGCAAAATATAAAGACAGCAGATGTAAATTTGAAAAAAAAACCTAACAAGTACCAATCACCACTTTACAAATTAACAAATAGAAATAAAACAAATATAGAAAGTAAAATAATACCATTTTATTGGACTAATACATTTAGCTTTCAGAGGCCAAAACCTCCGTCCTCGGGTCAGTACAGTATAGTGCTGTTACAGTATCCTATCCTGACCTGAGGAAGGGGGTTTTGTTCTCCGAAAGTTAGTCAAAATGTATTAAAATTAGTCCAATAAAAAGATTACCTTATTTACATGTTCTATTATAAACATTTAACACATCTACAATACTTTATCCTAAAGCAAAAAAAATAAAAAAAATATATTTTATTTACAGTTTGTTGTCTCTGGTTTCTGCTTTCCTCATCTTCTTTTCACCGTCTTCCTTCCATCCAGCATCTGTCTTCACTCTCTCTCTCTCTGCCATCCAGTGTCTGCCCTCTCTGCCATCCCTTCCATCCACTGCCTGCCCCTTCAATCCACCATTTGCCCTCCCTCTCCCATCCATCCAGGGTCTGCCCTCCCTCTCGCTCCCCCTTCCATCTAGGATCTGTCCCCTCTCTCTCTCTCTGCCCCTTTTTTCAGCCCCCAGTTCCAGCCCCCTTCTCCCCTCCCCTTCTCCTGTCTGAGACCCCCACCCCAGTCCCCTTCTCTCCTCTGAACACCCCCATCCCAGTCCCCTTCTCCCCTCCCCCTCCCCTGTCTGAGATCCCCACCCCAGTCCCCTTCTCCCCTCCCCTTCTCCCCTCCCCTTCCCTTCTCCCCTCTGAGATCCCCACCCCAGTCCCCTTCTCCCCTCTCCTGTCTGAGACCCCCACCCGAGTCCCTTTCGCCCCTCTCCTTCCCCACCTCAGTCCCGTTAAAACCGGCGAAGCAGCGTCGCAGGCAGCGCCTCGTGCCCTGCTTGTAAAAAAAAAAAATCAAATCTCCTTCCTTCTCCTCGTCTTGACGTCGACTCGGGCCTTCCAGTCAAATTGATTGGAAGGCCCGAGTCGACGTCAAGACGAGGAGGAGAAGGAGGAAGGAGATTTGATTTTTTTTTTTTTTTTTTTTTACAAGCAGGGCACGAGGCGCTGCCTGCGACGCTGCTTCGTTGGTTTTTTTAATGTGCGGCGCCGTGAGAACGGCCACGGGAGGCGGCGGGAGCGGAGCGCCCCCGCCGCCCCCCCTCTTGGTACGCCACTGGCTGGAGGGGAGGAGAGAGGGAGAGAGAGATCATGCAAAGGACAACTGAAATAGCCAGGAGGGTTTGTGAAGGGTTTTGAATTTTTTAAAAGAAGGTTCAGTACAGATGTTTTTTTGTTTTTTTTTTTGGAAGAGCTCCATAAGTGCAGACCTAGCTAGCCAAAAGCAGTAGAGCACCTAACCAGATTTGAGAGGGAGGTGGGAGGGTGAGTAGAGTGCGAGGGGATAGAAGGGACAATAGGAGAAAACAAATAAGCAGTGGCAGAGGGAAGGCAGCTCTTGAAGACCATGATCAGAAATTTGACCTTAACTCGTGCAGAGACCGACAACCAGTGTTCAAGGGAAAGGAGTAGAGTAACGTAATCTGACTTACGGACGTTACAGAAGAACTTGATGGCAGCGGATGGAATCAGTCAAAATTTTTTCAAGTTACTTCTCTACTACTACTTGACATTTCTAAAGCGATACTAGGGTTACGCAGCGCTGTACAATTTAACATAGAAGGACAGTCCCTGCTCAAAGGAGCTTACAATCTAAAGGACAAATGTACAGTCAATCAAATAGGGGCAGTCTAGATTTCCTGAAAGGTAGAAAGGTTAGGTGCCGAAAGCAACATTGAAGAGGTGGGCTTTGAGCAAAGATTTGAAGATGGGTAGGGAGGGGGCTTGGCGTAAGGGCTCAGGAAGTTTATTCCAAGCATAGGGTGAGGCGAGGCAGAATGAGCGGAGCCTGGAGTTGGCGGTGGTGGAGAAGGGTACTGAGAGGAGGGATTTGTCCTGTGAGCGGAGGTTACGGGCGGGAACGTAAGGGGAAATGAGGATAGAGAGGTAATGAGGGGCTGCAGACTGAGTGCATTTGTAGGTAAGAAGGAGAAGCTTGAACTGAATGCAGTATCTGATTGGAAGCCAGTGAAGTGACCTGAGGAGAGGGGTGATATGAGTATATCGGTTCAGGCAGAATATAAGACGTGCAGCAGAGTTCTGAACGGATTGAAGGGGGGATAGATGGCTAAGTGGGAGGCCAGTGAGGAGTAGGTTGCAGTAGTCAAGGCGAGAGGTAATGAGCGCGTGGACAAGAGTACGGGATGGTGTACTCTGAGAGGAAAGGGCGAATTTTGCTGATGTTAAAGAGAAAGAAGTGACAGGTCTTGGCTATCTGCTGGATATGCGCAGAGAAGGAGAGGGAGGAGTCGAAGATGACTCCGAGGTTGCGGGCAGATGAGACGGGGATGAGGATGTCATCAACTGAGATGGATTGGAGCTTGAAAATTTTTTCAAGTTACTTCTCTATGATCTCCAATCTGGAATTACTTGGTGACTTCAAAGAGCAGCAGTGAGAAATTCTCTAGTTTACATGAAAATAACTTTGCACATGGCCTCCCCCCCCCCCCCCCCCCCCATGTCTATTTTATTCTTTCTTCTCTTACTTTCATCCTTTCACCCCTGCAGTATCTGGAGGAGTGATGGGGTAGGATACATTTCAAGGTTGCACCAGCACTCTGAAATTAAAATAGATCAGCTGGTCTGACCTACAACACATAGGCAGACTATAACTTCTAGTCTGGCAGTGGTAAGAAGTTCAGACACAAAGGGTTTTTTTCACTAAGCCATATTAGCATTTTTAGCTCACAGTAGAAATCAGCTGGCAGTAAACGCTAACATGCCCATAGGACTATAATGGGTGTCAGCGTTTACCGCCAGCTGACTTCTGCCGCTAGCTAAAAATGCTACCGCGGCTTAGCAAAAGAACCCCAAAGTAGCTTCTCTCCTAGCCTGAAGTCCTGATTTTTCATGCTCTTGTCACTAAACTTTACCAGAACGTTACATTGAAAAAATTCTTTGATGGTTGTTTACACTGAGAGAACCGAGCACCTCTCATCAGCCATGAATTCCGAAGTAAGAAGACAAAAATAAATGACAGATCCATTGAAATTGACTAGTCCCACAGCAGTTACAGTTCAATTGCCATACTCTTTGAGTTTTCATTGACTCACTCTGCTATTCCTCTAAACAGTGCTAATAAAGGTTTGTTTCCCCTTTTCCTGTTGTTCCTTGTGGTTGCCAGATCTAAATCTCATGTTGTAGTTTAGTCAGTCTGTTCAGTCTAACACCTCTGCAGAAATTAGTCATGGGGGGAGAAATTGAAACGTTTCCTCCTTTTTTCATTCATCAAAAAGCAACTAGTGTTACATTTTGTACAGATACAGGTGTTTTCCCAGTTGCTGATGAATGGCGGCATGGTCAGATACTGTAGGTAAAATGTGCTGATCAGTCAGTTTCTATGGAATATACAGTCCCTTTAAGTTCCAGAGCTCTGCCTGATACAGCCCCCTTGCCTCACCACCCTGTGAGAGTCAAACCATACTTAGCACGGGACCTGTAAGTCCCAGAGTTCAACCTGATCCAGTCCAGCCCTGCTTAAACAAAGAAAACCTGAACTCTAGAAAGATCTCAGATTTAAAAAAAATACTCTAGAAAGATTCTTATTATCCTAATTTCCACAATTTAATTCCACTTAACCAGTGGAGCTCAAAGCAGGTTACAGCAGATCAATACAACCATCAATAGAGAGACATTATCATCAGTAATTACACAAGCACAATAAAAAATATATATATATCCAATTCAAGATTCTCACCCTGGCACACAAAGCCCTACATTTGGGTATCACATCCTACATTTCAGCTCTTATTTCTCCCTACATCCCGAGTAAAGTCCTTAGGTCAGTCCTTTCATCATGATTGGCTTTGCCCTCCTCCCGGTATACTGTTCCCGCCTCAAATTGACCTGACCCGCCGCATCTTTCTGTTCTGCCCTTACCCTCTGGAATGCCCTCCAACAGAGCTTCGATCTGAACCGTCTTACCCTCGCTTCAGGTCTTTCTTGACAACGTGTTTGTTCAGTCAAACATTCCCTTTCTGCTCCTGCCCCTGATTTGTGGTTTCACTGTCTGCCCTGGAAAATGCACTGTTGCCCTATTTGCTTTGTCTTAACCCTCTCTTTAGGCTTAGCCTTTGACAATTTATGGAGTTCCTTTCTGTTTGATTGTTATTTTATTGTACACCTCTCTGATTGTACTGAAGGATGGTAGATCAAGTTCAAATAAACTAAAATACAATCATTAGTGGCTAAAGAGACATTAAAACAGGGGCTAATACTGGCTGCTTAGACAATTCCTAAGCAGCCCGATGTTTAATTCATGTCTAAAAGAAAGATGATTAGGAGCCAGTTGTAGTTCTTTAAGCAGGTCATTCCAGTGGTTTGAAGCAGCCCCGCCATCAGTACTTTCGTGGATAACCTTCAGATGAATATCTCTTGGAAATGGTGCCCTATCTAAAGGCATCTGATGACTGTTAAGGTGCATACACAGTAGGCTCCACCAGGCTCCCCAAGCAAGATGAGCCTGCAGAAGAGTTAATTTAAGTTGAATTCTGGCATGAGCTGGTAACCAAAACAGTGTGTCCAAAAAAAAAAGAGGAATTGTACTCTCCCACCTGGGATCTTCTTTCCCCTCCTCCCATAGTCCAACTTTACCACGGTAAGTTTTACAGTACTTGCTTACCCAATAAACTCGGGTACATATTACAACATTCCAGATAGGGGAGAGTGACAGCCTGCATTATCTCTTTTAACTATTCCTTCATTGTTCCTTTTTAATATGTAGTTTCAAGCCACTGAAATCCTAATACACATACTTGAATACTTTGGCATCGGAGGAAATGTCTTGAATTGGTTCAAGGGGTTCCTAACCCTGCGCTCATATCAAGTCACATCAAATTTAACCACGTCCAAGGCATGGACACCTGAATGTGGAGTCCCACAGGGATCACCTCTCTCTCCAACTATATTCAACCTAATGATGATCCCTTTAGCAAAACTCCTATCAAACAATAACCTCAACCCGTACATATACGCCGATGATGTGACAATATACATCCCATTCAAACAAGACATCAAAGAAATCTCCAGCGAAATCAATAAAAGTCTACACATCATGAACACATGGGCAGATGCGTTCCGCCTGAAACTGAACGCAGAAAAAACTCAATGCCTGATACTCACCTCCCAATACAACACAACAGAATTCAACGTGATAAACACACCAAACCTAAAACTTCCAATCTCAGAAACACTAAAAATCCTTGGAGTGACCATCGACCGCCACCTAACACTCGAAACTCACGCAAACAACGTAACCAAGAAGATGTTCTTCAGCATGTGGAAATTGAAAAGAATTAGACCATTCTTCCCAAGATTCGTCTTCCGCAGCCTAGTGCAATCCCTCGTCCTTAGCCACTTGGATTACTGCAACTCATTATACGCTGGCTGCAAAGAGCAAATACTAAGGAAACTTCAAACAGCCCAGAACACAGCAGCCAGGCTCATCTTCGGAAAACCGAAATATGAAAGGGCAAAACCACTACGAGAGAAACTACATTGGCTTCCACTCAAGGACCGCGTTACTTTTAAAACTTGCACACTAGTCCACAAGATCATTCACGGTGAAGCCCCAGCGTACATGTCTGATTTAATAAACCTACCACCTAGAAACGCCAAAAGATCATCCCGAACTCACCTCAACCTCCATTACCCAACCTGCAGGGGCTTGAAGTACAAGACGATACACGCGTCAACCTTTTCCTACAAGAGCACGAAATCTTGGAATACATTACCACGCAACCTAAGAATGATCAATGATCAAGCCTCCTTCCGTAAACTACTGAAGACACACCTGTTCGAACAAACTTATGGAAAGAGCCAAAACACATAGAGACCACGCATTGTCCACAATGCAATACACATCCGCATCTGTTCCATCATCCCTTTATCCAGTCATCCATACATTCGTCCACGGAACTATATACACTATATGTCTAGGCGCCTAATAACGCCTAATAATGTTTTTTCCCATTGTTTCCTTCTAATGTTTCTATGTTTTGTCCCATTGTTATACTACCAACGATATTCGAATGCCTCGCACAACTCTGTTCAATGTAATCCATAACTTATTTGTAACAAATGTATTTCTATTATTCAAGTCTTATTGTAAGCCACACTGAGCCCGCAAATAGGTGGGAAAATGTGGGATACAAATGCAATAAATAAATAAATAAATAGTAAATTTTTTTTCAAGTGCTAATGCTTGAGGCGGTCCTTTTAGTAGGTTCTCATGAATGCTGGATATATCCCTGAAAACACTGCAGGAAGGTTTTGTACATTCTGGTGCACTAGCATACGTACACAGATTTGCAAGTGGGTTTTTGCCAGTTGCCCGAGGCCCTGAGGTGAGCACAGGAAAAGGTTGGGTTAGATCTTAAAAGCTATATTGACAAGATTTCCCATATATAGTAGCGAGAATGTGTACGCGCTTTGATATGCATGTAGTGGGTGGGGGAGTCTGAAGTCAGGCAAAGGCATAGGGCAGAAAAGTATTTAAACATTGGGTAGTCTATTAATGTTCAACAAGTAAGGAAATGCTGCATTCTGAAAAGTCAAATTTCACCAACTTATAAGGTTGTTTTTCTGAAACTCTAGCTGAGAGAATGTTCAGTGGAAACTATTGATCATGCCTAAAACTTTTTTTTTTCTCTTAACTATCTAAAAAAATTTCCCCGTTTTTACGTTTGTGTTTTTAAACCTGCCACATAGCTGAAACCCTTTGTTCTGATTCTAACAGCTAAAAGGAACAAGCCAGTAAGATACAAGTTTCACTTCCAAGCTTTTTTAAAATTAATTTTGGACTTTTATTTCGTGACTTCTGGTTTTTGCAGATCGACAGTGACACTGAGTTTCCATTCATAAGACTTCAGAGCACTTTGGAAGGTTTCAGCTCTGTATTGAAACCAGAAAGTGGTAGATTGGTCTGTGTGTGAAAAAAAAAACATGGGATTTCATTCAGCATCTGCTTAATTCTACATTGTGATATAAAAATGCTATTAAAATCATCAATTTTAAATATGCAGGTTTTTGATGTGTACTGATAAGAGGGAGGTGGTGAGGAGCATCAATTTCTGTGAACTGCAGACAGGTTATAGTGCAAATTTCATTTACACCTTATTCTGCCAGTGCACCTCACCCCTACCTTGAAGCATTGTCTGCTGTTCCAGTATTGAGGCTCCCTAGGTACAGCCCTGCCAAAGCATCTTTGTATTAACCCACTTTGCTGCCTTCTCCTCTCGTGTTTTACACAACACGTGTATCAGCATTTACAGAGAGCTGATGTGAATATTATTATTTGCACTTTGCTTTTTAAAGCTGCAGTGTCTCTGCTGGGGGGTACATGTGAGTGTAATGTCTACAGGCTCTGTGTGTTGTTTCTGCCACGTGAGTCAGAGTGAGCGCCCAAGCCCAGTATGAGTAGAGGTGGTCTGTGCCCACTCACAAAAAAAGATTTGTGGTAACTATGATAACAAGATGGGGGCGAGGTATGGACTTTCCAGAGTTAGGCAAATTTTACACATAAAGACTTTGAGACGGTAACATAAACATTCAGAGACAATACACTCTGGATCTCAAAGTCAGGTCAATTCTTGTAAAGCAGAAACAGTTTGGCACCAACAAGGCACCGCTTTGATCAGACATACCTCCATAGTCAACAGACTTGGGTAAAGGGAGCTTTTGAGGAAGAGTACTGTAAGAGTACTTTAAAAGAACTACAGAGGTCCCCGACTGGTACTAAGGATAACATTGACCGTTCATAAATGTGGTCTATATGGGAGGGAGATAAGAAGGATGTCGCTCCTGAAAAAAGCCATATAGGACCATATTCTATAAATGGTGCCGATAATTCAGTGCTCAACGGAGGTGTACGTCAGGATGAGTCTCGTTATAGGATACCTTTGAGTGCCAGGACTTAACGCCAGCTAAAAACTGGTGTAAATCCTGGTGCACAAAGTGGGCATGGTTCCCCCACTATTCTGTAACACTGCGCACATCTCTTGTGGATGCCTCTTACCTGCCCATGCCATTCCAGTGGCCATGCCTCCTTTAGAGTAGTGCACAATCCAATTTAGGTGCCCATTGTTACAGAATAGCGTGTAGCCAGATCAGCTCCCAAACCATAATTTTTGCAGATTAAGTGCTTGTTATCTCCAGTAATTAAATCATTGGAGCCTATTAACTAATTATTTTGGGCATCAATCTGTGATCCACGCCCAATTGTGGGCACCCTTTATAGAATCCTGGGGGTGGGGGTGAGGATAATGTGCTGTACAGTGTTTGCAAAGAAACACTTATTAAGCACTGAACGCACAGAAGAAAAGGTTTTGTGGTCTAGTGCTTTCAAGGCTAAGTGATATGCATGGCACAAAACACAGCATATCACCCTGCTTGAAACCGTTCCTACAATTAAGGGTCCCTTTTACCAAGCTGTGGCAAAAAGGGGCTGGTGCTGGCATCGGCGCTTGTTTTACACGCGTGCCAAGGGAGGGGGGAGTCCAGATTCTCGGACGATTGGCACAAAAATTAGAAGGGTCCAGATTCTCGGGTGGTCCGGATTTCTGGCATCCTGATTTCTGGACTTCTACTGTACTTTGCACTTGTCAGCAGAATAGTTTATGGGCAGAGCATATCAGAGGTCTGGTTTGCAAGATGACTGCTCCTAGGTAAAGCATCAGCTACTCTGACATTTATTTTGATAGTAGCTTACAGTCTTTTTTTATGAAAAAGGTCATACTCAAAACCTTGCACTCCTTTTTAGGATTTACAAAGTCTCTTGAAATACTGTACTGTACTGCCATAATGCAGTGTATTCAATAGTTCGGGTTTTGTTTTTTGGTGGGTTTTTTTTTCATAATCTACAGTATTGTTCTCTGCCTCTATTACCTTTTCCACTGGAGGAGTCAACTTTTACAAAAACTGTGAGAAAACTGAAAGTAGAGCTGGTTCCTAGGGCTGGAATGCCGCTTCTTGATTGTAAAATGTTCATTTTCCTTTTCTCTTGTTGCAGCTCAGGAAGTGCTGGATAACCTCAAGGACCGCTGGTTCCAGGCAGATAGTCCTCCTGCAGACCAGCTATTAACTGAAGAGGAATTCCTCGCCTTTCTTCATCCTGAGCGCAGCAGGGGCATGCTGCAGTTCATGGTTAAAGAGATTTTTCGAGATCTAGGTACAAGGGCTTAACCAGCTGAATACATTCGCCTTCACCACTACCACAGCTAAATAATGCTCCTCCTCTTTCCTGTCCTCCCTAACAAAAATAAATGCACTTCCATTTTATTTTATGGAGAGGTTACTGGAATGTCTTCCATTTACAAGAGCATAATTCTTACAATGCTAGATCAGAGGTCCATGAGCCCAAGCATCCTGTTTCTTACAATGGCCAGTCTGGGTCACTACTACTACTTAACACTTCTAAAGCGCTACTAGGGTTACGCAGCGCTGTACAGTTTAACAAAGAAGGACAGTCCCTGCTCAAAGGAGCTTACAATCTAATGGACAAAATGTGCAGTCAAACAAATTGAGGCAGTCTAGATTTCCTGAATAGAGGTATAATGTTAGGTGCCGAAGACGACATTGAAGAGGTGGGCTTTGAGCAAGGATTTGAAGATGGGCAGGGAGGGGGCTAGGCGTATGGGCTCAGGAAGTTCCAAGCATAGGGAGAGGCGAGCCTGGAATTGGCGGTGGTGGTGGAGAAGGGTACAGAGAGGAGGGATTTGTCCTGTGAGCGGAGGTTTCGGGTAGGAGCGTAAGGGGAGATAAGGGTAGAGAGGTCACCCAGCAGATCCCAAAGAGTAGATTTGTTCCTTATTGCTTACTCCCAGCGTTCCCGGTGAATAAGATAAATATAACAGAAACATCATCAGTGCAAGTTTCTCCCACCTGCTGCCCCATTTACAAACAGGTACAACACAAGCATCAGCAGGGCAAGTTTGCGCTACACACAGCCACACTCCTCGCCTGTTTTTGTGACAGGGAGTGTGAGGGGCAGCTAAGGACAGTTGGATGTGATTGACCGACTATAGTTTATTTAGCTGTAATCATGTAACTAAGCATTTCAGCATAATTTGTTTCATATTTCTGGCTGCTGTGTGGGGAAAGCAGAAGCATAATGAGTAACATAGTTGTTACGTTGCACATTTCAGTGCAGACCTGCATGCCGCCTAGAAACCCTGCAGAAATGATTCTTGTGGCTTTCTTTTATGGTAATTCTGAAAGGTGTAAAGCGTGCAAGCCATGAGACTTCTATACAGATGATACCCGGAGGTAGCATTGAGAGCACAGTTCCTGTAAAACTATCTACCCCATACAAGACAAATGCATGAGAAAGAGGCGGCAATAGGAAGGAAGGAAACATTTGTAAAAGCAATATGACACTATCTTCCTCTGCCTGCTCCCCATCCTTCAAAGCCACATTCTTGTGTACATGTAGACCTGGTATTATGAAGCCCCTGTGAATAGCTGGACTCCAGAGACCTCTAGGGGTCTTATGGTTTAGTTGCATGGCTAGAAATCAATGTAGCATTAATTTCAGACCAGCTTATGCATACAGTTAGGGAAATTCAGATCTGCATGCAGTATCTAACAGTGGATATAATTAATTATTTCCCCCATGCACTGTAATTCCTTGGTAAGGAAGAAGTGAGGATGAAGTAGATTTTTGAGTGTGTTGTACAGTATTTTTGCCAGGATTCCTAGATGGGTTTTGTGCAGTGTACCTGTACATGAAGGTTGTAGTGTAATAACTTGACAGCCAAAAGCGATTGGTGATCTTAATAAGCAGTTTTCTCTGGATGCCCATGCATAATGGACATCAGAGAAAATGAATAAATTTGTGGATCGTACTTTGTTAAAAGATCCTTTATTCACTAAAGTTAAATATCAACATGGCCCTATGCTTGAGACCATTTGTTTTTAGTCTGCTACCTGCTGCTTATGCTAGCAACAACATTAGGAGTGACTGTGGATCATCTGAATAAGACTTGGTGCCTGAAGCCTTTGATTTTATGTTCTTGGAAGAGAAGGAATTCTGATTTCTCTTTCTGCCATCATGAAAGCCTTTAAGCATGTCTCTCCTTTGTTGCACTCTGGGTGCAGTCTCCAGCAGTTAACACACTCACATTATGTTCTCTTTCTGTTGGCATTGCAGATCAGGATGGGGACAAGAAGCTGTCACTCTCAGAGTTTATTTCTCTGCCTGTTGGCACAGTGGAGGACCAGAAGGCCCAGGAGATAGATGACGACTGGGTGAAGGATAGGAGGAAGGAGTTTGAAGAAGTGATTGATGCTAATCGTGATGGGACTGTAACCATGGAAGAGCTGGAGGTGGGTCTTGCCAACACTGCGTGAGTTTAAATTTGTGTGTTTTTACATATATCCTCTGAGTTTCTAATAGAGATTCATGGAAGATCTATATTTCTTGTCCTCTTTGTGACGTCAACATGTTGACTAATTACTATGGTTTTACAAAGTGTGGAGGAAACACTGTCTTCCTTAGAAAGCTGTGGTATTCAGTAGATGCAGTATTTTCCTCAGCCTGAGGAAACAGGACCTGGTCAATATTTGGACACAGTAATGTTGCTCTTTCAGCTCAGATTGAGAAGTATTTTAAGGTCTTGCTTAGGCCTTTTGACTCTTGAAGAATGATTTGCATGCTAAAGGACCTGTTCCCCCATGTATGTTCTGCTGCAGGAGTACATGGACCCTATGAATGAGCACAATGCCTTGAATGAAGCGAAGCAGATGATTGCTGTGGCAGATGAGAACCAGAACCATGACCTGGAGCTGGAAGAGATTCTTAAGTACAGCGAATACTTTACAGGCAGCAAGCTCATGGACTATGCCCGCAATGTGCACGAGGAGTTCTAAGCCCGCCACAGGAGGCTGGGCTGCTTTTTTTTGCTGCTACTCATCATGTCTCTTAAAAAAAGAAAAAAAACCCACACTGGGCAGAACTGCAAATCATATACCTTTAACTTAAGCGGGGATGGGAGAGAGAAACAATCTTAATAAATAGACCTCAATTCTCATTACTCTGCCTTGTGGCAGCTGTGTTCTGTGGGCATGAGAAGTGGGCATGTTGGGGGGGGGGGAGGGACAATGAGACACTGCTGAGTTCTCTGATGACGGTGGGACAGCCCCAGCTGATTACAGCTTAATTTTTATATATATATTTGTATAATTATATAATATATATATAGGGGGAGAGAATTTTAATATAGATTTACAACATGAATGGAGAAAAGGGAATCATTCATAAGGTGAACCACTTTCCTGTCAGCTGTGGGATCAGTCCTTAGGCACTGACTTTTTTTGTCAGACAGTGTTATGGGGGTTTCTTGAGTTACTGTGCATTTCAGCTGCCTCTGAAGTTGAGAGTGGCTTATACAACCCCAGGTAACACATTGAAGTAGAAACAACAAGGGGACCCAAAACGCATATTCTGTCACTCCCCAGCTAAAATCGGTAAGGAGGGGTTATGGCATTTGAGCTGGCAATGGTTGCTTAAGACCTGCTTTGTCTAGTCTAAGAATGACACATCTAATTTGTAATTTAAAAGCATAAAATTTGTGGGGAGGGATAGGAAGAATGTTTAAGGATTTTTTTGGGGGGTGGATTAAATGTATTCATTCAACTTTTTCAAGAAAAACTTGTTATGCATTAATTTGACAGCAAAGATATACATCTTATTCCATTTTCAAGACAGTGTGTACTAACCATAAAATCAAGTTGTTAATTTTCTGGTTACTGTATTGTAAATACATGCACTTTGATTTTTTTTTAAATTTGGTCCTGTTTTCTCTCCTGTGTGTCAGGGTCCTTTTCATATACATTATTTGAGTTTGATATGTGTTTTTGGGACATCTGTACCTTTTTACTCCCTCTGATTAAACAAACAAGACCCAGAGGAAAGGCAAAGTTGTAGAGAAGAGGAATACTTAAAATACAAATGATGTTGTGGGTGAGGGGTTAAATATATGTGTTTACTTGAAATACAACTGAAAAGGCATGAGCCAAATCGAAATAACTAAATTTGCACACTGGGAATTTGAAGGCCAGGAGACCATTTTTTCCCTTACCTTGACGATATTGGCCGCAGTCAAACTAGTCAGTAACAGGATGGAATGTAAATTGCTTAGCTTGGATTTCCCTTGATTCCGTTAAATTCTCCGAATCAGTATGTTCTAAGTCACATTTCCTTGTCTTCTTTCTCCTTCTGTTTTCTCCCTTTTTACATGATTTAAGCCTATGCTTCTTACCCACGGCCTTACTGTCCTGTAGTTTGATTCTCTTGTGTCTTAACCAACTGCCAAGTATTATCCATTCTATAATCCAGTCACAGAGCAACTAGGGTGGGGGCGGGGGAGTGTGAAACCTCTTGGAATCTGTGTTGTGGTTCAAGGAAACCTAACAAAAGGAATTGGCAGGTGAGAGAGCATGGTAGGTTTTGGTCATGTCTGCTGTAAAGCAGAATCTTCACTGCAAACCAAGTGGCCTCATTAGTGCAAAACTTGGAACTGTGGTCTACGAAAACAGTAATTTGCTGGTGTTAGAATGTACAGAACATATCAAGCGTTCCATCCTTATGCTAACGTTTCATTATTGATCATTGTGCTCTGACATATCCTCCTGTTGAGGTTATGGCCTTCTGCTGCCTGTGGGTTTTGGTCTCTGCCTTACAGGTGCTGTTCTTAAGAAGATGATTTGAAAATAAAGATATACTGCCATCACACCCCTATTATGAAAGGTGAAATTTACGGATTTAATATTTCTTAGTACATGACTTTGTTCACTTTCTGTAATTCAGCACTGCCAGTAATGTATTCTGATACGAATTTCACAGCATGTACAAAAAAGTCACCACAAGGTCACAGCTCTGGCTTTGTAATTTCCAGGAACTGTGGTCGGTTGTGATTGAAATGGTCTCTTTTTGAGAGTGATAGTTAGCTTATTGTACTAAGCATAATACAGATGCCATAGCTTGAAGTTTCCCACCGGGTACTTTCTACAAATAGGTTAGTTTTATGCATGCCATGACTGGAAAGAAACCTCATCCTAATGCCAGGGTAGCTAGGAGCTGGTCTCAGACTCTCAGGTTTCCTGCTAATACATGTCTCACCTCTTGCATTGTTCCAAAGAAAGCCGCCTCCTGGAGTTTATAAGATGTAACGTGAGGGGGGAGAGGTTTATGATGAGAGTTGCACCCTACCAAAAATGGCATTAAGACTTTTACCAAATTGTAAAGATGATGTTTCAGATTCCCTAAAAGGTACATGTACCACTATAGTCCCTGACAGTTTGGAATGGATTCACTTGGCATGAAAGTGAGTTTATAGAATTGATTTATTAGGGGCTCTTTAAAAAAAAAAAAAAACAATGGGTTAAACTGACCTCAAAAATCACTTCATTTAAGGAATCCAGAAGCAGAGATAAATAATAAATTTGCTACTATTCATAAGGTCATTGGAATGGTTTTATGATGAAATGTAAGAAAGAGTTCAGGAGCAAGAAAGAAAGCAAATAATAAGGGGGAGGAGTTGGAGAAGAAGGAAAGGACTGATAGGGGCATACACGCAGTGTCCCACTGCCAGAGAGAGACTTTAGAAAATGAGGTTTACAAGGTGGCATTGTGCTAGAAATTAGCTGTTTGAACAGATGAGGTCATAGAACAATGGAACGTGAAGGTTAACATTTCCAAACTTGCAAACCAGTGGTAACCGACCTGTTTTGAATGTGTATCAAGTCAAGTTTCCAGGATATCAACAATGAGTATTGTACTGACATTTATCATAGTTAGTCCTATTACTAGGTTGCAGTTTGCCGTTTCCAAGTTTGCATCATTGCAAACTTGGACATGAGGCAAACTTGTATGTCCAAATCATTGTATTTCTGTTTATATTTGATCATTTTACTATTCTGCTTTTAACAAAATTGTCTTCAAAAGGTGGTTAAAAAAAATCCCCCAAAATAAAACAAATTAATTATGCAGGAGATAAATTTTGCATATAGTGGAGGTAGGATGTGTAAATCTGTCTCATGCATATTTATTGTGGATATCTTGCAAACCTGACAGGTACTCCCCTAGGTCTGAGAACCAACAGTGCAAAGTGTAAGTATACTCAGTAATTACTCAAACTTCACAAACTCATAGTTACCATAGACTATTGCTTCTTTAAACAGATCCTCTCTCCTCAAACAGGCTAGCACTACTAATACTCATAAAGCTGAACAAGCCTGCGCTCTGGATCGAGTTGTATGAATCAGTCTACAGTTAAACCATTGTCAGTTGTGCTAGTCTGTTTTGTTTTATTGAAAAAGGCTCAGAGACTGTGTGTGGCTTTGCTGAGGTTAAAAACTCATCCCTAGTATTTCAACATGCAGTTTATTTTTCCAAGTAAGTTTGAGGGTATAGAATAATTTGCTTGATAGGCCAGGTCTTGTGAAATCCTTCAGTTATTGTCTTAGTTCACTGTTGGGCTCAGAGGTTAGTTACTCATCCCTAGTATTTCAACATGTAGTTTATTTTTCCAAGTAAGTTTGAGGGTATAGAATAATTTGCTTGATAGGCCAGGTCTTGTGAAATCCATAAGTTATTTTCTTAGTTCACTGTTGGGCTCATTTTCGAAAGAGAAGGACGCCCATCTTTCGACATAAATTGGAAGATGGTCATCCAAATCGGTATAATGGAAAGCCGATTTTGGACGTTCCCAATTGCACTTCGTCGCTGGGACGGCCAAAGTTCAAGGGAGTGCGTCGGAGGCATAGCGAAGGCGGGATTTGGGCGTGCCTAACACTTGGACGTCCTTGATCCATAATCGAAAAAAACAAGGACATCACTGACGAACACTTGGACGTTTTCACCCGAACCTGTTTTTCTTACAACTAAGGCACAAAAAGGTGCCCGAACTGACCAGATGACCACCGGAGAGAATCGGGGATGACCTCCCATTACTCCCCCAGTGGTCACTAACCCCCTCCCACCCTCAAAAAACATCTTTAAAAATATTTCATGCCAGCCTCAGAGGTCATACTCAGGGCCATGACAGCAGTATGCAGGCCCCTGGAGCAGTTTTAGTGGGTGAGTGCACTTCAGACAGGTGGACCCAGGCCCATCCCCCCCCCTACCTGTTACGTTTGTGGAGGAAACAGCGAGCCCTCCAAAACCTACCACAAACCCACTGTACCCACATCTAGGTGCCCCCCTTCACCCGTAAGGGCTATGATAGTGGTGTACAGTTGGGGGTAGTGGGTTTTGGGGGGCTCAGCACACAAGCTAAGGGAGCTATGTACCTGGGAGCAATTTATGAAATCCACTGCAGTGCCCCCTAGGGTTCCTGGTTGGTGTCCTGGCATGTCAGGGGGACCAGTGCACTACAAATGCTGGCTCCTCCCACATCCAAATAATTTGCATTTGGTCATTTCTGAGATGGACGTCCTTGGTTTTGAAAATTGCTGAAAATCAGAAACAACCAAGTCTAGGGATGTCCATCTCTAAGGACGACCAAGTTTAAGGATTTGGACGTCCCTGACGGTATTTTCGAAAGATGGACGTCCATCTTGTTTTGAAAATACGGGTTTCCCTACCACTGGATCGGGACATTTTGCAAGGACGTCCAAATTGCAACATGGACATCCCTTTTGAAAATGCCCCTCTGTATGAGTCCAATTGACCCCTTGAGTCTGCTGGAGTGTGGTTGTGCAGAAGCATTTTGTGAGTAAGGGGTAATATAGTATACCAGAGTTTTGTGTCAGGCAGTGGGGTTTCATGGGCCTGATATTTTATTTTTTATGAGGTCTAGTGCTTCATTTTGTGTTATGGGATCATGATGTTGGGGAAGGGGAGGGAAGGAGGGTTATCGTCATTTGATATTTTTATTGTATTCTCATTTGTTTTTTTGTATTGGATTGTATTGTGATTTCATTAATGTGATAATTTTCTGCCTTGAATCTATTTTCTGGGTAAAAGTGGAATGTGTATTTTAAATTTAATGTATGAACTACCCCCCACTCTCACATAATCAGAAACAATAACACACAATGCCTGTTTTGGATCAGAATTGCAGCCAGGGTAGTAATCATCTCTAAAGTCTCAGACTGATGAAGCAACCAGTCTATCCTTCCCAGAAATGTTTTTATCTTAGTAACCAGTCATCACTATTCAGCACAGCAATAATGAATCCTGTGCTTTCCGTGCTAGGTGTAGGCTGTCTCTGCCTGTAGGAGAGAGTTTATAACTCTAGAGCTCTTGGGTCATGCCACACTCCTCCATTGAGTGAGTTACTTCTGGAGTAAATGAGATTTTTAACTCTTTCTCTGCTGACTTGGCTTCTGTCCTTTTTTCCCTGTGGCATCTGAGCTTCTCTCCATGCTCAAAGTTACCCTCATCTTCCCTAATAGCATTCTAACGTATACTCAATTACTCATTTTATTTAGAGAGTAGTTTTTTGAAATTGCTGTGAAACTAGTTTTGAATGGATAAAATGTTAAACAGCAGCAAGTTTTTTAGACATATTTCATGTCAGCTGTTACAGCTGTTGTCAAGGTCATTTGGATTTAGCTCACACCTTTTCAGTATTAGCTCTAGATGAGTTACATTCAGGTACACTAAGTAATTTCCTTGTCTCCAGAGGGCTTGCAATCTAAGCTTGTATCTGAAATAATGAAGGGTTAAATAACTTGCCCAAGATCACAAGGATTAGTGGTGGGATTTGAACTCTTTGTCCCTGGTTCTCAGCTGACTGCTCTATTACACCTCCTCTTTTAGGATTGAATAAGTAGCCTGGGTCATTGGTGGGTTTTCTAAATCCTGTTGCTGCAGGTGGAGGCCTGTGCACTATTGAGAGGCGATGGAGAGGGGGTGCATAAGGATTTGATATACCGCTTTTTTTCCAGGGCTGTCAAAGCGGTTTACAAAGTTAAAATATGACATCAAATCCAAAGAAATAGAACTTCATTTTTGATAGGAAAGATTGAACACACACAAGAAAACATAATATTAAAAATAGGAAAGATCATAAAGGAAAGGGAATCAAGGGAGGGAAAGAAGGGGGGAAATAAAACAGGCACCAGTGGCATCTGTGTAAGCTAATAGGATCGTTGCAAAATATCATCTAAGATTCCAAAAGCTTTCTGAAAATGTGTGTTTTAACTTCATCTGGAATTTTAAGGTTGATTTTGATCTGAGATCTGGGGTAGATGGTTCCATAAAGTAAGGGCAAGGAAAAAGAAGTCAGAATTGTGGGTGGATTCATGGAAAGCCTGCTTGGGGGAGGACAAAATGAGATGGTTGGAGCTGAGGGACCCAAGAGAGCGGGATGGGGTGTATGGGATGATTAAACCAGACATAGATGAAGGGCTACCTAAGTGTAAAGATTTGTGTGCCAAAAGGAGAACTTTACACCAGATACAAAGAGCAACAGTGCAGTCTGATTAAGAGAGGGGTGACAGGGTCAAAACGTGTAGCCTTACAAAGCAGATGACAAGCAGAATTTTATAGTGTTTGAAGCCATTTGTGGTAGGCTGGCATAAATGGTGTTACAGTAGTCCAACCAGGACATAACACATGAATCAGTGTATGTAAAGAAGGAAAGTTGAGAGTGACATATGGAACAAAGCCGTGTAGCTAGAAGAAGCCTTTTTTTCCATGACTTGATCATTCAGGATCAATGTAGTTTGTTTATATATACAATAGACTGACTGCAATTATATATATTGACACGTGTTGAGAGATTCACTTAATTATGGAGGAAAAAGGTCTCAGAATGCCAGCTTGCCCATATACATGAATAAATCATAAGGCGTATCTCAGGCTAAAATCATCATCTACCTAAAAAGAAACCTCCTTCAGTTTTTATTTAGGTAACTTTTCACAAAGAAAAAGAAAAAACTTGCTTTGACTTAGCTTTAAATGCTGGATGGTCTCACGTCTTTACTCCATCCAGCATTTAAAGCTAAGTCAAAGGAAGTTTTTTCTTTTTCTTTGTGAAAAGTTACCTAAATAAAAATTGAAGGAGGTTTTTTTTAGGTCGATGATGATTTTAGCCTGAGATACGCCTTATGATTTATTCATGTATATGGGCAAGCTGGCATTTTGAGACCTTTTCCCCTCCATAATTAAGTGAATCTCTCAACACGTGTCAATATATATAATTGCAGTCAGTCTATTGTGTAATATATGTGAAATAGCTGCAATTAGGGTTGTTCGTTTTGAAGTAATGTTTGTTTATATATAGACATACACAGCTTTAGCTTGCTCCTTTTTCATTAGTAGCTCATGGTGAATTACGGTCTGGTACATTAGGTATTTCCCTGTTCCTGCAGGGCTTACAATCTAATTTTTGTTTTGGAGGCAATGATGGGGTTAAGTGACTTGCCCAGAATCCCAAGGAGTAGTGGTATCCCCTAGGCTACTCCTCTGCTACACCGACCTTACCTGCAGCTGTGTAGACATGCCTCAATCCACATACTCTCACCTCCAATCTGTCTTCTGCCCAGGGCTGCTGGGGGGAGGGGGGAATTCCCCAGGCCTAGCCTCCAATGGGGGGGGGGGGGGGCAGCGCTGGAAACCTTCTTTCTGCCTGCCTGCTTCCGGGTCTGTCTGTCTCCTCCTCTGTACCAGGACCCAGATGGTTGTATTAATGTGATAATCTGGGTGACCCGGGTTATCGCATTAACGCAAATATCTGGGTTCCAGCACTTAGGAGCAGGAGATGACAGACCCAAATTACAAGCGTGGATACCCCCTGCACCCTAACCTGATCAGACATATTACATTCAGTCACACAGTACCTATCCGGTCAGACATACAGGAACCCCAGCTACACATTTAAACAACTCCCTCCCCCTTTCTCCACTCACCAAACTTAACCACTACCTTTGTATCCCACCACACCTAGAATGTCTAGTGTATGTCCTGGAATCGTCCACATATAAATGGGTCTTTGTGATAATGCTTTTAGTATACACTTTATAAGCTTTTTTTTTTTTGTATCCTTATGGGCTCCATGAAGTACATTTTCCACTGTAAACATAAATGGGGAAACCCCAACAAGAGGGTTGTTTCACATTTAATAGTTGGGTGTAGTAAGATAGTAGATCTGAAAAAGTCAATGAGAGAAAAAAAATTATAACATAACATAGTGGATGATGGCAGATAAAGACCTATACTGTCCATCCAGACTGCCCGAAGACATAAACTCATTGAATAAGGTATGAGGTGCTACAACATATCTGTACCTGAACTTGATTTGTCCATGCTAGTTTCAGGGTAAAGACTGTAGAAGTCCACCTGGCACTGGCCTTGTTCAAAAACTTTGGAAGTTGTTATTGAAACCCTTGATAAACTCCATTGCAGCCCATCCTAATCTATCCAGCCATGATCAATGCACAGATCATAGACCTCTGCCCCATACTGGCTTTGCTTCCCAGGTACCAGTGTTGCCACTTAGTCTCTGCTAAGCTTCTTTGGATCAAAGTGTGGAAATAATGCCCACTAGGTGCAGACGTACCAAAGCAAAGTCTAAAGTGAATCTTGGACTCCTTGGCCTGGCAGGTTCTGGTTCCTACCCCTCTGGAAGTTGGTCTCCGAGCTAAGAGGCCTGGTGCCTCCATCTTCTGGCTCTGGCTAGTTACACTTGCTAGACCTCCAGAACAGCAGTGTTGCTGCATCCCCCAGTTCCTAAGAACCCCAGATCTCTTATGGCCCCTGGCTTGCACTCTTGGGTTTTTGCCATCATCTCAGACCTGCTGCTTTGAGCACTCAGTAGAGGAGAAGGCTTGTTTCATTAAAATGGCAATATGATTATTTTAAAATGACCATGTCCATTAAATTCGGAAAGCAGCGAGATCGAATTTTCTTGTTTTCCCAAATGTTAAAAAGAAGACCTATGCTGAGTGATGGGGTGGAGGCTGTGTGGGGGAATTTCCCATCTGTGTGAGCTAAAAACAAGCAGCCTCCCACGACTCCCTAGTGTCAGCCTGACTCCGGCCCCGGGAGCTCTTGCACTGCTTGTAGCATGGCTGACAGGTGGCTACTGACCCTCGCCATTGCGCTCGTGCTGCTGACCCGCACACACTGGGCTCTGACCTGTACCCCTGAGCAATATGAGTACACAGACGGGGGCACAGACAGATGCTGCCAGCGGTGTCCGCCAGGTAGGTGTTTCGAGGAGCGGCTGGGTGGGACTGAAACCCCCGGATGTGCGGTTATCCTCCAAGGGGAGGAAGGGGGAGTCACTGGGTGGGCAGAGCCCCCCAATATTGAGCAAACTCCTTGACTTTGTCCAGGGACAGCTCATTTCCATTCGGTTTAGCACCCCATATCATTTACAAAAATTGGCTTTCATGCATCTGACTAGTTGCCAAATGGATGCCTTCAATCTGATTCCGGAGCGCCAGGAATGTCTCTCTCTCTCTCTCCCCCTCCCTCCCTCCCTCTCCATCAGGACCAAGAACGGGGGTTTCTTTTTCTTCTGGATCTTGTCCGCATGTGGGCTGCTGCAATGTTGTTGTTTTTTCAGTTTGAGAAAAAGAACTTTGCTGTCTAGAACATCAAGGTTTTTGCACCCTGTCGTTCTGCCTTTGGTTGTCCCTCTCCGATTATCTCAGTACCTCTATTCCGCTTTCCTTTTTATTCTTTTGCTTTCCATTCTCTCTTCCTAGGTTAAGTATTAGCATAAGGTCTTTTTCCTGCAGATTTGCAAAAATAGCAGGCTGTGCTTTGGAAGCCTCCCGGACTGCACCCAGACTCTGGAGCACTGTGATTCTCAAGTCCCAGAAAGTTTCCCCTGAAAAAAGTCCTTGATCGCCTACGGAAGTCAAAGTATGTCGCCCACGGAATAGATGTATCTGCTCTCCAGCATCATTGTAAGAAGCTCTTACCCCCCTTCCCCCCACCCCCCACCAAAAAAAAAAAAGTCATTGAATAAGCAGAACCTCCTGAAAACCTGAACCAGGGAGAGAGACTTGCTGGCTATAACTGTCGCCCATGGCTTCAGTTCTTTAATTTCTTACAGAAATAATTATGAAGAAGTCAGTGCACGGTGTAAAGTGACAGCAGTGCTGATATCACAAGTGCACACTATTATGGGGGAGGGGGGTATCTGTGGAGCAGGGTTATTGCAAGGGTATTTAGGCACCCTAGGTCAACCTTCAGTCCTGCGTCCCCCCTCCCCCCCCCCCCCCAATTAACCTTTAAAGCCCCTTGGCCGCCTGAACAATCATGATCACTCCAACACCGCCCTTCCCAGGTAACTTGAAAACGCCCCACCCTCCCTGCTGCTAGAAATACTTCCTTGGTTGTTTGGGTTTGTGTGGTTGTCAGGATATATTGTTCTGTCTTGACTGCTGCTGCTCTTTGCTGCCCCAAGTAGCTGGTACTCCAAGGCGACTGCCTGGTCCTGCCTAATGGTTGGGCAGGCCCTGTTTAGGAGGTGCTTGAAGGACATTCCGGTGCCCTGGGGGCAAAGCTCCCAAAACGGGCAAGTGGCAGGCACAGATGGGTAGAGAGGTGACAACAGTTAATGTTCACATTTGAGAACATTTTGGGAAAAGAGATCTAGACAGTGATTTTTTTTCTTTTTAATATAGCGTTTTAGTTAGGATTCCTATCGGTTTTTGGTTCATTCTATTGATTCACAATTGAAGGTTTAAATTCTCTCTCTCTCTCGTTTCTATGATCGGCGTGCAAATAGTTGCTTTTGCACCACAGAAAAAGATGATAGGTAAAAAGAAAAAAAAACTTTTGGAAATTCACCCAATCACTGTAAAACCTTTCCATTCGCAAATAAATGGCATTAAGATGTTGAAATGCAGGGGCTCAGTCACCAAGATGGGGTAGCATTGACTGGTGCAGTTTCTCGTTTACCCTTGCACTGTGCCCGTCTCAGTGTTGGACGACTGGATGAATTGATTATCAATGCTGAAAAGCACCGATCACAGTGCGTGCAACAGGGATGATGACCAATGACCACTCCATCCGATCATGGGATCCAACATCTCCAGAAAATCGGAAGAAGGGAGAGCTGAATGCTTTTAGTATCAAGTCCTCTTCCAGCAAAATCAGCTCCAGCATTTCCTTTTCAAATCTAGTTTCTAGGGTAGCAAAGTGGCTATACAGAAAGAACTGCTTTGTCTGCAGGTGCCTTTCTATAAAGCACGAGAGTTAACCACAGGTATCTTTGTAAATTTCTCCATTTCACAATATTGAAGTTAAAGGTTGGGAAAAGTTTGCAAGGGCGGAGGGAAAAGTAACATTTGTGTTGTCGACCTTCTGTGCATTATTTTAATGATCGATACACGTGCAAATGTTCATAAAAGAGACGGCATTGCATTACATTGCTGTCATTTTAAAAGACATGGAAAGAGACACTAATTTATCTTTTCGTGCCGTTTTCCGTGCAAAATGAATGAAAAGTTAAAATATTGATGATATAACTTTAACGTGTTCTAAATTGTCTTAACGCAGGCTACTGGTAAATCTAGTAATAAGAACAGGCTAATGTGAAATAAGCAAATGTTCCTGAACAATAGGAGCAATAAATAATAACACAGAACACATTCTTGCTTATGTGTAACCCTACATTACATGTTTAAGGAATGACATTGGTTTGCTGCACCTGACAGGTGATGGGTAACTAATGTTAAGGCGGTTCTGAGGCTAATTGTAAAACCCAGAAGTCTTCAATAACTAGCATTTGGCTTAACAAGTGCAATTCCCACTTCAGGCACAGGCAGCTTCTTGTGACTCTGGGCAAGTCACTTAACCCTCCATTGCCCCATGTAAGCCGCATTGAGCCTGCCGTGAGTGGGAAAGCGCAGGGTACAAATGTAACAAAAATAAAATAGATATTATTGGAGATTCTACATGGAATGTTGCTACTATTGGAGATTCTACATGGAATGTTGCTATTCCACTAGCAACATTCCATGTAGAAGCCTGCGCGGCCACATTGGTGATCTGCAAGGGCTGACTTCCACATGGAATGTTGCTAGTGGAATAGCAACATTCCATGTAGAATCTCAACTAGTAGCAACAGTGGAGGAGTGGCCTAGTGGTTAGGGTGGTGGACTTTGGTCCTGGGGAGCTGAGTTCGATTCCCACTTCAGGCACAGGCAGCTCCTTGTGACTCTGGGCAAGTCACTTAACCCTCCATTGCCCCATGTAAGCCCTATTGAGCCTGCCCTGAGTGGGAAAGCTCAGGGTACAAATGTAACAAAAAAAAAAAACTTTTACAGCAATATGGACATTTGAATAACATCTGATTGATGGGGTTGTTCACAGCTGCTACCTGTTCCAGTGAAAGAACTGCAGTTTATATCTCACTGGTGGTGTTATCTGTTTGGCATGATTTTTACTTACTATCATCAAAAATAGAAGAAAATTATTCATCTTTTTCGGAGAAATTGAAAACCTTTCTATTTGATACATTTTAAGTATGGTCATTAATGTAATATGAATTTACTTTTTATGGGGGTTTTCTCTTTTTTCTCTTATATTTTATATATTTTTTCTCTTACTTTTTAATTCCCAATGATTATTTTGGTTGAGGGGTCCTTTTACCAAGCTGTGGTAAGCACTAATGAATGTAACATAGTAACATAGTAGATGACGGCAGAAAAAGACCTGCACGGTCCATCCAGTCTGCCCAACAAGATAACTCATATTTGCTGCTTTTTGTGTATACCCTACTTTGATTTGTACCTGTGCTCTTCAGGGCACAGACCGTATAAGTCTGCCCAGCACTATCCCTGCCTCCCAACCACCCGCCCCTCCTCCCAACCACCGGCTCCAGCAACAGACCGCACAAGTCTGCCCAGCACCATCTCCACCTCCCAACCACCAGCCCCGCCTCCCAACCCCGGCTCCGGCACAGACCGTACAAGTCTGTCCAGCACTATCCCCGCCTCCCAACCACCAGTCCCGCTGCCCACCACCGGCCCTGGCACAGACCGTACAAGTCTGTCCAGCACTATCCCCGCCTCCCAACCACCAGCCCCGCCTCCCGATCCTGACTAAGCTCCTGAGGATCCATTCCTTACCATATGCTTACCATAACTTAAAATGCCTTACCATGGGGCACGCTCAGGCATCCCGCACTAATTTTGGCATTGGTGCGCACTACCTACACGCTAAAAAAATATCTTACCGCATGGCCATGCAGGGAGGGTGCACGTACTGCCACCCACTGAGGTGGCGGTGGTAACAGCGCCAGAAATGTCGCACTCTGGGGTGGAGTTACCACTGGAGCCCGTGTTGCATTGGTGGTAGCTCCAGACTGGCATGCAGTAAGCCCGCTGTGGGCTTACCACCACTTAGGGCCCCTCAGTGCCCAAGCTAAACTTTCACAGATGAGCCCTTTAGGATTTCATGCCTCTGCTGGAATCTCTTGTTTTACTGAAATGTTCTGCAGTGGCAAAGACAGGTCCTCCTGCCAACCCTGTTTCCAGATGTGATGCAGCTATCAACTCCTGTCAGACATTTTCCAAGAGTGGCCTGGTCTGAAAAAGAAATATATTTTAAAAGACAAAAAAAAAGAGAGAAATCTGTGTTTTCCTGTCTTCATTTTTGGTTGATCTTGTCTTGCAGGCCAGGAAATGGTAAAGCGGTGCGAGGGGAGAGAAGACACAAAGTGTAAACCCTGCGCAAGCAACTATTTCAGTGAAAAATATCATTATGACATGTGTAAACAGTGTTCCTATTGTGATGAAGGTAAGTTGATTGCCCATATGACAAAAACTGGTGGTGAGGAGCAGGCATGGGGGTGGCCCATGATCCTGAATGCACAGGGACACACCTTGATTTTGGTAACTAGGGATGGACAGTCAGTTTACGATTGTGTTATTTACCCTTTTCATTTGGCTATTATAATGAGTGGAGGAATGGCCTAGTGGTTAGAGTGGTGGACTTTGGTCCTGGGGAATTGGGTTCAATTCCCACTGCAGGCATGGGCAGCTCCTTGTGACTCTGGGCGAGTCACTTAACCCTCCATTGCCCCAGGTACAAATAAGTACCTGTATATACTATGTAAACCCCACAGAAAGGCAGCATATCAAGTCCCAGTTCCATTTCCCTATTTCAGATTCTACATGGAATGTTGCTACTATTTGAGATTCTACATGGAATGTTAATGTTGCTATTCCACTAGCAACATTCCATGTAGAAGCCTGCCCTTGCAGCCGCGCAGGCTTCTGTTTCTGTGAGTCTGACGACGTCAGACAGACAGAAGTCTGTGCGGCTGCAAGGGCAGGCTTCTACATGGCATGTTGCTAGTGGAGGAGTGGCCTAGTGGTTAGAGTGGTGGACTTTGGTCCTGGGGAACTGGGTTTGATTCCCACTGCAGGCACGGGCAGCTCCTTGTGACTCTGGGCAAGTCACTTAACCCTCCATTGCCCCAGGTACAAATAAGTACCTGTATATAATATGTAAGCCACATTGAACCTGCTGTAAGTGGGAAAGCACGGGGTACAAATGTAACAAAATAAAATAAATATTTTGTCAGTTGCCGATAATAGTGTTGCACTATATGGAAAGAAGGTGACCTCTTTTCCCAAGTTTTCACCTGCACAATAGTTCATGTCTGCGTGGTCAGAAAATAGTGCACCCTCATTCCAAATAGGGAGCCATCTTTGCGCACTATTTCCACAGCAAATGACAAAATATGAAATGTGTTTCCTGCTCATTTTCACTGAGTAATGACATGCAGTGACACAGCCTGTGTTGTTGACATTGCAAATGATAGCCCATCCCTAAAAATAATAGTCATTTTTTGGCTTCTGTTTTGAAAGCCACGGTGCCCAGTCCAATACCGTTAATCAGGTTTTACAGCCTAGGCCTCCTTCCCACCAGGTGGCATCCAGAATTGTCCTTCCAGGTGTAATTTGGAAGTTATTCTGCTATGTCCATGCTCATAAGTGTGAAAGTCTGCACTGTAGCCAAGGACACAAACCCCTAACTCCAAATTTCCTGTCCTCGGTGAACATAAATGGTACATTGTACACAACACACTTAACTCATAATGCAAGAAAGGAAACCAAAACATAAGCCTGGTGCTGGCTGCTATTCTGCAATCTCTTGAGGAAACTCCTGCTGCTCTGGAATGGTTAAGATCCTAACCCTTTTCCATGGTTCTCCAAGGAATATTGATTGATCCAGTGTGTTCAGATATTATATCCTTTGTGTCAGTGGCGTAGCCAAGGGTAGGCTTGCTTTGGGCTCAGGCCCACCCAGTAGCAGCACACCTATGATGTGGCTGACAGAGATCCCCAAGCCCCACCAGCCCAAAATTCCCAACAACTGTAGCTCCTGCATACCTTGTAAATAGCAGATCTTTGTCTGCAGCAAGCAGCGACTGATACATACTGCTCGCATTGGCCCCACAGCCTTCCCTCTGACGTATTCCCACCTATGCGGAAACAGGAAGTTGCATCAGAGGGAAAGCAGTGGGGTCAACATGAGCAGTGTGTATTAGTTGCTGCTTGCTGCCGGTGAAAATCTGCTATTTATGCGAGGGAGGGGGGATGTTTGAGAGGCCATATGGCATGCAGGTGAAAGAGGGAGAGACCAAATCACTTGTGGGACAAGGCGGAGTTCTTCTGCCCACCCGTCTTGGGCCCAGGCCCACCCAAAATTGGGTGTCTGGCTACGCCCCTGCTTTGTGTCTCTATCACTAATTAACTAGTGTACAAACATAGTGATGTGTTTAAGGACAGCCATGTTAAAAATAACCCCCTCCCTACCCCCCCCCCCCCCCCACACACACACAATGAGCCAAACACATAAGACCAGTGTGCTACTGTATCATTTCCTGGTTCCAGGAATGTTAGAGAGACAGGGTAGCGAAGTTGAACAGTAACATTTCAGATTAGTGTAAGCTGAGCTACGTGCATTTCTGAACTGCTGCATGGGACAGAAGGGTGCAGTTTTCAGAGAAGGAAATATTGCCTTATGTCCTGGCTCAGCTCTCTGTCTATTTTTTGCCCATCAGAGCTCGGGAGCCGTACAGTGAAAAAATGTACATCGACCTCCAATGCTGTGTGCAGGTGCGTGGATGGCACCATACCTTACAACGATGAGCACACAGTATGCAGGTGTCCAAAAGGAAACCAGTTGGTCAACTATAGTAAGTACCCTGGCTGAAGGGCTGGCAGGCAAATGCTGGTTTTGGCTAATTAGGCTGCTGTGTGGTATAATGTCATAACCAACATCATCAGGACCAAGTAGCAACACTGATATGATGTCAGAAATCATGAGAGACCATTACAATTTAGGGAAACAATCTGCTAAAGGTGTGGAGGAGAAGGGTCGTAGCCAGCCCTCCAATTCTGGGGGCGCTCAGGGGTGGACTGGAGGGGCAATGCATTCCTCTCTCTCCCCCCACCACTTGTGTGCTAATCATACCTTTGCTGGCACAGATGCCGAAGCCCCACCAGCCAAATAAATACAGTGCCTTTGCTCCCCTCCTTCTCAAATGTTTCCTTGGGACTTCTCACGCATACTCAGAGCATGAGCGAGAAGCCCCAGTATTGACGGTTGAAGGCATACCACCAATGCCTGTAGGAAGGAAACAGCCAAGAAGAAGGGGAATGGAGGCACTGTATTTATTTGGCAGGGATGCTGCAGTTCTGGAGGGGGCCAGACCCCCAAGGCCCCTCTGTGGCTATGCCACTGTGGAGTAGCCTAGTACATAAGTACTTAAGTATTGCCACACTGGGACAGACCAAAGGTCCATCAAGCCCAGCATCCTGTTTCCAACAGTGGCCAATCCAGGTCACAAATACCTGGAAATATCCCGAAAAAGTTAAATACATTTTATGCTGCTTATCCCAGAAATAGCAGTGGATTTTCCCCAAGTCAATTTAATAATGGTCTATAGACTTTTCCTTTAGGAAGCTGTCCACACTTTTTAAAAACCCCGCTAAATTAACCTCCTTTACCACATACTCTGGCAACGAATTCCAGAGTTTAATTATATGTTGAGGGAAGAAACATTTTCTCCGAGTTGTATTAAATTTAGTGCTTTGTAGCTTCCTCACATGCCCCCTAGTCCTAGTATTTTTTGAAAGAGGAAACAAACAATTCACATCTACCCATTCCACTCCACCCATTATTTTATAGACCTCTATCATATCTCCCCTCAGCCCAGTGGGCTGAGAACCAGGGAAGTCAGATTTAAATCCCTGTGGTCTTGGGCAAGTCACTAAATCCTCCATTGTCTCAGGTACAACATTAGATTGTAAGCCTCTGAGGACAGGGAAATATCTAATGTACCTGAATGTAACTCATCTTGAGCTACTACTGAAAAGTCATGAGCCAAATCTGAAAGGAAAAAAACAAACATCCTTCTTATAGGATAGTTTATGGTTTATTAAACTTGATATACTGCGCTTCATGGATACATAATATACATAACATAGTACATGACGGCAGATAAGGACCTGTACGGTCCATCCAGTCTGCCCAACAAGATGAACTCATTTTACATGGTATGTGATACTTTATATGTATACCCGAGTTTGATTTGTCCTTGCCATTCTCAGGGCCCAGCACTGTTCTTGTAATAAGTTCTGAAGCTAATGTCGAAGCCCCTTAAAATTTTCACTCCAGCCCATCCCTATCTATTCAGTCACGATCAGGGCGTAGACCGTAGAAGTGTGCCCAGCACTGTTCTTGCACTAAAAGTTCTGAAGATTCTGGAATCCCAGTTAGTAGCAACATTCCATGTAGAACCCCAAAGAGTAACATAGTAAATGATGGCAGATAAAGACCTGTACGGTCCATCCAGTCTGCCCAACAAGATTAACTAACTCATTTCACATAGTAAATGACGGCAGATAAAGACCTGTACGGTCCATCCAGTCTGCCCAACAAGATAAACTCTTTTTACATGGTATGTGATACTTTATATGTATACCCGAGTTTGATTTGTCCTTGCCTTTCTCAGGGCACAGACCGTAGAAGTCTGCCCAACACTGTTCTGGTACTAAAAGTTCTGAAGATTCTGGAATCCTAAAGAGTTACAAGATTCCGGAATCCCAATTAGTAGCAACATTCCATGTAGAACCCCAAAGAGTAACAGAGTAACATAGTAAATGACAGCAGATAAAGACCTTTCAGTCCATCCAGTCTGCCCAACAAGATGAACTCATTTTACATGGTATGTGATACTTTATATGTATACCTGAGTTTGATTTGTCCCTGACTTTCTCAGGGCACAGACCGTGAAAGGCTGCCCAGCACTGTTCCTGTACAAAAAGTTTTGAAACTAACGTCGAAGCCCCTTAAAATTTATACTCAAGTGTCATGGATTCAATATATAACAAGGTGGTTTACAATATTAAGACATTCCATGCCAGGCCTTACCTGGGAATTAGAAATGTAGGGGATGATATTCAGTGGGAGTTACCTGGAACTCATTGCTGGAGGATGCGGTAACAGCTGTTAGTGTATCTGGGTCTAAAAAAAAGTTTGGACAAGTTTCTGGAGAAAAAGTCTATAGTCTGCTATTGAGACAGACATGGGGAAACAGCTGCTTGCCCTGGGATTGGTAGCGTAAAATGTTGCTACTCCTTCGGATTCCGGAATCTTGCTACTAACTGGGTTTCTGCCAGGTACTTGTGACCTGAATCAGCCACTGTTGGAAGCATATTTATGTGCACTGGGCCAGATTCTATAACAACGCGTATAAATTTTGCAGCGCCCACAAAATGCCCATTTCCCCGCCCCTAGCCATGCCCCCTTTGAACTGCATGCTTTAGAATATAGGCACAGTTCATTACAGAATCCGCTTAGCATGTTATGCATGTAAATTCTAATTATTGCCAATTAGTGTTCATTAATGCTTGTTAAATGCTATTATCAATGCTGATTAGCTTGTTAAGTCAATTATGTTACGTGCATTATCAGAGAATATGCCTGGATTTCAGTGCGGATCTCTAGGGGTCCTATCTAGAATCCAGCAGTAAATCCATTAGTGCACCTTAGTAAAAGGCTCCCCATAGTTTTTGGTTTTTTTTTTTGGGGGGGGGGGGGAGTTGTTTTCTTTTTTTTTTCCTTTATTTTTATATTAATGGAATGTTAATCAGTGCATTTCTTCATTGGTTTCATAATTGTTTTTATGACATATTTTGAATATTTTATGGCCATATATAATACTATCTGCAACTGCATTAGCATGCAAAGTAATGTGCGGTACGTATCACAGGCCTTGTTACATAAAATAGAATGAGGGGAACTTTATAAAGGTTTTTCCATAGGTACAACATGTTTTACATGCAGAAAAGACCTTTTAAATCAAATTTAAGAGACCTAATTTTACAGATGTGGGGATCATTCCATATATACCACAATTATCTCCCAAACATCCACTCTTTTTATATTCTATAAGTATATTCAGTCTGCTTTCAAGAATATATTAAATAAAACTTTTTCTTTATGGGGATCATCAGAATCTTCATCAGCAAATCCCTTACGGGCACAACGTCCCTCATACTTAGGACGCCGTGTAACTCCTCATAGATCAACCCAATACTGTCCGTTTTTTCTTTTCTTTTCTTTCTTTTAAATATTCATAATTTTCACTTAACAATTTAAATAAATCCTGAACTTTTCACTTTTACTTATAAGTAACAAAGTACTTAGCTTTTTAGCAGCAATTTTTGCATATCAGCTCATGTGTAAATATGTAAAAAGTGCATGCACTGAAAGATCACATGTGGATCAAGTGCAGGCACTTCCGAGACACAGTTTGGGTGGAGTCACGATGTACACACATATTTTGTAAAACATGTGGGTACACGAGCAGGTATAAATATTTGCATGTGAATTTAAGTGCTGTTGGGGCTGATTCTGGCTGCCTAGTTCATCAAGATATATCAGCGCCTATGTTGATTTTGTGGACTTTTCACCTAGGAACCCAGTTCTAAAATTATCGCTGCCAACGCACATTTCAGTGTGCTAACACAGTTGCGTATATTATTACATCAAGCTGTTAGATTGTACTTTAATTTGAGAAAGTTGAGAAAGGCAAGTTATCAAGTTGAAAAAAAAAAATGAATGAATCAGCCA
The DNA here is from genome assembly GCF_901765095.1 of Microcaecilia unicolor. Lineage (NCBI taxonomy): Eukaryota > Metazoa > Chordata > Amphibia > Gymnophiona > Siphonopidae > Microcaecilia > Microcaecilia unicolor. The sequence goes on along the minus strand of NC_044043.1, from coordinate 69,783,308 downwards.
AGACCTGCTAGAGTGGCCTGCATCTCGATTGTCTGCTAATGGAAACTAAAGACTGACTGAAACTGCTTTTTTCCATTTCGGCTGAAACTGAAACAGCCACCGAAGCTGTTAGGCAGCTTTCTGCCGAAATCGAAACTGCAGCCAAAACGTATCGCCTAGTTTCGTCCACAACCGAAAACAAAAACTCAGATTTGGTTGTGTGACTGTGAACCAGTGAGAGCTGTTGGGGATTGTCAGAGCTTGCAGTCTGCATCTCTCTGCTAAACCCACAGGACAGAATATAATAATATAAATAATGAAAGACTGCATTTTACCTCCAAGAAAAATAGCCTGCATATAAAAAATGTAAACCTATATATAATAAATGTAAACCACTTTGGCTGTACAAGAAAAAGGCGGTATATCAAATTAATGATCCTTTATATGTACTGCAGCTAATGAAAACTGAAATTAAAGATGGATAATAAGTAATAAACTATAAATATAAAAACCATGGTGCTTTTTATAGTGGCTGACTTTATACCATACTTGGAGTGACAGCAGATGTCATAACTCCACAGAGAAGTGAATTCTAAGGAGCTTATCATCCCAAATTTACAGACTTAAATTTCCACTAAACTTTTGTATCAAAAGTATATATTTGGTGCACAGTATTTACCATATAAATTATTGTGCAAGATCATACCTGCATTACTTGCAATTGCAGTACAAAAAAAAAACCCAATCAAAACTAAGGAATACAAAGAGTAGCCCCCCCGAGAACTACCTTACATTTCCTGGTGGTCTAGTCAGGGCAGGAGCGATGCTCCAGTCATGGCAACCATTTCGAGAGCAAAGCCAGAATGAGCTGGAGTAACTGGGCAGGGCCATGCAGACCCGGTCAGCGGGGTAAGCATGGCAGTGGGGCGCCTGCCAATCAAGGGCGCCCCCCACCGCCAGCCGAGTGTAGTATAAAAATTTTAAAAATAAGTTAAAGTCGCGTTGGCGCCTTGCCGCGTCCGCATGTGCTGCTCTACTGCTGCCGCCCTTCCCATCCCATGCGTGCGCAGCGCTCAGCTGTTTTGTGATGTCACTGCTCCCAGCTGTTCCACGCATGCACCTTGGATTGGCTCCTCGCTCGTCGCATCGTGGATGCATGTGGACTGGCGGGAGCAGGAGGAGCATATTGCTTGTTGCTTGCCAGGCAGTCAGGCAGAGGCAGGCGCAGTCCGACCGCCGTCGACCATCGTCGAGACTGAGTAACGACTCGAGATATTTCCGATTCCGAGAGGAGGGTCAGGGATCTTTGGGGGGAGAAGAGGACGGGCAAGGGAGAGAGGGGGGGCACCACTGCCGCCGCCACCAACTGATGGGGAGGGGGAGGGGGCGCCGCCAACTGATAGTCCGTGGGGGGGGGGGAGGTGCCAACTGACAGTCCAAGGGGGGCACCAGAGACCCTAGGCACGGCCCTGTAACTGGGGATCACTCCTGCCCCAACTACACCCCTAGACCACCAGGAATTATAAGCTAGACCCAGGGCAGCCTATGGGTTGGGGGGGAGGCACTCAAGGGGGATTTGTGAGGATGTGTGTGTGGAGGGGGGGAGGGAGCCAAACTGAACAAAGAACTAATTTTTGACTTCCACTGAAAACACGTGGTCATTTTTGCCCAAAATCGAAAACGTGATAAGAAAACACGTAACTTTTTGGCCAAAACTGAAACCGGGCAGAAAACAGATTTGGGGTCAGTTTTGGCACCGTAACCGTAACCAAAACCAAAATTCGGTTGGCCTCTAATGGAAACTGACTATACAGTGTATCAAACAGATCATCCCTGTGATGTAACACTCATCTCCTGAAGCAGGGGTAATGCACTAGTTTGACATCATACAGTTGTCAGGTCCGTATTTGCTGATGGAGCTTCAGTGGTAACACCATACTCCTCTTTCTCAAAAGTGAGGTGGTATGCTGGTATCACACACCTCCACCTTTGAAGAAGGGCTTGTCACAGCGCGTAGCCCTTCAGTGTTTGTTGATTTCTCTTTTCAGCATCGTGCAACCCCTGTCCTGAAGGATATTTTTCCAACAATGACAATGAGAAATGCAAACCCTGGACTAAGTACGTAACCCCCCCCCCCCCCCCCTTGATCCCTATGTGCCTCTCATCTCTCGCTTCATGTAATGTGTTTCTACACTGTTCCTTCTGATCTTGTGCTGTATTCGTGATTCGCTTAAACGTTTCTGATGCTGGATTGTTTAAGCAACCTCTTCTGTGAGAAAGAGTGGATGAATGTCCTGGTGGGATGTGCCCTTTAACCTATTATCTGAATCTTTGGTTTGACCCAGTATGGCTTGTCTTATGTTCTCAAGCTTTTAGCTTTGATTAAAGGAAAAGCAGTAGTTGCCAGTGAGACTATCTGTAGAATGATCTAACCAACACTGAAGGCAGACAGTATTTTATGCAGGGCTTTATTTGAGGGGGTACTTGGGGGTACTGAGTACCAGCACCTTTTCTATTGTCTGCTAACATTGACCCATGGTCCCCAAGTTTTAATGAAAGAGGTCAGGCTCTACACACCAATTCAGCCTATGTCATAGATTCTGTGACTGGTTGCAAGGGGCCTGGCTATTGTGGGGTGAGTCCCTCAGTGATCACCACACCCCTGAAGGGTGGCCTGGCATTTGAGTACTGGCACCTTTTTTGTCAGAAAAAATGCACTGATTTTGTGAACGTCCTGACTGGCTAAGGTCAGCAGTGCACCACAGTCAAGGCTAAGATAGGGCTACTGTCCACAGTTCTGCAGGTTTTGACTGTCTCTGCAATTCTCTCTTTCATATCCCCACCCCACACAAATGAATCGATATAAATAAATCAAGACCTCTCTATCTTTTTGTCTTGTCTTTTCCCATTGTGTGTTTATTCTCTCTTCCCACACTCACTGCTTTTCTTCTCCCTTTCTCTATTTCCATTTCCTACTGGCAGCTGTAGAGCTCAGGGAAAAGAGACACAGACACCTGGGACCAAAGTGACGGATGCCACATGCAAAAGGAGCAGTACCACCATTTCTGCTTTCTCTGTAAAACCAACTAGAGACAGAACCACAGTGTTTACCAGTGCCAGAAATGTAACACTTGGAGAGCGTAACATTTCATACTCAACTAACGGAAGTCTGAGCCCCAAAGTCCCAACCCAGTGGGGTAAGTGAGGCATGGAAGATGGGTGTAAGTATCTCATCTTCTCTATAAATGCACCGCTCAACTCTTGTTTGCACAAACCCAATATTGAGCAAGCTCCTTCACAGTGTCCAGGGAGGGGTAATACTTATTATGTTTCACAACCCAAATCATTTTGAAATATTGGCCCCTATGCTCACTCCATATCTCTATCTGAATCCATCTAGCTGTATCTTCTTCTCTCTCTCTTTTTTTTTCTCCTGTATCTCTTATGTCTTTTTCCTTCCATCTGCCTCCCTCTTTCCCTTTGTCATGTGTTATAATCCCCCACCTCCTCATTCTTCCTTCTCTTTTTTTTCTTCTGTTTAGGTTCCTCCTTTCTGTTCATTGTGGAGCTGATCATGCTCGGGATCTCAGGAACAGTTATTTTGCTTATGATCTTCCAAAACTGTAGGAAGAAGAAAATGCCCATCTTACAGGGTCTTCAAGGTAAGGATCAGTTTTATTAGGAAAATATGCTTCTGCTGGGAATCAAAGCAGCAACTCACATAATCAACCAAGTGGGGTCAGCCTCCCACTGCACTTCTTATCAGGGCTGGTGTTAGACCGTCAGAAACCCAGGGCAGAAACTGGAGAGGGAGCCCCAAAGTCTGCCTACGGACTATGACTTCTTCAGCTTGAGGTAGGCTCGGCCCCCACCCCCATGGTATGGGAGCACTGAGCAATTGCCCTTTTTCTCACCCTCCTGATGACATCCCTGCTTCTTATCTCCACAATCCCATCTCTAAACCTTCAGAATTTGGGAATTCACCCACACTCATTATGCAGAACCTCCCCAAGTTTCTTCCTGAAAAATAGTGGTCCCCTATGGTCCTATGAAACAAGGTTTAAGACTTCTCACATCTACAGGTCTGCAACATAAGCTGTCTTCTGGCCCAGCAGGAAGGAAGAGCTGCCGTATCCCAGTTCAGGAGGAACACACAACTTCTGACTCCATCCTCACCAAGGTCTGATCTTCCCAGAGCAGAGAAACAGAAGAGGTGCAGTCTGTACAGAGAGTGGCCAAGCGCCTGCTACTGGAGTGGAGCAGCCCTAGAAGATAGGAACATTCCTTATCTGCTGCCACCAGGCATTTTAAATCACAGACAGACCCACCAGGAGTTTGCTCTTTGGCATATGTGGAGTTATTTTTCACATTTGCTTATTATTTTTTTTTAATTTATCATTTTGTGATATATCACAAGTCATGCTTGGAGAGGAAAATCAGTACTTAAGACATGCAATTATTTCCCCCATAAATCTTTTTATCTCTCGTCTACTACCATGCCCACAACATGAAATGGGAGAAATCCTACAGAAAAGAGGAAAGATGAAGTTACTCAATCAAACAACAAAACAATGAAAACTCAAATGGTATCAATTGCATTGGAAGCTAGACAAAAATTATCATTCACTTACCATAACCAAATTGGCCATCAGAACAGGACATTCTAGTATCTTGTTCAGAAACCTTGTTATCTAGTTTTTAAATATTTGCTGTTAACAAAAGATACCAGTGGTGTAGCTAGGTGCTGCCATGGGGGCCTGGGTCCCCTCCTAATTTGCTGTGGCGTTGGCTGGTGGGGGTTCCCAACCCCCACCAGCTGAAGACTTCGTCAAGCGCTGCCACATTGCCTGCCCTGCTCTCTCTTCCCCTCACGTCGGGCACATGCCAGATGTGAGGGGAAGGGAGAGCAGGCCAGGCAATGTGGCAATGCCAGACACCAGTGCTGGACCCCCTCCAGCCAAAGTATTTACGGTGGTGTACTTCAGCTGGTGGGTGTTGGGGACCCCCACCAGCCAAGATGTACAGCGGGGGCAGTGGGCAGCAGAGGGGGGTGGCGAAGTGGCAGAGGGGGCGGTGGGGTGGTGAGCAAAATGTGCCCCCCACCTTGGGCTCTGGCCTCCTCCCACCTCGAGGTCTGGTTACACCCCTGAAAGATACCTGTCATTAGAAAATTTAATGAAACACTTTGGGGGATACTTCAAAAAAATTCCTGTTATATCTGCAAGAACATATTCCCCAAATACTATATATGCACGTGCAAATTTGAGTGTGTGTCCAATTTGTACAATGCAATTAAATGGATTAACAAGCCTATTAGCACCAATAATTATATGCTAACAAGCAATTGTCAGTGTTAATTGGCAACAATTTGGATTTTCACACGCATCTTGCTAGGCGCTATTCAATAAAGATGCATGCATAAGTTTTAGAGCGTACAATTGAAAGGGGGACATGGCCATGGGAGGGACACAGGCAGGTCAGGGACATTCACTAAAGAGGCACACAGTATTATAGTATTTGGGGAATCTGTGCCTCATTTAGATGTAAGATTTTACACCACTACTACTACTACTTAACATTTCTAGAGCGCTACTAGGGTTACGCAGCGCTGTACAGTTTAACAAAGAAGGATAGTCCCTGCTCAAAGGAGTTTACAATCTGAAGGACGAAATGTCAAGTTGGGGCAGTCTAGATTTCCTGAATAGAGGTATAGTGGTTAGGTGCCGAAGGCAACGTTGAAGAGGTGGGCTTTGAGCAAGGATTTGAAGATGGGCAGGGAGGGGGCCTGGCGTATGGGCTCAGGGAGTTTGTTCCAAGCATGGGGTAAGGCGAGGCAGAAAGGGCGGAGCCTGGAGTTGGCGATGGTGGAGATGGGTACCGAAAGGAGGGATTTGTCTTGAGAGCGGAGGTTACGGGTAGGAACGTAAGGGGAGATGAGGGTAGAGAGATAAGGAGGGGCTGCAGATCGAGTGCCATTTGTAGGTTAGTAGGAGAAGCTTGAACTGTATGCGGTACCTAATTGGAAGCCAGTGAAGTGACTTGAGAAGAGGGGTGATATGAGTATATCGGTCCAGGCGGAAGATAAGACGTGCAGCAGAGTTCTGAACAGACTGAAGGGGGGATAGATGGTTAAGAGGGAGGCCAGTGAGGAGTAGGTTGCAGTAGTCAAGGCGAGAGGAAATGAGAGAGTGGATGAGAGTTCGGGTGGTGTGCTCAGAGAGGAAAGGGCGAATTTTGCTAATGTTATAGAGGTGTAAATCCTCGCACCTAAAAGTTGGTTGTGGATCGAAGTGCTGAGCACTATATTATAAACAGCACCCAACTCAGATGCCATTTATAGAATAGCACTCACTGCAACTTTCTTTTTGGCATCCAAATTTTGGCACCTTTTACCTGTTTACTAAGGTGCACTAGAGATACCCATATATTCCTGTGGCACGCATTAATTTTTAGTGTACACTAAAAATGCTAGCGCACCTACAATGCAGCTTAGTAAACAGGGCCCTTAGTCCCATAAACACTATCCCCTAAATGTAGGCACTGATTCCATACATAAGTCATAGAATACTAGCACTTCTATGTAATTAATGCACCCTTATGTGCCAGGTGCTATTCTCTTACATGCACAAATCATCTAGCATGTAAATGCAAGGGGTTTACATGTGGGTGGGTCTCCTAGTTACACACACGACTTACAGTATTATTATTTTCTGTATTTGTATCCCACATTTTCCCACCTCTTTGCAGGCTCAATGTGGCTTACAATACACTGTAGTGGCAATCGCCATTTCCGGAATGAGAAGTACAGAATATTATTACTATACAATGAAAGTACAGAAATATAAAATAAATTAGAAGAAAATAGATATATGTAATTCATTTTAGATATTTGAGATCAAGTGTAATGAATAACATTCAATAATGGCAGTATACTTAAAGTAACCATTTAAAAATAGTTCAGTGTAAATTTATTCTGGTAAAGATTTGATGTCAGGGCTTTATGGAGGATCCTTTTGATAAGTTACTTTGAACAGGTTAGTCTTTAGTAATTTCCGGAAGGTTGCCATGTCGTGCGTTGTTTTTATGGCATTTGGTAGTGCATTCCAAAGTTGCGTGCAGAAGAAGGAGAAACTAGACGCATATATTGATTTATATTTGAGTCCTTTACAATTGGGGTAATGGAGGTTCAAGAATGTGCGTGATGAACTTTTTCTATTCCTTGCTGGTAAATCTATGAGTAGGGGTGGACAACCTTGGTCCTTGAGAGCTACAACCCAGTTGGGTTTTCAAGATTTCCCCAGTGAATATCCATGAGATCTATTTGCATATACAGCCTCCATTGTATACAAATATATGTATATTCATTGGGGAAATCTTGAAGACTGGGTTGTAGCCTTCAAGGACCGAGGTTGCCCACCTCTGACTTACAGGATACTGTAAGGTTACTTAGGTGCAAACAGTTTCTAATTGCCATTGACATACCATAACTGTTGGAACCTGCATGTAGGCATGGCAGTGCCTACTTACACCAGTGTTCTATGATGGCATCTTGGCACCCCGATGGGGGCAGAAAGGTCCAGTGCATTTGTATCTGTCTATTGTGCTATCACAGGTCTTAATTGATTCTCCCCCTCACACAAGTGCATTTATGTCACTTCTACCTATATTTTAATTTACACACTTGGGTACTTACAGCAGTGGCTATGGAATATTCAAGTACAATGCCTACCTGTCCCAAAGGATTTATGATCTAAGTGAATACCTGAGACAATGGACTAATTAAACTCTGGAATTCGTTGCCGGAGAACGCGGTTAGCTTGGCAGAGTTTAAAAGGGGTTTGGACAGTTTCCTAAAGGACAAGTCCATAGACCGCTACTAAATGGACTTGGGAAAAATCCACAATTTCAGGAATAACATGTATAGAATGTTTGTACTTTTGGGAAGCTTGCCAGGTGCCCTTGACCTGGATTGGCCACTGTCGGGGACAGGATGCTGGGCTTGATAGGCCTTTGGTCTTTTCCCAGTATGGCATTACTTATGTACTTACGACTATGAAGTGATTTACCCAAGATCACAAGGAGTGGCAGTGGCAGAAGCAGGATTTGAACTTTGGCATCACTGGTTTGGAGTTCAGTGCTCTAATAGGTCACTTTCTCTCTCCCTTTCCTTGTGTTTCTGACTCCTACATCTTATGCTGAAAGTTGGTTCCCAGGCATCCTCCTCCTTCCCATCACCTTCATATGATAACCCTATGTCCTTGTGTCCTTGAGTTTTTCATTTGTTGGAACACGATGCCTTTGGGTGCTTTATTGAAGCCTGTTAGATATTTGAATACTCCTATTGTATCCTCTGTTTCTCATCTTTCTTAGAGAGGGTATGATTTTTATTTTAGCTCCCTCTGTATCTTTGTGTATGGTTTATAGCGCAGGTCATGAACTATTTTGCTGGTGTCCCCCTTTGAACTGCCTCCATCTTTATTGATGTCCTTTTGTAAATATGATCTCCAGATTCAACATCCACAACAATGTAAAATCATTTCTGTACCTTAAATTCAAATTTATTCAGTCAGGAAGCAGCAAAGGATTTTGAATTTGCATTTATCATATTAGAATCAACAACCCATAAGGCCTAAACTATGGGCTATGTGGAGAAGTAGGAAAATAGACCAGTGCCTTAATCCGCTGCCCAACTACTTTTAATAGCTGTAAGGGAGTAGCTCTGATATTTAAGAGTTGGTTAGGCCCTGTATGAGCCCTATAGAGAGGGATGGAGGGTACAGTTCCATCCATATGTGGGAGTGTGAGAACCTGAATCAGGGACTGTAAACCCCACAGTGCTTTGGGACGTAAGTTCAAAACTAGGACTTGCCAAAAAGTCTCGCTCTGAGAACTGGGTAATTTGGTAAGTCTGAAAGTCTATTGCTGTACAGTTCTTTACCTGCTACGGGGAATGTCGTTTTGAATTGATATCCTATTCTGTAATATATCAAATGTGCGAGCGTCAGTCTTACAGGGTTCATCAACATTTTACAGACTGGGTACCAAGGAAACCTGGATGCACAATGTACCTTGGAAATGTTTAATGTTTAAAAACAGTAGAAAATCCTCTATATGTTATACATATATAGTAATGTGTTTCATTTCAGAAATGCATCTTTTTTTTCTGTGTAATGTATTTCTGTTGGAAGTGTTATCCATTTTGTATACAATTAAAGCGGGCTCCAGTTGCTCACATTTGAATCTCTAGTTCCTTAGATGAGATGCGCTGCAGCGTCTTCTCAACATGTAAAAGGCTGAATATCTGCTGGGATTTTCACTTAATTTCAACCTCGTGCTGCAAAAATGCATCAGGCTGGCAGAAGAGACAGTGGGCCCTGTCCTGTGGAGACATTCTTATGTGCAGAAATGACTGCATGCTTCTTAGTTTCACCAGCAAGTTGCCCTCAAGTCCCAGGCCAGTTCTGCTTCATTTGCAGGATAAAATTCCTTTTCTTGTATGTTCACTTACAGCAGACCTTCTGTATCAGCACTCGGGAGCTGACAGCAGTGGACCCTGCTCTTAAGAGACTCAGCCAGACCTCAGGCTTCTACTGTTCAAACGCTGCTTTCCCTGGATCCTGCCTGCAAGAATGAGACTTTGCATCTCATTGTAGTAGTGGGGGGTGGGGGTGGATGGGAGAGAGGAGGCTTGGGCCCCATCACTTTGGGCTCAGGCCTCCTCCAAAAATGTGGCACCCATGGAATGGCTGGCAGGTATGCCCAAGCCCCACCAGCCAAAGCAGTCTGCTGCCTGAGTCTCCTCCCATAATGCCTAAGCAGCAAAGAAGTCACCACCAACTGCGACTGAACTGTGCATGAGTGAGAGTACCATCCTCAGTGGCTGAGCCATGCTGAACCATGCTTCTTCTCTGCTCAGGTAGAACAGAAGGGGGTTGGGGAGTGGACTGCTTTGGCTGGCAGGGCTTGGGCATCCCTACCAGCAAAGGTAGGATTTAACACCACCAGGGGTGGGGAGAGAGAGGAGAAGAGATGAGAGGAAGCATGTGGTCCCCTAGTCCACCCCCAGGCCCCTCCATAAATGGACTTCTGCCTATGCTGTAAAGTCCCATGGAATAACAATAGTTGAAAGCTCTTCCTGTGATTACAGTGCACATTATATATATATATATGCACATACTTTGTTTCAGAATAAAACTTGTAAAGTTGTGTGCAATCTTCACCATAAGAAAACATCTCATTCCTCCATATGCAATTCTGGTCACCGCATCTCAAAAAAGATATAGTGGAATTAGAAAAGGTACAGAGAAGTGTGACGAAAATGATAAAGGGGATGGGGCGACTTCCCTATGAGGAAAGGCTGAGAAAAGACGGCTGAGGGGAGATATCATAGTGGAGTGGAGTGGAACAGGTAGATGCAAATTACTTGTTTACTCTTTCCAAAAATACTAGGACTAGGGAGCACGCAATGAAGCTACAAAGTAGTCAATTTAAAATGGATCAGAGAAAATATCTCTTCACTAAACGTGTAATTAAACTCTGGAATTTGTTGCCAGAGAATGTGATAAAAGCAGTTAGCTTAGCGGGGTTTAAAAAAGGTTTGGCTAGCTTCCTAAAATAAATGTCCATAAGCCATTATTAAAATGGACTTGGGAAAATCCACTGCTAATTTCTACAATAAGCAGCATAAAATGTATTGTACTGTTTTGGGATCTTGCCAGGTACTTGTGTCCTGGATTGACCACTGTTGGAAACAGGATACTGGGCTTGATGAACCTTCGGTCTGTCCCAGTATGGCAACACTTATGTACTTATAACTAACACTGTGGTATTCTCTTCCCATCCTCCTGGACCACAGACTAGTATGGGTTTTAGAATAATCCCCATGAATATGTATGAGATTTCATTTCATACACAGAAGGTGGTATACAGGTTATGTTTATGTTTATTGGAGACTTTATATACCGTCTTTCACAACAAATCAAAGCGGTGTACAAAAATCAAAAAAGAAGAAGATAGGAAAGGAATGCCAATATCAGTAGAACAGTAGAAACAAACAGACTAGACCAGAAAGAAGAATAAAAAAGAAGACAGGTAGGAAAACAGACAACCAACTTCCTGCAAATACCTGTCACCTGAGAATGGAGAACAGCAGAATTAAGGAAACATCTGAGAAAACAAATGAGCTTTAAGAAGACAGTGAAAATGGGGAAACGAAAGCTCAGACTTCAAAAGGAGAGGTAACGAATTGCAAAGAGAAGGGGCCAAACAACAGAATGCAGAGGCACGTATGGAGCTAAGGCGAGCACAATGAACAGATGCCTAAAAATCTATCTCATGTATATTCATTAACACCCTAATTCTATAATCTTGCATGCCCAATTTTATGCTTAGGACCAAATTCTATAAGTAGTGCCTAAAAATCGGCACTGAAAATTTAATGTGCTTAGCGCAATTCTATAAGGGGTATGTGCAGAAGCGTAGCCAGGTTGTGACACCAGGGGGAGCGGAGAGGCGTGCATGCACACTGTGTAGGTGTGACTGACTGCCTGAAAAATAGGCGCCAGTGCTGTTCAAAGTACATTTGGGGGAGCAGTCGCTCCCCTGGAGCCCCACCTAGCTATGCCACTGGGTATGCGTCCTTTATAGAATTGCACTTAGTGCACAACTGTGCCTAAATGTAGGCGCGATCCTATATGTATGCACATAAAATTTAGGAACACCTCCTAGCCACGCCCCCAAATAGTTACACGTGTTAGGATTTACACACAGATTGTTATAGAATACAATAAGCGTGTAAATCCTAATTAGGGCAAATTAGCACTGATACTCAGATGTTATCACCAATTATCAGTGCTGATTGGCTCATTATTCAGTTAAGTTATACACATTAAATTGCGCGTAACTCTAGATGCCATATATAGAATTTGGGTGTAAGTGGTGAAAATTGTGCCAGTTAAGCATGTAACTTAATTGTTAAATTAACTTTTAATTATTGTCATCAATAATTGGCTATAATTAGTATTAACTGCACTTAGTATTCTACAATCCTGGGCACACATTCTATAGCGATATAACTACAAGGAGGCTTTGGCAGAAACGTAGCCAGGTTGTGATGCCAGGGGGAAAAGAGCGGACTACATAGGCACACGTGCCCATTGCGTAGGCACAATGGATCGCTGAAAAATAGGCACCATCGGAAGTCCGTTTGGGGGAGCAGTCGCTCCCCTGGCACCCCACCTAGCTCTGCCTCTGGGATGGGGCAGGAGCATGCCAAGCACTTATGCGTTTAAATCAGACATTGAGTTAGCGTAATTGTACCTAAAGGTAGACTCATAACTTTGGACTTACGCTAGCATTCTGTAATGTCAGTATAAAATTTGTTTTCAACATGCAATATCCCAGTACCTAACTTTGGACACCCAATAGAGAATTACTCCCTAGGGGTATACTGAAAACCCAATCTGTGTGCAGCCCTTCAGTTAATACCCCTAAACTGGTAGTGGTGAGAGGGTGCTTGGACAGAGCTGTGTGTGAGAATCTCAGTCCTGGAATAGCAGGCAAAGTTGCCAATTCTGCGGAAAAAACACAGAATTGGGTTATTTCCCACTCCTCCCCGTGGGATTTTTGGCTATTTTTTTGTCACAGGTTGGACGATTTTTCATTGATGCGGCCACGGGTTGGCTGCTCTTAACTGCTCCTCTTCCTATTGGTCCTAATTGGACCAATAAGAGGCGAGATCAGGCCCTCTTTAAAATGCTGCCTGCGTGCGCCTTTATCTCTCTCTCTTCAGATCCTGACGTGGCCCGTGTGGCCGTGCTTCGACCGGAGGCAACTGCAAAGCCCGAGGCAGGAGACAACTGGCAGTCACGGACGGTGGTGGGCCCCCACTCCCCTCCTGATCTGATTCAGAGAGCAGGTCATCAGGAGAGGGAGAGCCATGGCTGCCACCAGAGAGGTGGAGGCAGAAAGTGCGGTGAGTGAGTCAGTTCGGGAGGAGGGAGAGGGAGCCGGATCTGGAGGAGCGGAGGAGAAGGGAGCCCGGTTATGAGCTGCTGCATCCATGTTGTCATGCTTTATTGTTGGTAGCATTTTAATTTAATCTCACTTATATTTTCAAAGATGCCAGCTTGTGCAACATACGGATGTACACTAAGGAAGTATTATAACGGAATAACTTTTCCTAGGTAGAGTAGTAATTTGCTATAAATTGTAATCAGTGTGTCATTTGGAGTAGTAGATCATCTCACTAAAACAGTGAGGTCGGCAGTTCTGAAAAAAAGGCATTTAAAAATATTCCTGGATATTCTGGGATATCGGCACTGAATATCAGACATGCTGCAGACTGTGATTTGGATAACTATCCAGACAAGTTCTAAGTAATTGTTATAGTTATCTGGATAGTGGTCTAGATATCTCCACCATCCAAATATGTTCTCACTCCACCCCCAGATCACCTTAGCACTACCTGAATAGCACCAAGGAAATCTGTAAAAAGTTTCAGCAGGGTTATCCAGATAACGCTGATGAAAATTGCTGACTGTGCCCAGTCAGTAGCACTTAGAGGCACCACTAACTGGAGAAGTGCTTTTGGAATATCGGACAAGACATTATTTTAATTAAATCTAGTGATGTAAAAAAATCCATGATTTTAGAGTTTGAAAAGAACATGTAGACTGAAGATCCATAAACGTTTTATTGCCAGTGGCAGCCAAATCACAACAATATGGCATTTAATTCCAAAGAACGTGAGAAGAAAGAGCAGCTAACCATTTGTGTCTCCGGAAATTGGAAAAACAATTCCTTTGCCAACTTATTTGCACAGGGAATATGATTGGTAAAATAGGCCCTTTTCTCCTTGCTGGTGGTATATTTATAATCTTCACACTTTTGACACCAAAGAATTTTTGTCTCAAGGTTCCAGATGTTTGCCAAATGTGTTCAAGATGTCAACATTTCCTGTTCATAAGCAAGGGAAAGAAAGCCAGCAGATCAATATAACATCAGAAAGATTTTATTGAAGATACCGTCAGTGGTGTAGGAAGGGGGGGCGGGAGGGGCGGTCCGCCCCGGGTGCACGCGCTCGGGGGGTGTAGGCCCTGCTGGTTCCCTGCTCCCTCTGCCCCGGAACAGGTTACTTCCTGTTCCGGGGCAGAGAGAGCAGGGAACCAGCCGGGCTGACGCAGCTCAGAGTGACGTGCACTCGGGGCGGATCGACCCTCCCGCAGGTAAGAATGCGGTCCGGGGGGGTTTGCTCCGGAGGGGGGGTCGCGCCGTGCTGCACCCGGGGGGGGGGGGTGCGCAGCGGCGACCCGCCCCAGGTGTCATTAGCCCTTGCTACGGCACTGGATACCGTATATTGATCTGCTGGCTTTCTTTCCCATATTGGATTTTGCAGATCGCTGTTCATATGTAAGGCAGGTCCCAGTGAATCCCTGTGGTTTGAGGCAGATTTGGGCTTACAGAGCAGCTGCTTGGTATTTTGGGGTCCAGAGGACATGAAGGTGAGAGTCTTCTCCAACACCCTACACCACTACTTGCTCAGTATCCACTCTACTTCCTTGTTCTCCTCTCCTCGATAAGTCCACAGCACACATTGATGTATAACTGAAGCTCCAACTTTATTATTAACTTGAGCAACTAACTTGGTACAGTAACTTCTTAGAAGACATTTAAGAAGGTATTTGCAGGCTCTTCAATAGTAGTTCAAATAATGATTCCTCAACAGCACTCCTGCTTAGTTTTCTTCACATTCACTCCGAACTCACTTTGTCTCTTTTCCCACTTGGTACATCTCTTTGTCTTTAGTGGAAGACTACTGTCTTCCCAAATCACAGCTGTGCTAGCTCTTCATAGGTTCCTCCCTCCAGCTCGGCTGCAGTCCCATACCTCTTAGTTCTCATTAGACCCTGGACAGTTGGATGTTTCTCTTCCCATAAAAAAGCCCCCAGTTTTTCTGACTCTCTGTGGTAGTTCTGCCCTGGCCAAAATGCTTAGAGTGGTCCCTGTTCTGTGTTCCCTACTCCTTTACCTCTGCAGTAAGGGTATCACCCTCACAGGATCCGCAATACTCTTCTGTGGTTAGAGTTCAGTCTGCTTCTTGGGAGGAACAACACCCCCCCTCAGTTGGGAGCACTCGAGATCTGGGTGATTTTTCAGGGACCAACCCCATCAAGGCCTTGGCCTGTAGGATGCAGATATGCACTTGCTACTAGGCAGCAGAATGAAGCAAAAGAAAAGACATTCTCCCTCCAAAACTGGGGTCTTCAATAATCTAAGGAACCCACCTAACTAACCCCATCTCTGGGCTCATCCCAATTGGATACCCAGCTAAAGCAATCCTTGGAGTTTAGCCCCCTGTGCTGCTTCCAGAGCAATTCCCTCCTAGAAGAGCATGAAAAGAGAATCCTCACCTTAGTGACACCTAGATCACACGTAATTTTTTAAAATTCGGTAGAAAACCCACAAGGGAGATACTTAGCTGTAATGTATATTTAAAAAGGAGCAATAGCTTGTAAAGCAAAGGACAGTGACAGGACCCAGTTAGATTTCATGGAATCCAGGAGCATGTTTTCCAATTTCATGACATAGCCTCCATCTCCACCTAGAATCTGTCAGTGTCGATACAACCCCTGGTCAAAGCATGATTTAATACCTCAGGATCTTTCTTTCTGTTGATCAGCTCAACTAAGGAAACTGAAAGCAGAAGATGTACAGTCCAGGTACCAGGTACTGCCTTCACATCTTTAACCATATGTCCTGAAACCAGGCTGTTAGACATAAGAAATAGATGTAGCATGTGGAAATAGGGTTTGATAATCCTATTTCAGTGTGCCCATGACAACTTTGAAAGTTGGGTTCAATAACCCATATTCAAAATTGCCATGGATACACTAAAATGTACCACTAATAGGGGAAGTAAATCATCTAAATGGAAACACTGGGAGTCTGTGAGGGAGACTATAGGGTGCTGTCACTTCCCCTTAATGACACTCCCTCACAATGTCAGAATCACTTTAAAACTCACAGTCTTGCCCAGGGGGGAAGTGACCTGGGAGGAGTAGAGCCAGGAGGGCATAGTGTAGGAAGCATAAAATCTCAGGGCACCACTAAATTAA
The DNA here is from genome assembly GCF_901765095.1 of Microcaecilia unicolor. Classification (NCBI taxonomy): domain Eukaryota; kingdom Metazoa; phylum Chordata; class Amphibia; order Gymnophiona; family Siphonopidae; genus Microcaecilia; species Microcaecilia unicolor. Next base: position 69,767,214 of record NC_044043.1, on the reverse strand, counting down.
GAGGGCCCAGAGGGAAGCAGTGATGCTCAATTGCATATGCTTCCACCATATTTATTTATTAGAATTTATTTACCGCCTTTTTGAAATAATTCACTCAAGGCGGTGTACAGTAAGAATAAGTCAAATATAAGCAATAGACAATTACAGCAGTAAAAATATTCAAATAACAATACAAAGTATGGCATAGTACACTACTTACAATGTCAACACCATCTGTGTGTGAACTGCAACCACGACAGTCAGGTAGGCTAAGTTCAACTTGGGACCTTATAGACTTGTATCTTTGACCTAGCTGGAGGTCGGCCTATGTTATTTGCTAAATATTAAACAGGTAACTCTGGGGATTCAGACCAAAGTCAAGCAGAGTGTGCTACCCTGCTGAGAGACAGTAGTGCACACCGTGGCCCTGCAGAAGCAGGCCACAAGAGGACATTCTTACATCTAAGGACCAGCTTTGTGCTTCCTTTCTCTCCTACCTGTGAATTGAACAGGAACTCCTACCCGACACTTTTAATAAATATTATTTCTGTTCAAATTAACCTGCTGTTTGGCTCTGTTGTATCTGGGCTCTGGGCCCACCCCAGTTCACATTACCACAGTCTTTAAAATCAATTCTTAATTGCACTGAAGTACATGATGGTGGTGGTGGGGGGGGGGGGGGGGGGGGGGGTAACATGAGTAAACGAATGGAAAGAGCCACTGCACTAACCTTTGAAAGAAGGCATTCACAATCAGACATGCTTCTCTGATAGTGAACTTCCAAAGACTGAGGCTGGGTTTAAAATAAAGATGATACAGAATAGAACAAATCTGCTTTTGTCAGTGGGAATTGGACTCATATAAGCTATGAATTGAGTTTTCCAGAGGCCTCTCCCTAGCTATCCAAGGCCTTACCTTTCTGTTATTCTTATCTGACATGCTTATGTTTGCACTGCTTAGTCTCTGAATCCCCCTGCCACTATCAGAGACCTTCACCCCTCCCCCCTTATCTTTCTTTGTACATGCATGTTACCCTGGTCAGGCCCTGTGCACGTGGACATATTTGACTGGTTGTCGTTTCCAGGCTCTTCCCTGTTTTGGGTGGGGCAGAGCAAAAATATAACGGTTCTATGCACTGGTATATTTTAGGGGGACGTCTTTAGAGCTTTTTTCTTTTCTTTTTCTGTGGCTTTTTGCTCTGATATTTCATCTCTGTGCACTGTGGAGATATAGCCACAAGTATCCAGACCCTTCATGCCCCTCCCTGTGCACAGGAGACTAAACACTATGAGTACTGTCTACTTGTAAGAGTAGCCTAATGGTTAGTGCAGTGGACTGAGAACCAGGATCAGTTCCCCCTGCAACTTCTTGTGACTCCAGGCAAGTCACTTAAGGCCTCTTTTACTAAGACGTGCTAGCGATTCCCATGTGGCAAATTTGCCATGGGAATCACTAGTGTGATTTAGTAAAAGAGGCCCTTAACCCTCCATTGCCCCAGGTACAAAATAAGTACTTGTATATAATATGTAAACTGCTTTGATTGTAACCACAGAAAGGTGGTATATCGAAACCCATACTCTTTTCCCCTATTTGCTGGCATAATATTAAAGGTATTGATCATATTGTGTTTCCTGGGTGACCATGTGAGTCTGTAGTCTATACTCATTTGTCATCCAAAAATACAAGAGAACTCACTGCTCTTCTAGATTACTTTCCTGCTTATTTTCGAAGGAGAAGGGTAGCCATCTTCCGACACAAATCGGGAGATGGCCGGCCTTCTCCTAAAGCCAGCCAAATCAGTATAATCGAAAGCCGATTTTCACCAGCGTCAACTGCTTTCCATCGCAGGGCCGGCAAAAGGTGAGATGGGGGCGTGGTTAAGAGATGGCTGGCCTCGGCCGATAATGGAAAAAAGAAGGCCGTCCCTGATGAGCATTTAGCCGACTTGGTCCCTTTTTGTTCACGTCCAAGCCTCAAAAAGGTGCCCAAACTGACCAGATGACCACCGGAGGGAATCGGGGATCACCTCCCCTTACTCCCCCAGTGGTCACCAACCCCCTCCCACCCCAAAAAATAAAAAACATTTTTTGCCAGCCTCAAATGTCATACCCAGCTCCATCACAGCAGTATGCAGGTCCCTGGAGCAGTTTTTAGTGGGTACTGCAGTGCACTTCAGGCAGGCAGACCCAGGCCCATCCCCCCTACCTGTTACACTTGTGATGGTAAATGGGAGCCCTCCAACCCCCCCCCCAAACCCACTGTACCCACATGTAGGTGCCCCCCTTCATAGGGTTACCATATTGCTCCAGAAAAAGGAGGACGGATTGAGCCAGCCGGGTTTTACTTCCATTGCTTTGAAAGCAATGGAAGTAAAACCCGGCTGGCTCAATTACTTCCATTGAAAGCAATGGAAGTAAAACCCGGCTGGCTCAATCCGTCCTCCTTTTTCTGGAGCCATATGGTAACCCTACCCCTTCATCCCTAAGGGCTATGGTAGTGGTGTACAGTTGTGGGTAGTGGGTTTTGGGGGGGGGGGATTTGGGGGGCTCAGCACCAAAGGTAAGGGAGCTATGCACCAGGGATCATTTTGTGAAGTCCACTGCAGTGCCCCCTAGGGTGCCCGGTTGGTGTCCTGGCATGTGAGGGGGGATCAGTGCACTATGAATGCTGGCTCCTCCCACGACCAAATGGCTTGGATTTGACCGGGTTTGAGATGGCCACCATTAGTTTCCATTATCGGCGAAAACCAATGGCGGCCATCTCTAACACCGGCCCAAATGTTGCGATTTGGCCAGCCTCGACCGTATTATCGAAATGAAAGATGGCCGGCCATCTTGTTTCGATAATACAGTCAGTTACGCCGCTTTACGGGGCCGTCATTACAGATGGCCGGCCCGGTTCGATTATGCCCCTCCACGCTATCTCCCTGCCCATCCATTCTAGGCTGGTGGATAATCTCATGGTTGTTTGGTCACAACCATGTGAGAAAGAATAGGCCCCTCCACCTTGGGTTACCATATTTGCTGAGACAAAAAAGAGTACACAAAAAATAAAAATGGTTGCTACATTTGCTAAAGAAATATTTAATCCTAACAAATGTGTAACACACATCAAACAGTAACTGACTTACAGTACTGAAATAGGCAATAGTCTACTTTTCAAAAACTTCCAGATCTGAGTTTGACTGATTCTGAGCCCAAGCATAGTTATCAAAAGAGTGGATATCCCTCAACAACTTTGGCTGGCTTCTGAGATACATGTGAATGTCTTTGCATGACATATGCTTAAAGTTGTGCTGCACAGACAAAATTCCTTTGACAGATTCAGCCAGCAGCAGGGTTGCCAGCTGTGAAAAATTTTCCCAGCCCGAAACTAGCTGTAAACCCGCCCAAAAACCGCCCGTAGCCAATCTCCGTCTTCCGCGTCACCGAACCCCGCCCCCGTGTCACTAACCCCGCCCCCGTGTCACCTAACCCCGCCCCGCGTCACCTAACCCTGCCTCCCACGTCGCTAACCCCGCCTCCCACGTCATCCCTGACGTCAACCCCGCCCCTGAAAGGCTTCTATTGGTCCAATTTGGACCAATAGAAGCCCCGGAAAAGCTTCTATTGGACCAAATTGGACCAATAGAAGCCCCAGAAAAAAACGCCGAACTCGCACAGCGGCGACAGGAAAACCGCATCCCGCGGCCGGCGAAACTTTCCCGCCGCCGCTGGCGAAAACCCCCCCAATTGGGCGGTAAAACCGCCCACCTGGCAACCTTGGCCAGCAGGGAAACAAAGAGGAGGTCAGCAATGCCTTCCTGTCTCTTTAGCACCCCCAGGTGTCCAGATGGACTAATAGGCCAGAGATGGTTTCTCTTATTATGTGGGTAGGTGTGTTGGTCATAGGCACATAAAAGAAAAGGAGGATATTTCCCTAAAAAATAAAAAACCTTGGGAACATATCTGAAGAAGGACATATTCTCTTAAGAGGACATATGCCACCAAGTCTCCACAATGAATAATAGGTCCAGACTAAGATCCAGCTCAAGATTGTGTATAACAAGCCTTATATTCACTACAGAGCAAGCATTCGATTAAAAAGGGCTAAAAGACTAAGCATGCTCAGTCTGTTTGTAATTGCAGGAAGGTATCAAAAGACATACCTACCAAAAAAGAGGAGCCAACTCACTCATCTACTTAATCTTGGATGAGACATCATGATTTACTGTGACACCCCAACAAAATCAGGGCATGAAGCAGCTGGAGGACATCTAGAATGCAAATGAAAGGACTCACATAATGGCCTCTGCCTGAAACAGAGATAGCAGAACTCATCCTGGGGACCTAAACGCAATTGTAAAGGCAATTAGCCAACAGTATTGGCATAAGAGTGGGTGCTTCAGGGCAGGAATGGAATGCATTGGCAGAGCTGTGTGTTGTGTATGAGTACACGAACATCAGGGGTTCTGCAGGGTGGCAGTGAGGTTCACTGGCAGACTGGGGAGGGGGTCTCAGTACAGGAACATCAGGGGGGGTTTGCACACTGGCAGTGAACTTCACTGGCAGACATGTAAAGGGGGGGTCTCAGTACAGGAATATCAAGGGGTTTTTGAAGGTTAGCAATGAGGTTCACTGACAGACCTACATATGGGGGGGTCTTAGTTCTGGAATAGCAAGAGGGCAGGAGTGAGGTCTCAGTACTGGAATGGCAGAAAATGCCACAAGGCAGGAGTGAGGTACATACAATTAAAGCATCACTACTTTCTGCAATAGACCTGGTACTAGGCTGTTATATGAATTTTTTTTACTCATACCATTACGTTCTTCACCCTCCTACTTTCTCTGAGATGTTTCCTTTAGACTTACTGTGGGGCATTCCTACAGTTTTTGTAGCATTAAAATGTCCCTTTTTATGAAAGTGCAAATGCACTGATGAAAAATGTCGCTGGGAAAAGAGAGAGCGTAGGCCTAGTGGTTAGAGTAGTGGGCTGAGAACTAGGGAAGCCACCGTTCAAATTCCACTGATGTTCCTTGTGAGTTTGAGCAATTCACTTATAATCCCCACTGCCTTAGGTACAAAACATAGATCTTAAATTCCCCCCGCCCCCCTCCCCCCAGCAAGGGACTGTGAAATAGCTGCATTTAACTGGCCTTGAGCTACTACTGATAAGGTAGGAGCTGAATCCAAATAAAGAAATGACAAAGAAGCATTTTACAGTTCCTGGCACCACTCCTGAGCAGGTATACTAACACCAGTGGCGGCCCACCATTAGGCCAACTGAGGCGGGGTCCTCAGGCAGCACTCTCCAGGGAGTGGCACCCTCCCCTTCCCTCCCCTCCTCAACCCTCTTCCCACATTTACCTTATTTTTTTCTTTTCCAAAAGGCGGCAGCGATTCCCATAGGTTGCACCTGCCTCTTCCCCCTATTGTGACCCACCTCTTGACATAACTTTTTGTTTCCTCAGAGGTGGGATGCAGTAGAGCAAAGAGGGCAGCCTATGGGAATCGCTGCTGCTGCCACCTTTGTAAAAGAATAAAATAAGGTATATGCGGGGAAGAGGGTTGGAGGGGAGATGTCAGACTGGGCGGGGGCGGCAGGGACAGCATCTCATCTCTGCCTTGGGCCGCCCCTGCCTAACCCCTTCACCACCATGTGCCGCCTCCAGTAAGATTTCAGCCGTGCTTTTGGAATCCGAGCCCTCAGACTTGTAAGCTACAACTGAGGGGATCCTATGATGCTCTGACAGGCACACGGAAGGATCTTTATTTAAATATGTGGCCCTGTTTGCAGGGAAAGGGAACGGTTTTCGCTCTCCATTTTTCCAGAGAAAAGCCTAACTGATAACATAGGCAGCCGAGAGACCTCGGTTTACAATTTTGACATTACACGAGATACAATCATGACAAGACACAAGGTATTTAATTTATGGCATAACTCGGCCGCAGCTTTATTTAGATACAAACATCTTAACCATGGGTATACCCAAGCCGCTCCAGCCTCTGGCTCAATTCCACCTCAGTCCGCCGTCATAGCAGGACTGCCCAATCGTAACCTGAGCTCCCCGACGCCCAGCAAGGGAGCTCCACCGTGACTGCAGCTGCCAAGCTTGCATCTGGAGCCTGGACGCGAAAGAGGATGTCCGGGCTCCTCCCCGGGGTTTTAAACCCCGCTTTCACTCCTCCCTCTCCCAGCGGGGTGCCCGTTTGCAGCGGGAACGAGCCCACCTTGCGTTCGCCTTGGCACCCCGCTGGGGCTACCACATCAGTCCCCTCGGTGCATGGCGCCATGATATCTACGGCTCCGTGCACCTAAGGGGCACTGCGTCTCTCTTTACTGTCTGTCTGCTGTCCAGTCTTGCTGGCAGGCAGGGTGCCTGCTTGCTCCTTGAAGGGAAGTTCCCTCCTGCTGGTTGACTGATTAGAGTTTTAAGCAGGAAGAGTTGGCGGTGAGATGAGCCACCACTGAGAAGACAGAGAAAACCCCAGAGTTGAGGGAAGGAATGTATCATGCACATATCACCAGAAGAAGTGCAGGTGTTGGCACACTTACACTGCTGCAGAGACGGGCTGGAAACCGGAAGAGACACCATACAGCATTTGGAAAGAAAGGACCGAAGTGAACATTTAGACAAGCAGGACAAAAAAAAATAAAAACGGGAGAGCAAAGAAACTCTGAATTAATAAAAGTGAAAACCAATGCTTCAGTCCATGCCCAACAAGACCCTGGCTTATAGGTACTATACTTCACAGCATTGTCACTGCACCCTAATCCTGTGTGGAGCCCCTGCACCCCTTGTTGCTCTAATGCTGAGGCCTCTCCTTCCCCCAGCTCTGCCAATGAACCTCATTGCTGCCCTGCAGCACCCCCTGCTAGTCCAGAACTGAACCCTTCCCCTCCAGCTCTGTCAATGTACCTCACTCCTGCTCTGCAGCATCTCCTGCTGTTCTTCTGGCATGAGGAAGCCGAGAATAGAAGCTTAGTGCAGATGCTACGGATGAGGCAGATGCTGAGCACTCAAGGAGATGGAAGATTGTGGGGAAAATGCCTGGAGAGAAATGAGAGAAGCAAGCCAAAGATAAGATGGTGTACGTATTGGAGAAAATACCCTGAAGGAATTAGAAGGGGAAACACAAAGACACAGAACTGCAAGTAGAACTTTGTTTTCGGAATTGTTTAATCAACCAACACTTTGCCCAGCAAACTTCAAAGCAGAGCAGATGTAATGAGATTCCAGTATATGGGATTGAATGGAGCCCTTCCTGACAGAGAATATGTTGGGAGAGTTTTACTCAAAAAAGGGGCTTAGGTTTTCCCTCCAACACATGTAGGCTTGAATTCACAGCTTGGAAGCTGTCAATATGACATTGAATTTAGAACTGGAAATCACCTAATGGCCTTTTGGAACTTGTATGAAAAGGTGGAGGACAGCCCAGAGCGGAAAGATTTTACCACAACAATCTTTTCTCCGAATACTCTGAGAACAGTGAATGTGCAATTGGAAAATTAAGGATATCAAGGCCTGAGAGGTGTGCACTTGGGCTACAGGAATACTGCATGACAACTGGAAGGACTATGGATCCGCCTAGGATGGCAGACTTTGGGAGCAGCAGGGCACTTGAAAATTGCTGTTGTCATTGTTGAGCCTTTGAGCATCCACACATGTCTTGTCCCACCCCCTCCAACATGGTCAAGGCATCCAATATGGCCAAAGACCCAAGACCTGCTATGTCTCATCCTTTCCAACACAAAATTTGCATTGGTGGGGGGGGGGGGGGGGGGGGGAGGAAGGACCCGGCAGGCCAGGAGCACATGAATGCACTGCTGTGCAATTTCTTTTAATGCAGGCTCAAGCAGAGGATAGAGGTAAGGTGGGATCAGCAGCAAAGGGAAGGGGAAGGGAAGAACATTGAGTTGAGAACTAAGGAAGCCAGGATCACTCCTTGAGATCTTGACTAAGTCACTTAACCCTCTATTATCTCAGGTACAAAATTAGATTGTAAGCTGTCTGGGCACAAGAAAATGCCCATAGTACCTGAAAGCAATTCTCCTTGAACTACTACTGTAAAAGGTATTAGCTAAATCAAAATCCAAAGTCAAAGAAAGATGTTAGACATAATGAGGGTGGTAGAGAAGATGCTGGACACCTAGAGGTTAGACATGGGGGTCTAGGCATGAGAGGGGGAGATATGGACATGGAGAGGATAAGAAAATGAGCGGGAGATGCTGGACACAATAGAGGTAGGAAAAGGAAGGGAACATATTGGATATGGGGAGGAAGGGAAGGGAAGATGGTGGCACTGGTGGGGTAGGAAAGAGAAATAGAAATGCTAAACATGAGGGGGTAGAAAAGGGATGGGGAGATTATGGAGAGGGGGTAGTAAGAAAAGGATGAAGAGATGTTGGACATGGGGGGAGCTTAGAAAGGGAAGGGGAAAGACTGGACCTGAGGGTATAGGGATAAGAAAGGGAAGTGGAGATGCTGGACATGGGGAGTAGGAAAGAGAAGGAGATGTTGGAGATGCTGGAGGGAAGGGAAGTGAAGGGGAAGAAATGGAAAATAATGTTCCTGTGTATTGAGGAGTGCATGACTAAACGTTTGCCTTGGCCTGGGCCTGAAATAGTGGTGGGTCTCCCACTGGTAGATAGCCACATACAACACCTACCAATTAGCTACTCTAGGCAAATAAATACTTCAAATGTGACTCCTCAGAGCATTTTTAACGCCTCTTGCAAATATGTAAAGTGTGGAAGATGTCAACAGATAGGCCATGCTAGTGCTGAGTGCACTGAGTGAGTGAAGTACAACTTGTTTGGTGAAGAGGCCCAGATGTATGTATACTGTTGTGAGGCATATCAAAATCTCTCCCCCACAGAAGATAACCCTCAAGAGGAAGTCCCTGAGAAGAGCCAAGAGAGATAAAAAGCTCCCCAGCCTGAGCAGGAACCACTCCAAGCCAGATGCTGTGCCAAATAGAGCAAGAAGCTGCTGTGAGCTGGCCTACACCCATGGCCCAGCCAGAACACTCAGCTAAAACTGCAGTGCCTAATATACCTAAGCAGCAAATGAGTTCTCCTGAAATAGATGAAGCAGACTGAGAGGAATTGACAGCAGAAAGGAGAGGAGAGTCACAGGTTACAGTGGAGTCTCAGACTATGATAAAGGGATTGCAGTGGCCATTTTGAGGCTGGACCCACAACTGGCAGGAGTGAGTGCACATCGCTACTGCCCTTATGACCCTCTACCCAGCAGGGAAAGTGCAGGTAGGCTCAAGGGTCTACAGGAGTGGGGGTGGGGCTCAGCCATGGCTATTATTGTCTTGTGGGGGGAGGGGGAAGATGGGTGCACCCAAAACCTTTCTTACCACTACCTGGAAGTTAACCAACCACAAGCCAATATTCTATTACTATCATGGAAAGGAATGGAAGTAAGACTCGTGGAGGTTGTACACTGCTTAGATATACATCGTCATTTACAGGTAGTATAAAAAGTTTTAATAAACATAAACATCAACACCCTCTCCTGAGCTGTACAAGTCCTTTAAGGAGACAGTAAAAAGTCAACTTATTACCAGTCACAGGGTTCTGAGGCTAATATGCAGAATGCCTCATAAGGCATGTCAAGACGCAAAACAGAAATCAACTGTAGACTGTTTAAAGGATGTACCATATCAACCAGGGCCGGCATTAGGGGTGAGTAAACAGGGCAATTGCCCTGGGCCCCCATGTCGCTGGGGGCCCCAAACCCGCCTAAAGTTGAAAGAGGGATAATCTGCAAGCAAGCTTTGGGGCCCCCTCCCTAGTGTCTGCCCTGGGCCCCATCACGTCTCACACCGGCACTGATATCAACCTGAGAAATGGAAGTGTTCTGAAGAAAATCCCCATATCATAACTCTTAAGGCCCCTGATCACAGATCAAAAGGTCACTGATGCCCTCTCCTGAATGAATTGTAAGACCTCCATGGACTGGTGCTTTCACAATGGAAATTCTACAACAATATAATCACATTGAAGGCATTGTCTCTGGTTTTTCAATTGTTCATTTTAAAACATCACAGTATTTAGCATCTATTTTGTCTGCTTATATGTTCCAGGGATTGCTTTGTTCATCCCAATAGACATTATTTCTACGTTACCTGATCTGGTCCATTTGCAGAGCACAAGGCAGAGAGCCTTTGCTTATGGAAGTCAACAGTTGTAAAATTATTTACCATTTATCTGACTTCTCAATATCTTCTTCTATATATATAAAAGGCACCTTCAACGTTCTGAAGCCTCAAGCCGGAAACTTGAGGCGCCAGAGATATCCGGTTTGGCAATGAGTGTCTGGCCCGCCCTCTCGAGGGCGGAGCATTCACACTCGGTGAAACGTTATCTCCCCCTGCCCCTCGGCGACCATTTCCCACCTCCGGAGGACTAACATCGCCCGAACAACGGCGGACGGAGGGAGGCGGGGACGCGGGCAGCGGCGACACGTGATCTCCCCCTGCCCCTCGGCGGCCAATTTCCGCATCCGCAGGACTCGGACTCACGAACGGAGCCAGCCAGCCTGCCTGCCTCCCTGAATGGGCGAGGAAGGGAACCACCTTCAGCAGACAGAGACAGCCTGCCTCCCTGAACCTGCGAAGAAGGGAACCAGCGTCACCGTCACGGTTTCACCTTGAAAGGCGGAGCGAGGGGGGCACTCGACCCTGAAGCTGCGAGGGGGAAACGGGGAGGCCAGGAAGGGGAGGAGGGAAGACAGGGGGGAGAGGGACAAAGGGCGGAAGAAAGAGGGACCACCATCCTGAAAGGCCCGGGGGGGGGGGGGCAACCCTGGAGCTGCGAGGGGGGAAGGGGGGGAGGGAACACAGGGGGGACCACCATCCTGAAAGGCACAGGGGAGGGGGGGGAGGGGAGGGGAACTCCCTGAAGCTGGGATTCTCTCTCACACACACACTCTCTTTCTCGCACACACACTCGCGCATTCACTCTGTCTCTCTCACACACTTACTCTCAAACATACACACTACAATGCAGAAAAAAGGCCCCAGACGGAGGGGCCACGATCCTGAAAGCCAGACAGCGGGGGGGGGGGGGGGGGCCACAACCCTGAGGCGCTGTGAGGAGGACACATGGGAAGGGGAGGAGAAGGAAATGGGAAAACGAAACACAGGGGGGACCGGGAAGGACGCCAACAGACGGAGGGGGGCCCCTGCAGCACACTCTCATTCTCAAACACACTCTCTCACACACACACTCGCACATTCACTCTTTCTCTCTCTCTCTCTCTCTCTCTCTCTCTCTCACACACTCACTCTCAAACATACACACTACGATGAAAACCTTGCTAGCGCCCGTTTCATTGCTCTCAGAAACGGGCCTTTTTTACTAGTATTTTAATATTATGTGACAGTGAAGAGTTTTTTTTGCGTGTGTGTCCCTGTTTTTGTTTTTTTGTCCATTTGCCCTGCAGCAGGCAAGTAAATGGGACTGATTTATTTCATTTTTATCTAAGGTTGTTTTTAATACACTTTGATTTCAGTATATTGCTACTAGCTTCTTGTGTGCTGCTGTTTGTTTTATAAGAAATATTCCAGCCAAAACCTTATATATAGATATATATATATATACCTTTTTTTTTTTTTTTTGCTGGAGTCGGAAAGCAATGATTGAGGCCTTTTGTTGGGAGCTTGGGTTTGATTGAGAATAGCCCCTGGGCAGTTTAGGTTTTATTAATTTATTAATGAATAATTAATTATTAATAATATATTGACTCATAACCACTTGTAACCACTCGCCTCCACCTACCCTCCTCTCCTCCTTCCTGTACACATTAATTGATTTGATTTGCTTACTTTATTTTTTGTCTATTAGATTGTAAGCTCTTTGAGCAGGGACTGTCTTTCTTCTATGTTTGTGCAGCACTGCGTACGCCTTGTAGCACTATAGAAATGCTAAATAGTAGTAGTAGTATGTACAGTATATTGACCTTATTTTTAAAGCAATCATGGACCCCTGGAGCAGACATCAGCCCAGAATCTTGTGACCAGGCTCAATGCTTTGGAGGTGTAACATATACAGGGTGTGGAGGAATTACAATAGTTGCAAAACCTTATATTCTGCTACATACCAAATTTTGGATCAGTGCAGATTACGATATGTAAAAAGCTAGGCCAATCCTAGGAAGTAACATTATCCAGAACTTGCATTAACATAACCCCTAAAAAAGTAAAAAAAAAATCCCATGTACCAAAATTTAAATATCTCCTCCATCAGATAAATACAAGGAAAAGAGATGGGTCTTTAGTGGCTTACAAAGCTCCATGTAACCTGAAGTCAATCTCATTTCAAAAGGAAGGGAAGTCCAACACCGAGCAGAGCTATAAGCAAATCCTGAGGTATGGATGGATTTGTACTTGACTTTTTTTTCAGAGTAGGGAGCTGTAACAGATCGTTATCCCTAGACCTAAGAGGACGATCTGATGTTCAAAAAGTTAACAAACTAACCGGGTATTCAGGGGCAGAGCCAAAACGTGTTCTTTGCTCTAAAGTACATAATTTGAATTGGCAGCGGGCAGAGGTGGGCTTAGTATGGTAAATCCTTTGCTGTTCTGTGCCATTATATCTATTCATTTTAATCTAACCAATGCTTCAGTTTGGGGTTGTGTCAGTGACACTGTATCTTTGTCCCAGTGAATCTTGCCCAAATGATGGCTTGAGCAGAGGGGTACAGAGCTGTATCAATGAGATTGCTCATTCTATGTCCTGGCTCTGATAAGATATCTGATGTCTTGGCATATCTTAGTGGGCAAGTGTGACATCATGCTCCAGAGTGTTGTACAACCTCATTCTGAGATGGACGTTCTGTGATAACCTTGCCCTGCCTCGGTGTCCTCTGGAGAACTATACAGAAGTTTTTCAAAGCTGGGACCCTGCAGTCTATGTGGGACTTCCCGTGGCTGTCAGACTGACAGTTAATGCTGGTAATAACTGTCCTCGCCCAATATGTACATCCCAGAAGAGACGATGGAACATCTATCTACCTGTGAACTGCTCATGTGGCAGTGTAGTATGGGATGAGACCATGAAGCAACTGGGAATATCTACATATACCAACTAGCTAGGAAAAATATATGGTAACAGGCAATGGCCCAACAAACCTCCATGGGCACATACCCTGTGGCTACATACTGCCATTATAAAGCATAAAATACGGTTAGCCAGTGTGCTGTGGTACTAAGGGTGATCCACACTCCAGTTAATGTCCTCAGTTATGAACAGCATTTGGGAAATCAGACAAAAGTGGAGGGCATTCTGGGGTAACATCCCAGCAGCACCTTGACAGTGTGTCACGAGACAGATCTCTTTTTCCTGATGTATATCCTGGAAAAATATGGTGCTAACTGCAATTTGTGGTGCCTGATCCTGCCCATAGAAATCAGTGCTGCAAGTTCCATAATGCACCAGGATGGGGTGGTTAGAAATCCATATCTCCAGCCTGGAACTGGGTAGCATGGCATCTCTCTCTCTCTCTCTCTCTGAAGCAAATACCAAGGAAATTTGAGTCATGACACTGCAGTCTTCTCCATGGTCAGCAGAGGGCAGGCATGCATCAGAATAGACAGGCTCCTTGTTGGCCACTGGGGGGAATAAAAACTTCAGTACTTACAGATGGGAGTTTGAAAGGTTAAACATTAAAGTTACAATTATTTTCTTTATAGATTCAAGACTTGCATCCAGATTCCATTCACCTGTCTATAATCTGACCCCTTCACCACAGTAAAAAGAACATTGAAATCAGACAAAATAGTGTGTTTGATATGTCAGTCCACTAGAATGTACAGAAATAATGGTTAACAAATAGATTCCAATTCAGACAAGGATATTTGCATCATAACTTTTCACATGCTACCATAGTAATTCATTTAGCAGTTAAGGTAAAACAACAACAACAACAACAACAACAACAACAAAACACATAGGATATAAGGAGGCTCTGTCCTCTCCTGGTTCTCCTCTTATCTCTCCCACCGTACCTTCAGAGTACATTCTCATGGTTCTTCCTCCACCCCCATCCCGCTCTCTGTTGGAGTTCCTCAGGGATCTGTCCTTGGACCCCTTCTTTTTTCAATCTACACCTCTTCCCTGGGCTCCCTGATCTCATCTCATGGTTTCCAATATCATCTTTATGCCGATGACACCCAGCTTTATCTCTCCACACCAGACATCACTGCGGAAACCCAGGCCAAGGTATCGGCCTGCTTATCTGACATTGCTGCCTGGAAGTCCAACTGCCACCTGAAAGTGAACATGGCTAAAACTGAGCATATTGTCTTCCCACCCAAACCCACTTCTCCTCTCCCTCCACTCTCTATCTCAGTTGATAACACCCTCATCCTCCCCGTCTCATCTGTCCGCAACCTCGGAGTCATCTTCGACTCCTCCCTCTCCTTCTCTGCGCATATGCAGCAGATAGCCAAGACCTGTCGCTTCTTCCTCTATAACATTAGCAAAATTCGCACTTTCCTTTCTGAGCACACCACCCAAACTCTCATCCACTCTCTCATTACCTCTCGCCTTGACTACTGCAACCTACTCCTCACTGGCCTCACACTTAGCCATCTATCCCTCCTTCAGTCCATTCAGAACTCTGCTGCACGTCTTATCTTCCGCCTGGACCGATATACTCATATCACCCCTCTCCTCAAGTCACTTCACTGGCTTCCGAATAGGTACCGCATACAGTTCAAGCTTCTCCTACTAACCTACTAACCTACAAATGCACTCGATCTGCAGCCTCTCCCTACCTCTCTACCCTCATCTCCCCCTACGTTCCTACCTGTAACCTCCGCTCTCAGGACAAATCCCTCCTTTCAGTACCCTTCTCCACCACCACCACCACCACCGCCAACTCCAGGCTCCGCCCTTTCTGCCTCACCTCACCCCATGCTTGGAATAAACTCCTTGAGCCCATTCACCAGGCCCCCTCCCTGCCCATCTTCAAACCCTTGCTCAAAGCCCACCTCTTCAATGTCGCCTTCGGCACCTAACCACCATACCTCTATTCAGGAAATCTAGATTGCCCCAACTTGACATTTTGTCCTTTAGATTGTAAGCTCCTTTGAGCAGGGACTGTACTTCTTTGTTAAATTGTACAGCACTGCGTAACCCTAGTAGCGCTCTAGAAATGTTAAGTAGTAGTAGTAGTAGAAAAATAATAATGAAATAACATTACAGTGTACAAAAAGGACATTAATTAAAGAGGATCCCTAGGTTCACGCGCTGGAAGGTGATATCTTTTTTATTGGAATAACAATCTATTCTTTGAATACCTTTTCAGAGCTAACACGCTCTTCCTCAGATTACTTTTTGTAAACATTTTCTCACGTCTCAAATTTTTTTAATCATCCAGATGTTAGAACTTGAATTGAACTGACTCCTGACAACCACACAATGAGGGGACCCCATCTTGGTTTTCTTGGCAAGATACTGGAGTGGTTTGCCAAGGCCTTCTCCTGAGACATGGAGGATTAAGTTAAGTGACTTGCTCAAGGCTGCAAGGAGCAACTGTGGGATTTGAATCAGGGCTTTCCACTTCCCAGCCTGCTGCTCTAACCACTTGGTTAACCCTACACTCCTTTTAACCCTGTGGAAGGTAAATTGTATAATTGTCTACCCAGGTAAAGTGGATTGTCTACAGATTGCTCTTTTACAAGTGGGCTTTTCAGAGCACATGTACTTAGCCAGATTGAAGGAAGGTATTCCTGGGAAAGGAACTTTCAAACCTGTGTTATGTTATTTTTCATCTGTAGAAAACCAAGTGCAGATTCTGTGGGCACCTTTTCCCATACATAATTTTCTGTGGGAAGCAAGCTGCAAAATATCTCTTTGAAAATTAGCTACAAGCACTTTGCATCTCCACAGGCTGGCTACAGATTACCTCTCGTATGTAGTACTTTGGCAACAAATGTACATAAGTATTGCCATACTGGGAAAGACCAAAGGTCCATCAAGCCCAGCATCCTGTTTCCAACAGTGGTCAATCCAGGTCACAAATACCTAGCAAGATCCCAAAAAAAGTACAAAACATTTTGTGCTGCTTGTCACAGAAATATTTCCCCCAAGTCCAATTTAATAATGGTCTATGGACTTTTCCTTTAGGAAACCATCCAAACCTTTTTTAAGCTCTGCTAAGCTAACCGTCTTTACCACATTTTCTGGCAACGAATTTCAGATTTGAATTACACATTGAGTGAAGAAAAATTTTCTCCGATTCGTTATAAATTTACTACTTTGTAGCTTCATCGCATGCCCCCTAGTCCTAGTATTTTTGGAAAGCGTAAACAGATGCTTTACACCTAACCGTTCCACTCCACTCATTATTTTATAGACCTCTATCATATCTCCCCTCAGTCATCTTTTCTCCAAGCTGAAGAGCCCCAGCCACTTTAGCCTTTCCTCATAGGGAAGTCGTCCCATCCCCTTTATCATTTTCGCCGCCCTTCTCTGCACCTTTTCTAATTCCACCATATCCTTTTTGAGATGCGGCGACCAGAATTGAACACAATATTCAGGGTGCAGTCGCTCCATAGAGCAATACAAAGGTATTATAATGTCTTATTTTTGTTTTCCATTCCTTTCCTAATAATACCTAACATTCTATTTGCTTTCTTAGCCGCCGCAGCACACCGAACAGAAGTGCCATGTAATGCCAAAGTTTTTGAATCTGAAGAATGGTATGGAACATTTTTAGGTGTGCTCTACACAAGCTGTAGCATGATTGAGGAGGCTCCATCTGTCTGTCTGTCTGTCTGTTTGTTTGTCCATCCATCTGTAGACATAGCATAAAGACACACACAGAGTTACATACCCAACCCACCCACCCACACAAACCCCAAACACACACAAGAATATGGCCATTCACACATGCACATGCAAAACCATACACATGGCATTCATTACCATGTCTTTTCACACCACTCCCTGAACAGACATGCGTGAGTTTGCAAGTGGAGAAAGAGCCAATGCTAGACACGCTGGGGCCAAAGGCGTAAATTTGTAAAGGGCCCCCAACCCATGCCAGCAGGCTATGTTACCTTCAATTGTGGGTAGATGGGATCCCTTCTGGCTCTATTTTCATCCCCCTAACACCAGCCCTGAATGGAAGAAGGCAGAACGTGACATTTTGTCTCAATGTAAGTTTGCACTTTCAACTTTTTGGTTCTTCTTGTAGTGGAAGCCTTTTCAGTGACTCTTGACAGCCATTTCTCTGTCTCTAATTTCTGTGCATAATGTGGAATCGGGATAATTCTAGAGGCTTTATGTGATCAGATGTTTCTGTTCACACAAAACCATTTGCGGTGAAAAAATAATTTAAAGTATTTTTAGTTAATCAGCTTCCTTCCCTCCTAGCCACCATCAGAGGCTCATTCATCTCTCCCAGGCCCCAAGATTCATTCACTTCCCTGGATGCTTTCTTCTCTCTCACCACTTCCTCTCTGGTATCTGCCTTTTTTCTCATTACTACTACTACTACTTAACATTTCTAGAGCGCTACTAGGGTTACGCAGCGCTGTACAGTTTAACAAAAAGGATAGTCCCTGTTCAAAGGAGCTTACAATCTAACGGGCGAAATGTCAAGTTGGGGCATTCAACCTGCTCCCTCAGAATATGCCAGTAATGACCTTGATCCCAGCATCGGCCACCTGATTCCTTCCATTATACAGTGACAGGAGCCTGTCCCTTCTCTCCCCACCACTCTCCCTCTTCCATCAGTGCCTGTATGTGCCCGCAGTTCCTGTTGCTCATGAGCAGAGGGAAATATCTGTACATGAATTTCAAAAGTACTCATGTTACTGGCAGAGTGGTGTAGAGAAAAGGGACAGGCTTCCCCATGCTGGCTGTAGTCTAGACCTCATCATTACAAGCCTTGGGAGTCCCTACCAGCGCTTCTGCTCTGCCTGTGATGCCCATATGAGAAACAATATACAGTATAAGGGGATCCTGCTCATCCTGTTCCTCAAAGATAGTAAATATTGTTCAATGCGGAAAATACGAAGAAGGGTGCTATGTTGGAGAGACAGACCAGACATTAAAGACAAGAAAATCCCTTATTATGGAAGATAGAACCCCCTAGTGGTAGTACCAAAAACTACCACTAGGGGTCAGCAGCATCACTTTGAAGAAGGGGCAGCCGCTGGGGCAGGAGTGAGTGGAGATTGCTCCTGTGAATTGGAGACGGAGTATGCAGGTGGGTGGATGGAGAGGCTGGCTGGAAGATAACTGATACGGGGGGTGGGTGGAGTGGAAGGAGAAGGTGACTGGCTGGAAAGGAGTTGCAGGGGAGCACTGATTTGGGAGGAAGGGCTCTGGGGGGGGGGGGGTAGAGCACTGATGTGACAGGCACTGGGGGGGGGGCACTGATGTGGAGGGGGACAACGCAAAATTTGACTCAGGGCACCAGAATCCCTAGAACCAGCCTGCTCATGGGACAAAAGACCTAGTCTCTAGAATGCCCTCTGATTGATGTATACCCAGAAGAGAGGGTGAAGCTGTACAACATAACATTGTATGAATAAAAAAGACACAAAAGAGAAGAAAGGAATAATTTGTAAGAAAATAGAAAAATTCAGAAAACCTGAAGCCTGAAAGCTGTAGACCTTGATACTCTACTGTATAATTGAGTGTGTTAAAAGGAAATTTTAAGTTGCAATATAGAAATTTAAATATTGGCAGTATCTGACTATACTCATGGGATACCTGGCTTCTATAATAAAGGCGGCAGCAGAAGACTCACTTCCTGATTTGTATGTTGAGGAGGCGTAAGGCATGAGGAACAAGACACTCAACCCTGGCTAGGATTCAAGAAATGAACAGTAGGATGTGGAGCAAACCAAAATAACTGGATAGATATTTAAAATGTTATAGTTGGATCAGAAGAGGAGGCAACTGTGAAGTTGGGGGAAAGATTAACGCTAAATTATGATTAAAACTAAATATAGGTTAAGCTGTTAGATTAGAATTAGGTTTGGGTTTTGCTTTTAGGGTTAGGAATGACTATCTGGATTTAAATTAGGATTAAGTTTAAAATTAGCTGGTAGGGTTCAACTTGCTTTAATGCTGTTGTTTATGAGTTCAACATTTAAATCACCTCAATAGACCTATGTGGGGACTGTATATCAAAATCATACAGTTATGTCCCAAACAATATTGTATATTCAGCAGGAAATCATTTAACAGGAAATGATTTCCTGTTGTTTATGAGTTAGCATTATGGTTTGTCCATGTTAGGGAACAGCACTCTCAAGAAATAGGTCACTGTGGCGGATGTAGTGTGACCTGAGTCAGATCTTGACTGAAAACAGAGAAAAGTTTTAGATTGTAGGTATAACCATTGTAAGTGGCATTTCTGTTAAAATCTCAGTTCTGGTAAAGGTGACCTTAAAGGCATCAGAAGCCAGAAGCCTTTGTTCTGCAGTCCAGCAGCAAGATGGGTGTTATCCAGTCTTATGCGTCACATGTATGAGAATCTCTAGTTGCTGAGAAGTCATATGTGTGCACAGAGAATGAGTCTGATTTTTGGATGCTAGAGTAGCAGACTTGGAGGAGCTAAGGCAGGCAGGGAGGTATATAGAGGATACCTATAGAGATGTAGTAGAGAAGTCCCACCTCCAAGCTGGCATCCTCTGTGCTGCCTTGGGGGGGGGGGGGGGGGGGGTAGAGTTCACCTAAAAAGAGAGCATCATCTTGATGAGGAAGAAAGTGATCCTTGTAGCAGGACCTGCCCTCCAGGGATGTAATATCCTCTTGCATCAAGGATGTATCTCAAGGGGCTTCTGCCCAAGAGAGAAGGATTAGAGTGGCCATTTTAGTTGGAGATTTTGATCAGTTGATATGTGGATAGCTAGGTGGTTGGTGAACATGAGGATAGCTTGGTTACTTGCCTGCCTATTGTGAAGGTGGTTGTTGTGAAGGCCGAATATCAACCCACATAACCTTGGGCTCTTCTCCAGTGCTGCTTCTGACCTGCCCACTTTTTGTTTGGGTGGTCTGTGGGGATATTCGGGGGCACTCTCCAATTAAAGTGCTGCTGAATGTCCTCACTTAAGTGGCAGGAAGCGATTTAAGCAGGAAAGAGAGGCTTCTGCCCACTTAAATTGCTTTGAATATCGGCCCACTAGTTGCTAGCCGGACAGTCAATGCTATTCTGCAACACAGGAGCACATTCACTTAGGGGTCCTTTTATTAAGCTAAGGGAAGTGCTAGTGTGCGTTTACCACAGGTTAAAATGGCTTACTGCGGGACACGCTCAGGCGTTATCCCATAGAAACTCATACAGGAGGGTGGAGTGTCGCAGGGCATATCAGAGTGCAAAAGCAGGCAGTCCCCTCCAGGGCCAGTCTTAGCAAGTACGGGGCCCTATGCAGACCAATCTGATGGGGCCCCATCCTAGCCCCGCCCCACCCTAGCTCCAGGGCCGGCCACCCCTCCCTCCGAGCTCCCGGGCCATCCCCTGGGCTCCCCAGCTCCCTCCCTCCCTCCCTCCCAGCTCCAAGGCTGGCTGGCCAGTCTCTCTCTCCCTCCCACCCACCAGCTCCAAGGCCCCCCACCCAGCTCCAAGGCCCCCCTCCCTTCCAGTTCCAAGGCCGGCTGGCCGGTCTCTCTTTCTCTCTCTCTCGCTCTCCCTCCCACCCACCAGCTTCAAGGCCCCCCTCCCTCCCCGCTCCAAGGCCTGTCTCTCTCACTCCCTCCCTCCCACCCACCAGCTCCAAGGCCCCCCTCCCTCCCAGCTCCAAGGCCAGCTGGCCGGTCTCTCTCTTTCTCTCCCTCCCACCCACCAGCTCCAAGGCCCCCCTCCCTCCCCGCTCCAAGACTTGTCTCTCTCTCTCTCTCCCTCCCACCCACCAGCTCCAAGGCCCCCCACCCAGCTCCCACCCATTTCCAAGGCCCCCCTCCCTCCCATCTCCAAGGCCGGCTGACCGGTCTCTCTCTCTCCTTCCCACCCACCAGCTCCAAGGCCCCCCTCCCAGCTCCCACCCAGCTCCAAGGCCCCCCTCCCTCCCAGCTCCAAGGCTGGCTGATCGGTCTCTCTCTCTCTCCCTCCCACCCACCAGCTCCAAGGCCCCCCACCCAGCTCCCACCCAGTTCCAAGGCCCCCGTCCCTCTGAATTTTAAGTTACCTCGTCATCGACATCGGAGTGGCCAGCAGGTAGCAGCAGCCGTGAAAAGCGTGCGAGCTGCTGGGCAGCGCTTCGGGAGTCTTCCTTTCCCTTGCTCAGCTCTGGTCCCGCCCTCAAAATAAGGTAACTTAAAATTCAGAGGGTGGGGGGACTGGAGCTTGGGCGGTCGGGGTGGGGCACCTTCAGGCATGCCGCACGGGGCCCCCTTGAGCACGAGGGCCTATGCGGTCGCCACGCCCTAAGACCGGCCCTAGTCCCCGCTCTCAATGTCTGCCTTCAGCTTGCTGGTGCTGCTGGGGCAGTGGGGGAACAGAAAGGCAGGCTGGGATAGGAGCACAGCAGCAAAGTTCTGGCATTTATCAAAAGTTGGCACTGGAGGCTGTTGCCTATGTTGTCTAGGCCTAAATCAGGGCCTATGTGTAGGGGGTGGGTAGGGAGCAGAAGCTTGCTTTCATTTCCTTACACACAAGCCATAAGGCCACGTTTAAGCTCAGGCTTATTCCTGAAGCAGTTCCTCGCTCAGTTGGTTGCTTATGTACTGGTATTAAACCTGAAATTAATTGCTCTCGCCTTCTCTGCCAGCCCGTGCAGTTTCCCCTCGGTTAATCACCCTCTATCATTTTTCTCAGCTCCTTGTGGTACACCCAATCTTATCAGTTCACATTTTCCATCTCCTCATACCCCCTTTGCTGTCTATTAAGATATCTTAATGTCTATTTTACTGACATCCTATCATACTTCTAATTACATCAGTGATTCCCAAACGTTTTACTGTGGCAGAACCCCTAAAATATTTTTTTCTTACACTGAGGAACCCTCAATTTATGTAAACATATATATGTTCATACAAACAGATTCTATAGCCTAATTTCTTGAGGAACTCAATTTGGTAATCACTGAATTATATGAATGTTTTAATATGTACTGTTAATGTGAATGTTTTCCTATGTTGTCTTAATTTGTATGGTGCTGAAACTATATTGTTATTCTGGTGATTTATTTTGTCTTTTTAAAGTTTCACATGCTATTAGATTCCTTAAAGCGTCTGTTGCAGACTCAGAGTGAAACTGTGTGAGCGTCAGAGACCTGGTGACTGTCCGTGGACCTCAGGTACCTCCTGCAGGTCTTCATCCCTGGCGACTCCCTGCTAAGCATGTGACACTGTAGCCAGTCGCTCTGGAGCTCCTATGCTGATCGTCTGCTCATTCGTCATTTCCTGTGGTTTGTGTCTATCTTACTCATCCTCTGTGTCTAAGATCACAGATTGAAAGATAAAAACAAGGCAGAATATGTCCAGTGCTCAGACGTAATCCAAATTCCCCATAATGCAGCCCTGCAATACACCCAAATCCTGCCATGCCCATGCCGCAGCCTCTGCCTTTTAAGTTCTGAGAATCCCAGGTCTACCAAAGCACCTTTCTCCTTCCCTTCAGTGCCTCCTATTTCAGTAGAGACCCCCCCAAAACACACACACATATGCACAGCTCTGCAATGCACCTTACTCCTGCCCTGCAGCATTCTCTATTATTCCAGTACTGAGGGCCAGACCCTCCTCCCCACACTCACCAGCTCTGATAATGCACCTCACTATTCCAATACAAAGATCCTATGTACACATTGTTCTGCCAATGCACCTTAATCCTCCTCTGTAGTGCCCCCTGTTATTCCAGTACTGAGAACCCCTCTTCACACACACACACACATACACACACACACACACACACACACACACACACATGTACAAGCTCTGCCAATACAACTTACTTATGTCCTGCAGCATTGTCTGCTATTCAAGTACTGAGAGCCCCCTCCTTCCAACCGAGCTTGTCAATGAATGCAACTCACTCCTGCCATTCCAGAACTGAGACCCCCCACACACAGCTCTGCCAATGCACCTCACTCTTGCCCTGCAGCACTGCTTGATATTCCAGTACTGAGATCCAAACACATACATAGCTCTGACAATGCACCTAAGTCCTAACCTTCACATTTTTGATTTATATTATGACTACCGAAGATCAGAGAGGCTGTATGTAATTGTGAAAAGGCAGCAAATGACTAGGAATAGGGTTACCATATGTCCAGGTTTCCCCAGACATCTCCTCTAGTCTCAGGGGACTGTCGGGGTCCAGGTGTCTTTTTCAAGCCTGCCCGTTTGTCCCTTGTTTCTGGGCTGGGCTGGCTGGCTGGCTTTCCTTTCCCTCCCCTCCCCGATCCTACCTTAACGTGCCCTGGTGGTCTAGTGGCCTCTTCAGGGCAGGAAAGAACCTCACTCACTCTTTCCTGCCTGCTGCCGCCTCTTCTTCAAAATGGCTGCCGAGACTTCAAGCGGCGACCTCGTGAGACTTCCACAGCAGGGCCAGGTGCAGATGAGTACCTATAACTCTTTCCTCTCTGGCTTGCCTCCTTTGTTTTCTTCCTGTTGGGGAAGGACCCAGCCCCATGGAGGAGGGGAGCCACAGGAAGTGCAGCAAAATATGTGACAGCTGAGTGGAGCCAGGGATGCTACCAGCCTATTACTTGAGACTGAGGACTGTAAGGCAGCCCCTTTTTTGATCCATCAGTGAACAGCAGCCCACCTACCCACCCCATGCTGAATTCAGACTGATGGAAGGGATGCGGGGGGGAAGAGGCATAGGTCATTGCAATATCATAGGAGCAGGGCGCCTCCCCATCGCTCTTCCATTGGGACCAACAAATGGATGAACTTTTCCCATGATAGTAGCGTAGCAAGGTGAGTCAACCAAATTAGAAAAATTGAAGGGTAATTTGCCCATGAGACCCTCGGTGCCCAGATGTTTGAAAGATTGATGTCTTGTATTATATTGTCTACAGTTTGAAATGTCTACTAGGTTCAGTGCCAAGGTGGTCTGAGGACAGAGTCAGGAATCATCGGGGCACCACTGCTATTCAATGGCAGTCCCCAGATAGCTACCCAGTTAACTTAGGGCACCAAAAAGGCAGAAAATCAACGATACCTGGGTATCTCTCGGCAGCAACCCCACACCCAGATATGCAGTCCTGGTAGTTGGATAGGGGCTGGAATTAAATATTCAGATCTAAAATCAGCTGGCAGCCAGCATTTAACAAAACACTGACTGTCACTGGCTGATTATTGATCCCACGGTAGGCAATGGCAGACAGAGACTGAAATGGCCCAGTAAGGTGGTGAGGGCTTTAACTTCTACTCCAAGTGGTCTCCCTTTACACCCACCCTCACCCCCTAAAGTCATTTCAATGCTACTTTGAGCTGATGCACTCAGTGCTGGCTTTCCAACCTCTTCCAGCAGATATTCAGCTCCTGGAGCTGAAACTTCAGTGGAGATATTTGGTTATCTCTTAGTACATTGTGCTTTATTCTATAAAGATTATGCTCCTAACTTATGAGCATAATTTACGCTCCTAAATTAGGAGTATAACCTATTTTGGAGCACAGAGTATGCTCATAATTTAGCAGCATAACCTTTATAGAACAAGGCCCATAGCTGCTAACCTTAAATTGTGAGCCCCAGTGATGTTCCTTGATCGGCTGCCAGCCGGGGAGGATTGCTGCTGCGCACCCCCCCCCCCCCCCCCCCACTCTCCCCCGGTGCAGCATCGTCCCTCCCCCGGCGCATCAACTTCAGACCCCCCCCCAGGTGCATTGCTCTTACCTCTTGGTGTGCTAGGAGCAGCCACATGGCTATCAGCTCCGCCGGTTTCCTGCTCCCTCTGCCCTGGAACAGGAAGTAACATGAGGTTAAGCAGGGAACCAGTGGAGTCGACAGCTGCGCGGCTGCTCCCTGCACCCCTCCTGCAGCTTGCACCCAGGGCGGACCGCCTCCACTGCCCCGCCCTCAGTACACGATAGAACTGAATAGCCGTGGATATTTGTGAATATCCAGCTAAGTTCAGCGACCAAATTGGGCCACCCAAATAGCAGACCTGTCTTTAGCTGCTATAAACTTAACCAGCGCTGAATATTGATTTGGCCAGCTAAGTTTAAGCTGGCCGCACAAAGCATGCAAACGGATCGCTCAGCATTGAGTATCCGGGCTCAATGCCGATTGCAGAACCTACCCGGCCTGCCTCCCATAGGCTGAATATCGGCCGCCTTTTCTTTTTGTGTATATCCCACTCCTTGAATCCTGTTACCCTTTTTGTCTCTACAACGTCCTCCAGGATGGCATTCCAGGCATCCACCACCTTTTCCATTACTAAGTGTTTCCTGAAGATGCTCCTGGAATGGTTAGAGCATCAAGCCAGGAAGCAGAAGGTCCAGGTTCAAATACCATGGCAGCTCCTCATAGCCCTTGGGCATGACATTTCACCCTCCATGCCTCAGGAGAAAGCAATGGAATACTATTCCTGTGTCATGCCAAGAAAACCAGAAGAAGGATTCTTCATTCTGTGGTCACCGGGAGTCAACCTTGACTCAAGGACATAATCGGGATGATGCTCCTAAGTTTGCAACTCTGTATCATGTTCACTTTTTCTGCATTAATACTTTTTAAGATATGCAAATGTTTGCATCATATCTCCTCTAGGGCAGGGGTTCTCAACCCAGTCCTCTGGAAAACACTTAGCAAGTCAGGTTTTCAGGATCTTCACAATGAATATGCATGAGAGAAATTTGCATGTGCTGTCTCCATTGTATGCAAAATCTATCTCATGCATATTCATTGTGGGTATCTTGAAAACCTGACTGGCTAGGTGTTTTCCAGAGGACTGGGTTGAGAACCCCTGCCCTAGAGGAGATATGATGCAAACATTTGCATATCTTAAAAAGTATTAATGCAGAAAAAGTGAACATGATACAGAGTTGCAAACTTAGGAGCATCATCCCGATTATGTCCTTGAGTCAAGATTGACTCGCGGTGACCACAGAACGAAGGATCCTTCTGGTTTTCTTGGCATGACACAGGAATAGTATTCCATTGCTTTCTCCTGAGGCATGGAGGGTGAAATGTCATGCCCAAGGGCTATGAGGAGCTGCCATGGTATTTGAACCTGGACCTTCTGCTTCCTGGCTTGATGCTCTAACCATTCCAGGAGCATCTTCAGGAAACACTTAGTAATGGAAAAGGTGGTGGATGCCTGGAATGCCATCCTGGAGGACGTTGTAGAGACAAAAAGGGTAACAGAATTCAAGGAATTTTTTAAAAATTTTATTTTATTTTAATTCAAGCAAAAAATGTGCTACAAGTTAAACACTTGAAAAGGAAATACAGTAAGAAAATACAGTTTGAGGCATAATGTAAAAGAAAGAAAAAAACCAAATATCAATCCTCATTAGGCCACTAACTTTGGGTGACATGTACAAAGTAAGCTCAGGAGATAAGCAAAGTAGGAATACCTACAGACAGAAATGCTTAACATGTTAGAACCCCGCCCATTTATAATTATCTCAAACACGAGATGCTACCTGTGGTTACTTTTTTTTATATCTATAAACGCTCGCAACTGTTCAGGAAGAAAAAAATAACATATTTTACCCCAAAATATTTAATTACACATTTACATGGATAGCTTAACAAAAAAGATGCCCCCCCCCCCCCACCCCCCCCGCCACTGCTTCAGTTCTCATAGCTAGAAAAATCTTTCTTCTCTCTTAAGTTTGTTTCGTGACGTCAGGGTATATCCAAACTTTCTTGCCATAAAATAAAGATTGTGATTTTCGAAAAAACAGCCGCATCACCACATTTAAATCTTGCTCAAATTTAAACGACATTAATAAGGTCGCCCTTTCAGAGTCTTCAGATAGAGATGTCTCCAACAGATCAGATACATTCAAAATAGCTCTCCTTTTCATTTCTTGACTCATTTCACCCCTGGGTTCTCCTCCAAAGCAGGCCAGCAAATGTGAACCTCTCCACATATATCCAGAAAAGACTTAGCATATCTGCTTGTTAGACTACTATCTTGTCTTATCATAATCATGTCACCCAAGATCTGTCTGTAATACTAAATATCTATCTTATCATGTATTTCCACTATTCATGATGTATTGTAAGCCACATTGAGCCTGCAAAGAGGTGGGAAAATGTGGGATACAAATGCATTAAATAAATAAATAATATATCCGATTTAAAGGAGGAATAGTTTCAGAAGTATAATTCAAAATTTCAATCAGATATTTCTTAAATACCTTCATAGGAGCAACACCCAGTGATCTAGGAAAGTTTAAAAATTGAAGATTTAATCTATGATTATAATTCTCAATCTTTTCGATTTTTCTTTGTAGCAGCAATTTATCTTTTATCATTGTTGCTGACACATCTTGTAGCTTCTTAATATCTTTAACCTCCACAATCTCAGTAGAAAGTTCTAATTTATTTCCTTCTAAAGATTTACTTAAACCATCTACTGTACTCACTAAAGTAGAAACTTCAGCCGTTGACTTAGCCACAGTAACATCCAATCTCTGAAGGGCTGCCCATATGCTCTCCAGAGTCACCGCCTCAGGCTTCCATTTTTGAGCGTCACACTCAACTGGAACTCCCACAGCATTTGAACCTCCGTTGGGACCTGCCATCTCAGTTCTCGCATCAGAAGCCTACCCTCAGCGCCATCGGATTCAGGAGACCTCTGTTGAGAATCGGTGGAGAGAGCGTAACATCCAGCCCCAAGTCTCTGGGGTCTCCTATTCCCAGAGTATCAGCAGGGCTCCTCCTGGTATTTTGAGCAGGGGTTCTGGCGGCAAACCTCACAATTGATTGCTGTTGTGGCGAGAAGGTTCTGGCCATTGAGGAACTGGCCTTAACCGTCCCCTTACGTTTGGTATGTGGCATATGAAAATAGTAGAAAAGGGAAAAACAAAGCAACCAAAGGGAAAGCTCTCAGCCGCTGTCAAAAATGTGCCGCCATCTTGACATGCCCCCCCCCCAAAACAAATCTCATTTTCAATTAACAACATACAATGACGTGGGATATATCATTGGCACTTCTTATATCCTTTCAAACCACAGCCCATCCCAAGTAGTATTCTGCTTAGATGTTCAAATGCTGCTATTTACATGTATAGATGCAAAGCAACTTGTCTAAAATGACTTATGTGGATTTTCGTTGTAAACTGTTTTGTAGCCATTTTAGGTATAAATGTTTTAAATAAATAAACCTCTGTGGTGTTTTCTCACTCACTCTGCTGCTACCTGTGGTTACGCTGCCTGGAAACACTCATCTTTTCCTGTCAGCTGCCCACTGCATCCTGTCTTTGGAAGATTGAGGGTAAAGACAGCTGTTCAGCCTCCCCAACTCAACACACAGTCCCTGAATTTCAGTAAAAGATTTCTGCTGCCAGGGTGATTTACATCATCTTATCTGCTCAGAAAAATGGCCGCCCCTTCCCTGCCCTGCCCTTGCTAATAAATGTCTTTCTGAGAATACATTGTCATAGGTGCTTAACAGATTTGTCATCTGGCTTCATATTTTCAGACCTAACATATAAAACTGCACTCTGAGGTTGCTGTGAAGATATATTTTCATGGTGGATTGACAACAAAGGAGTCGGGTTTAAGTTCCTCCTGATGAAGGTTTACCGAAATGCGGTCTCGCATTGAGGAACAAGAGTGAATAAAGTCTACGCTTGGGTTCAAGGTGTGGATGGGATGCACAGATTGTTTCCCCCGATCAAGACACAGAGCCCAGCATGGTCAAAAATTGAAATAACAACGGATTGTGTTGTTTGTAACCCTATGCATATTTTCAGCACGACTTGGACATTGCGCTAAGTCGTTAACGATATTCAGACTGTGCACACATCACAGCTGTGAAGATATATTTTCATGGTGGATTGACAACAAAGGAGTCGGGTTTAAGTTCCTCCTGATGAAGGTTTACCGAAATGCGGTCTCGCATTGAGGAACAAGAGTGAATAAAGTCTACGCTTGGGTTCAAGGTGTGGATGGGATGCACAAGTTGTCTCCCCCGATCAAGACACAGAGCCCAGCATGGTCAAAAATTGAAATAACAACGGATTGTGTTGTTTGTAACCCTATGCATATTTTCAGCACGACTTGGACATTGCGCTAAGTCGTTAACGATATTCAGACTGTGCACACATCACAGCTGTGAAGATATATTTTCATGGTGGATTGACAACAAAGGAGTCGGGTTTAAGTTCCTCCTGATGAAGGTTTACCGAAATGCGGTCTCGCATTGAGGAACAAGAGTGAATAAAGTCTACGCTTGGGTTCAAGGTGTGGATGGGATGCACAAGTTGTCTCCCCCGATCAAGACACAGAGCCCAGCATGGTCAAAAATTGAAATAACAACGGATTGTGTTGTTTGTAACCCTATGCATATTTTCAGCACGACTTGGACATTGCGATAAGTCGTTAACGATATTCAGACTGTGCACACATCACAGCTGTGAAGATATATTTTCATGGTGGATTGACAACAAAGGTGGACCATTTTTTGATTCCACTAAGTGGAACAAGTTGCTATGTGTGTTTGTTATGATATATTTATATATTATGGGTTTACAGACGTACTAGAAGGGTGTATGTGAGTGCTTGCTGGAGCGTTTGTGAAAGGTAAGGGGGAGGGGAGTCTGGGCATCCCAAAGGGTTGTATTGTATTGTATAGTACTATATGATATCGATATATGTTATGTAGTAATAAACGAAAAGTGTTATACTTTTCATGAACCTCAGAGTGCATTTTTATTTGTTTGTTTTTTTTTAAATTCTTTATTTATAAGTTTTGACATTTATATCATCAAACAAAAATGCATTGAAATATCAGAAATATAATAAAATGTATGACATAATACTTTATATCATTCAAAAATAAGGAAAAAAAATTGTTATATAATTTGTCCACAATTATTTGGTCAAGATACTAAGAAATAGTTCAAATGGAAAATTATAGTAAATTAACAATTTACTAACAGATGGGAGCAACAAATGTACACAGCCGATATTCAGCATATTTAAACTAAGGGAGTGCCTCCACGGTAGGAACAGCCTTTTCCCTTGATTCAATAAACTCCAATAACTTCTTGGGAGTAAAGAAGACATAGTTCACCAGATCAATTGAAATACAACATTTACAAGGAAATCTCAGCACCAATGTGCCTCCTAATTTTAACACCCTAGATTTATACAAAAGAAATTCTTTTCTCCTCTTCTGTGTGACCCTTGCTAAATTTTTATTTGTTATGTAAGAGGAAGCACTCTGTGTATAAGAGATATTCCCCTTGTGTGTTGGATTCATAGTGTCAGGACAAGTTGATCCAGTCATGGTTTTATCCTACTGCATGCAGGGAATTGTAGTTCTGGTTTATCACATGGCCTAAGAAAAGCAAGATTAAAAATGAAGTGGGATAAAGGCAGGCCTGGATTAGCTTCTCCTTCATACATGGAGCCAGTTGGGAACCCCATTACCAACTCACCCCAGATTCCCTGATTGTCCCACTGACAGGACTGGCATAAGGGTCCCCCCTCAATAACTTTGAAATCCCCCACTGAGATTCTGGTAATTCAACTCAACAATCAGATCACCATAACATTATCCAGCCAAAAACAGTCCTGGAAAAATGCATAACTGGACATTATATAATCTTTGTTTTATATAGATAGCTAGATACAGCCGCAGTTCCTAGAAGCCATTGACCTGGGTAGATAGTATTTGAAAATTGCTCAGCCTCCCTGTAGGTAACACTCTGATGTCTTGGGCTACTCTCAGGGCCAGATTTAAGATGTTGGCTCCCATAGGTAGGGTCTGAGAATGATGGGAAAGAGAGGTTTATCCTAAAGCTAGCAGAATTAGGCTGCTGGTTTAGCCAAGGTATTTGGCGCCTTCAAACTTTGGCGTTCTAGGCAGTTATCTATATTTACATCCAAGCCTGGCTACTCCTTACCACCACCCCCTCTCCATTCCAGAAGTTACTGCCATAGGTAACTGCCTGGTCTGGTCTACCTAATGGTTAAGCCAGCCTTACCAATTGGTTTGCCTTAGATAAAAAAAAATTACAGCTCCGTCCATTCAATAGGGTAACACCAGGATTGGATCAGCTGAGCCTGTTCAGTTGACTTGGGGTTGGTCGAGCTACAGCGCAACTTAAAATCGATCTACAAACTAACTTCCGCAAACTACTGAAGACCCATCTCTTTAACAAGACATACCACAATGACCAACAAATATGAACTCCTTCACATATACCCAAAATTGTCTTTACTATGTGCTTGTTATATTAATAGCATGCTTATCATTATCATGCTACCCAAGATCCTTCTTTAATACTAAATATTTATTTTTTATATATCTCCACGATTCATGATGTATTGTAAGCCACATTGAGCCTGCAAAGAGGTGGGAAAATGTGGGATACAAATGCAATAAATAAATAAATCCTAGTGGTTAAAGGTATCTTGCCCCTTTCATCTGCCCTCAGAGATAGCTGCAGATCCTATCTCAGAACTTTTATTTCTCTCACTAATATTATGAGTAAGTTTCTTTGCTGGCTACAGTACTGAGGAGCTGAGATGACCTTTAAGTTCCTTGTCCACCCTCTCACTGGTCTGTGCCACCTCCCTTATATCAATAGTGATGAGTGATTGCACTAAAGCCCTGCATAGCAGCAGATTCCTGGGGAAGCCCCCACCCTCAAAACCCTGTATGTAGAGCTAGCAAGTTATCTAGCTCCAAAAGGGAGATTTTAGGTTAGTTATGGATTTCTAACAACCCTGTCCTGATGCATTCTGGGACCTGCAGTGGTGATTTCAATTAGTAGAATCAGGGACTACATATTGTTCTTCACTAGTAGCAGCCCTCACTGACCCTAGGTGTGGCTCTCTGCCTCTCTTCTCTCAGTAATACACACTTTCCTCACCTTGTCCAGAGGCTTTTCTTGGCACTCCAGAAAAACTACGCTGTTCTCCTTCAGGACTGAGTGACTCTCAATCAGTATGAATTATACAACATACGGACTGCCATGCTATTCTCACAAGACTGTGTGAACAGTGAAAAAGTTTGGTCCTGCATCAAGAGCCACACGATGCTGGAAGAAAACAGAACTGTCCCAGAGGAACTGCCTAGGGCAAGACTCTAAGAAAGATCGGGGAACATTAATAAACTCAGGGAGACATAGTTTAGAGGGATTGGAGACAGGATGATTATTATTATTTATTGAAATTGTATCCCACATTTCCCCACCTATCTGCAGGCTCAATGTTGCTTACAAAGATCTGTTATGGCATTGCCATAACAGGGAAAAGAATACAGTTGGTGTTACAAAGAGATAAAAGAAAACAAGAGGATCTGGTCAAGCAGTTGTAGAGTAAGACATTCTGAATAAAGGAGTTTAGGTGTTGTGTTCTCGTTAATTATGGGTTCTCGTGGTAGGCCTTGTTAAAGAGATAGGTTTTCAGAGTTTTGTGGAAGTTATTTAGTCCGTTGATCGTTTTCAAGTGAGTTGGTAGTGCATTCCACATTTGCGTATTCATGTAGGAAAAGCTGGTCGCGTGTGTTAGTTTGTATTTTAATCCTTTACAGCTAGGGAAGTGTAGGTTGAGAAAGGTGTGGGAAGATCGTTTAGCATTCCTGGGTGGCAGGTCCATGAGGTCTAGCATGTAGGTCGGGGCATCTCCATAGATGATTTTATGAACAATCGTG
Source organism: Microcaecilia unicolor (assembly GCF_901765095.1). Taxonomy (NCBI): domain Eukaryota; kingdom Metazoa; phylum Chordata; class Amphibia; order Gymnophiona; family Siphonopidae; genus Microcaecilia; species Microcaecilia unicolor. Next base: position 69,734,493 of record NC_044043.1, on the reverse strand, counting down.
CAGATCTTGAACGTGGTACGTTCTTTCAGTGGGAGCCAATGTAATTTCTTTCTTAGGGATTCGGCACTTTCATATTTTGTTTTTCCAAATATGAGTCTGGCTGCAGTATTCTGGGCTGTTTGAAGTTTTTTGATGGTCTGTTCTTTACAACCAGCGTAAAGTGCATTGCAATAGTCCAAGTGACTTAATACCAATGATTGAACCAGGTTGCGAAAGATGGTCCCTGGGAAGAACGGTTTTACTCTTTTGAGTTTCCACATGGAGTGAAACATCTTCTTCGTTGTATTCTTCACGTGGTTTTCAAGTGTGAGATTTCGGTCAATGGTGACTCCCAGAATTTTCAGATTGTTTGAGACGGGGAGGGAGAAGTTAGAGGTGATTATGGTGGTGAATCTATTTGTGTTGTGAGGTGAGTATAAGGCATTGTGTTTTTTCTGCATTGAGTTTTAGCTGAAATGCGTCCGCCCAGGAGTGCATGATTTGGAAGCTTTGGTTGATTTAGTTGGTGATTTCCTTTAGGTCTTGTTTGAACGGGATGTAGGTCGTGACATCATCTGCATATATGTATGGGTTAAGGTTTTAATTGTCTAATAGCTTGGCTAGTGGTATCATCATTAGGTTAAAGAGGGTTGGTGAGAGGGGGGATCCTTGGGGAACTCCGCATTCAGGTAACTATGGGGCTGATATCGCCGCATTAGTTGTTACTTGGTATGATCTTGTTGTCAAGAATCCTCTACACCAGTTAAGGACGTTGTAATATTCCATGGTTGACCATGTCGAAGGCACTGGACATGTCAAATTGTAAGAGAAGTATGTTATTGCCAGTTGCAATTGTTTGTTTAAATTTATTCATTAGGGTTACTAGTACTGTTTCTGTGCTGTAGTTTGATCGAAATCCTGATTGAGATTCATGCAGGATTAAGTATTTATTTAGGTGGTTAGTGAGTTGTTTCGTCACTACACCTTCCATAAGTTTGGTTATTAGCGGGATAGATGCTACTGGGCAATAGTTGGTTAAGTCACTTGTACTTTTCTTTGCGTCTTTAGGTAACGGAGTAAGTAGGATATTTCCTTTATCCTTTGGGAAGAGACCATTTTGTAGCATGTAATTCAGGTGTTTTGTGAGGTCTGTTATAAATTGTTGAGGGGCATTTCTTATCAGATTACTAGGACAGCTGTCTAATTTGCACTGTGATTTGGCGTATCTTTTGAGTGATTGGGAGATATTTTCGATCCATAGCGAGTCAAATTTGGTCCATGATCGGTCTGCTGGATATTCCCCATGTATTGGGTCTAGACACTCAAGGAGGTTTGTATAATCAATTGTGTTGCTGGGTATCATTGTTCGTAGCTTTATGATTTTCTCTTTGAAGTAATTAGCAAGGTTGTTTGCTGATTGGGTATCTATGTTATTAGAAGTAACCGGTGTGGTATTTAGTAAATTATTTATGAGTTGGAAGAGTTTATGTGTATCCTTGTATCCTGGACCGATTTTAGTTTTATAATATGATCTTTTGGTCTGTCTGATAGTGTATTTGTATTTTTTTTGTAGGTGCTTCCAGTCGTTGAGTGTAGAGTGGTCTTTTTTCTTATTCCATGCACATTCAAGTCTTCTGACTTGTGTTTTTAGTTCTTTTAGTTCTTTATTAAACCATGGTATTGAGTTTTTTCTATGTGAGGTTCTGGTTTGGAGTGGTGCTATGTTGTCTAATATGATTCTGCATCTGTTGTCCCAATCATGGAGAAATTGGGGTGAGCCTGTTGATGTTGTCCATTCGTTGTCATAGAATTGTTGCCAAAATATTAGTGGGTCTATTTTGCCTCTCGTGGTGTAAGTTGATTGTTCTTGTTTGTGTTGTGAATGTTTTGTTCGCCAGTAAAGAGAGAGGTTCGCTTTGTGGTGATCGGACCATGGTATGGCTGTCCATTTTATATCTTTTATTGTGATATTTAGTTCCTGTGAGAATTTGTATGTAATTATGTCTAGTGTGTGTCCTTTAGTATGGGTGGGGTTTATGTTTGGCCATTGGAGTTCCCATAATTGAAGGAAGTCTTTGCATTCACACACGTTTGTTAAGTTAGTATCCTCCAGGTGGAGGTTGATGTCACCTGCTATAAGGAGGTTTTGGGAAGAAACACAAGTGTTCGATATGAAATTGAACGCAGAAAAAACTCAATGCCTCATACTAACCTCCCAATACAATACAACAAAATATACTACTATCAACACACCTAAACTAAACTTGCCAATTTCAGAAAATTTAAAAATCCTTGGAGTAACAATCGACCGCCACCTTACACTTGAGACTCACGTGAACAACACAACAAAAAAGATGTTCTTCTCCATGTGGAAGCTGAAAAGAATAAAACCATTCTTTCCAAGATCTGTCTTCCGCAACCTGGTACAATCACTCGTATTAAGCCATTTGGATTACTGCAACTCATTATACGCAGGCTGCAAAGAACAAATAATGAGAAAACTTCAGACAGCCCAGAATACAGCAGCCAGACTCATCTTCGGAAAACCAAAATACGAAAGCGCAGCACCATTACGCGAGAAACTACATTGGCTCCCACTCAGAGAACGTGTCACCTTTAAAATATGCACATTAGTGCACAAAATCATTCACGGTGAAGCCCCTGCATACATGCGTATGCCTTGTAGCGCTATAGAAATGCTAAATATAGTAATGTCTGACTTGGTAGACCTGCCACCCAGAAACGCCAAAAAATCATCCAGAACTTTCCTCAACCTCCACTTCCCTAAGTGCAAAGGCATAAAGTATAAAGGACTACTTGCATCAACCTTCTCCTACAAGAGCACGCAACTCTGGAATGCACTGCCACGCGGCCTGAGAGCGGTCTATGAGTTGACAGACTTCCGCAAACGATTGAAGACCTATCTCTTTGACAAAACATACCGCAAGGATCAAAACATATAAATCCCATATACATATAAATCCCATATACATCATAACAATGCCTCAAGATATTACCCCACGTACTCCACGTCCCCGTACTCTCTCCCATTCAATATCTACCCACAGATAAAAACTGTCTACCCCATCGCTCACTTGCTATTATTCGATCAGTGTAGTAATTCCCCTACACCATATCCTTTAGTTTCTACGCCCCAAAGGCGACTGATCTGACTCTGTCTTCCTTAACTATTCACAATGTAACCCATAATCGTAATGTAAGAAACTGTATTTCCATCATTTACAATGTATTGTAAGCCACACTGAGCCCGCAAATAGGTGGGAAAATGTGGGATACAAATGCAATTAAATAAATAAATAAATAAATCCACAAAGTGTGTTTGGCAGTCTTGCCAATTGCCTGGTGGTCTGTAGAACAGGATAAGGTTTAGGTGGTCTTGTAAGGTTAGGTGGTTGATTCTGACTGAGGCAATTTCAAGTTGAGGAAGTATGGATTCGGCTGTTGTTGTGACAGTGAATTGGGATCTGTAGATTATAGCTATGCCTCCTCCTCTTTTTCTGTTCCTTGTCCAGTGGGTGATCTTGTACCCTGGCGGGCATAGTTCTAAAATTATGGGGTCTTTGAGGTCATGAATCCAGGTTTTACTTATAAGTAGAAAATCGAGATTATCTGTTGTGATCCAATCGGTTATTGTCGTGGTTTTGTTAACTGCAGATTTGGCATTTATATAACCCATTTGTATTATTCAATGGGGTTCAATTGGGTTCGGGGATGTGATGATTTTTATTAGTTGTTTGTCTTCTTGGTTTTTGAGTTTGTTGTGTCCCTTCTTTCCTTTCTGTTGGTTGTTTCCGTAGGTGATCGGTTGTCCATTCCATTTTTTAATCTTATGGTTAGGTGTGTTGTATTTGGGTTGTGTGCATGGTTTGTATGCTGTGGGTAGATTATTGTTTGCGAGAGGGGTTGTTAGTGTTGGATTATTTGTAGTAAATAATTAGCAGATTTTAGTACACACAGCTTCAGCTTTAGAAATGTTAATTTCTTTCTTCATCTCTCTCTCATTCACCCCTGAATAATTCACTGCTGAGTCACTTTAAAGTTGAAGTAACAAAACATCTGTTTACTCACAGTTTGTAGTTAGATTATAATCAGACAGGCTTATATATACATATTACTATACATTTGTATTATCAGCTCCTTCCATGTGCTTAGATGGTAATGGATGCTCACACCACCATAGATCCTCTCAGGTTAGGAGAGATCATGAGCTCCATGTGCTCCATGTGCTGCATCTGCTGCATCTAACCCCCACAGGAAGTTGCATAGCTGTGTGACCTCTCTAAGTAATTCACATCAGAGGTCACAGAGTAATCACAGAGAAATAATAGGTGACAGGCAATGCATGTAAAATACAATACATTCCAACAAACCCCTTCTCATGCATAACTGTCATGCAATTATTTATTCATACAAAGTCCAAGCTTTATACGCAGATTCACAAAATGTTCTCTGGGTAACGGTTTGGTCATGATGTCAGCTGTCATCTCACTGGTGTGACAATAGTGTAGACTGATGACCCCTTCTTTCGCCAACTCTCGCACGTTGTGGTATTTCGTTGCGATGTGCTTGGTGCGTGACTGAACCTTGTCATTCTGTGACAGTCGGATGCAGCTCTGATTATCTTCCATTATCTGGATTGGTCTCTTTTCAGCTATTCCGAAATCCAGCAAAAGTTTTTCAATCCACATCAGTTCTCTGCACGCTTCCGATACGGCCACATATTCAGCTTCTGTAGAAGACAAACTCACAATACTTTGTTTATGACTGGCCCATGAAATTTGTACATTTCCATACATAAACACATATCCACTTGTGGATTTATAATTAGAATGATCCCCTGCCCAATCTGAATCACAGTAACATATTAGTTTTGGATTACTATTGGCTGAAACCTTTAATTTACAATCAATGGTACCCTTTAAATACCTTACCATCCTTTTAACTGCAGTCCAATCTGATTTGGTAGGTGAGCTGACCCTTCTGCTCAAAATTCCTACTGCATTTGCTATATCAGCCCTGTATGTGGTAGCTAGATATAAAAGCTTACCTATGGCTGATCTATATTGGATGTTATCTGGTAAAGGTTCTCTTACTGTTTCATCCTTCAGAAAATCAGTGATCATGGGAGTGCTTACAACTTGGGCATCTTGCATACCTAAACTTTCAATAAGCTCATTTATTTTCTGCTTCTGGCTTAGAAGATAAGAACCATCATTTTGTTTCTCAATTTCTATACCAAGATAGTATGACACATTACCAAGTTCTTTTATCTCAACATTGTGGTTTAAACACTTTACAATGTCCTTGTACTCTTGCTCACTTTTGCTTGCAATGAGCAGATCATCAACAAAAGCTAAAATGTATGCATATTGTCCATTTGTGCACCTAGTGTACAAGCATTTATCTGCTTCACCTTGTTTAAATCCTAAATTTGTCAATATTTCATGCAATTTTTCATTCCAACATTTTGCACTTTGCTTTAATCCATAAAGACCTTTGTTTAATTTACACACTAGCTGTCTTTGTTTTGTATTTATGAAACCTGTTGGCTGTTCCATGTACAAGTCTTCAGTTATATCTCCGTGAAGAAACGCTGTTTTCACATCAATGTGGTTGACTTGCATGCCTTTTGAGACTGCAATGCTCAGAAGTGTTCTTATTGTCGTGTGTTTCACTACAGGTGCAAACACTTCATCAAAATCTTCTCCATATTTTTGAAGATATCCCTTTGCGACTAATCTGGCTTTATACCTTTCCACTTTTCCTTGTGCATTCCTTTTTAACTTGAATACCCATTTGCATCCTATAGCTTTCTTGCCAGGAGGTAATTTTGTAAGAATCCAAGTATTATTTTTATCCAATGCATCAATTTCTTCTTGTGCAGCTTTATGCCATTCAGCAGCTTCTTCTGCTGGCATTTTCTCAATCTCATCCCATGTTAAGGGCTCTTGAGCTTCTGCTGACTTTGTTAGGTAAGACAGTCTTGGGGGTGGAACACCTTTGTTTTCCCTGGATGAGCGTCTGACAACAGGTTGGTCTGACCTTTCCGCATCCTCTAAATCTGAGAGTCCTTCTCCAATTGATTCCCCTTCTCCAACTGTACTGTCTTCTTCAATGATCCTTTCTGTGTCTGCTTCCTCTGCCTGTTCCTCGTTAGATACAGATGAGTTGCTTTCAGACATCTGCCTTGGTATGGCATTTATATACACTGGCATGTCTATTATGGTTCTAGTTTCATATTCTGGATGATAAGGCTCATCTGGGATAATCCAGCCTTTATCAACCCTTTTGTTTTCATCAAAATATGTAACATGTCTTATGCCAACAATGCCAGTTTTCAGATTCAAAATTCTATATCCTTTGTGTCCTGGAGTATAGCCAACTAAAATGCCCCTTTCTGTTGTGGAATCCAGCTTATGCCTTCTTTGCTTTGGTTCATGAGCATATGCTGTACTTCCAAATGTTCTTATGTGTGACAGGTTTGGCTTCCTACCATGCCATGTCTCATGTGGTGTGCGCTCAGCGCCTTTAGTTGGCATTCTGTTTTGTAGGTACACTGCTGTGAGAATGGCTTCCCCCCATAGTCTTTTAGGGAGATTGCTATCTGACAGCATACATCTGGTCATTTCCACAAGTGACCTAAATTTTCTCTCTGCAACAGAATTTTGCTCTGGTGTATAAGCTACTGTTGTGATATGCTGAATGCCTTCTTGTTCTAGAAATGTGCGCATGCTTTGTGAAGTGAACTCACCACCATTGTCGGTCTGAAGAACCTTTGGTTTTCTTTCAAATTTATTGCTCACCATGGCTACGTATTTCTTCAGCATGTCTGTGACTTGACTTTTCTCTTTCAGCAAATAGGCCACACAATATCTAGAGAAATCATCCAAGAATATTAGCACAAATCTGTTATTTCCCAATGATGGGATATTGAACGGTCCACATAAGTCACTGTGTATTAAGTCCAGCACTTTATTACTCCTATTTCCTGTGTATGCAGGAAATGAGGGTCTCACACCTTTTTGAGTAACACAGTCTATGCATTTCTCCATTTTACCAGCATCTGCACTTATCTGAATGCCGGTGGCCAGTTGCTTACTGTAAAGATCCTGGATCACCTTAGAATCACGATGTCCCAGGCGGCGGTGCCAGATTTCCAGACTACATTTACCATCATTCTTCCTTACTTGCGCCATATGTGAGGCTTCACCTGAAATGTTCAGCTTATAAACATCATTATGCATAAAAGCTTCAGCATACACTTCATCATTTTTAGAGATTGTGCACTTACTGTTTTCAAAATGAATCACAAATCCCTTCTTATCTAATGTAGATACACTAAGCATATTGCAAACTGCTTGGGGAATATACAAGACATCACTTACAGGAATTTCTTTAACTTCATTAGACACTTTGCATTTTAAGAATCCAATACCTTTTGCTTGGATCTTAGCAGTCCCTGCGTTTGCAGTTTTAAGAATACCTTCCTCTGGACACATTTCCTGAAAGAAATTCTTAGAATTGGTTAAATGGCATGTGCTCCCTGAATCCAAAATCCAAGTACTTTCATTTGAATTATTATTTACCATAGTCAAAGATTTTTCTGCCATTAGAAAGCCCTTGTGTTTATCTTTGTCCTTCATACATTTCCTGGTTTGAAAATTCTTTAGTTCCATTGGCTTAGGTGAGCTAGAGGGAGTGTTTTGTGTTTCCTTACACCATTTAGATACATGTCCCTCCTTTCCACATGAGTAGCAAATCAGCTTGCCCTTGGGTGGAGTTTTCCCATAGCTCCGCCTTCCTCTGTTCTTTGCCAAGAAATTTGTTTCATTTCTCTCTGACTTGCTTTGAGAACACATCTCCTCAGAATCATTTATTATGCATTCCTGCCTTAGTTTTGATGTTGTCTGTTCAAAAGATTGCCCTTCAATGGCCTCATTTACAGACCTAAAAACATCAAACTTCTTTGATAGTGAGGTAAAAAGAAATGCTCTTTTCAATGCATCACACATGGGAATTCCAGAAAGTTCTAGCTTTTGAAATGAAGACATAAGATGCATAATGTGATCATTACATTTACTTTTATCCCTTAATTTGGTTTCATTCAATTCTGCCAACCAAATTGGTTGCTGCTTTGCATATGTAGTTGCATACATAGTTCTCAGTTTATATAAAATGTCCTTTGGTGTATCTTTTCCCTCCACTAATATGGCTTGTTTCTCTGAGAGAGCTTCCAAAAGCATGCACTTCACATAATAGTTTGCATTGTCCCATTCAGCCATATTTTCAGCTGTTCTGTCTTGATCTAAGCATATATTTAATCTTTTTGCTCGAAGGAGACATATGAATCTTAATTCCCACTGCCGATAATTAAACTCAGTTAATCTAGGCACCTTGAGAGAATAGAACAATGGTGAATTTCTTCCCTCAGCCATTTTCTTAGCCTTCTGTCTGCTGTGTGGGGGGGAGAGAGAGACAGACTGAATCTTTCCTTTAAAACTTAAGAGAAAAATGTGGCCTTTTTTTCTGCCTGGTAATATTTCTCTTCTTTTTCAATTCCTGGCCCTGGGCCCATAACCCTTTTGTTGGATTATTTGTAGTAAATAATTAGCAGATTTTAGTACACACAGCTTCAGCTTTAGAAATGTTAATTTCTTTCTTCATCTCTCTCTCATTCACCCCTGAATAATTCACTGCTGAGTCACTTTAAAGTTGAAGTAACAAAACATCTGTTTACTCACAGTTTGTAGTTAGATTATAATCAGACAGGCTTATATATACATATTACTATACATTTGTATTATCAGCTCCTTCCATGTGCTTAGATGGTAATGGATGCTCACACCACCATAGATCCTCTCAGGTTAGGAGAGATCATGAGCTCCATGTGCTCCATGTGCTGCATCTGCTGCATCTAACCCCCACAGGAAGTTGCATAGCTGTGTGACCTCTCTAAGTAATTCACATCAGAGGTCACAGAGTAATCACAGAGAAATAATAGGTGACAGGCAATGCATGTAAAATACAATACATTCCAACAGTTAGTGCATGGTGAATTAGGTAGAGACAGTAGATGATTAGGAGTAGTTTGTTAGTGTTCATGTTGACGTTAGTGTATTTGGTGTTGTTGGGTAGTTCAGTATAATGCTATGTGAAGCATAAAAAGCATTTGAAAACAATTAGGGTTTAAAGACATTAAACAGGTAATAATACAGCATAGCAATACTTCCAATGTCCACGTTGTAGTATAGTCCTGCTGCAGCTCAGTGTCCTGCTATAAAATGTCTTGAGAGCATGGAGTCAGCCAACATGACAGTAGTTCCTACTACGATTTGGTATAATGCTATTAGATGTGAAATATCCAATTTAAACAGTATCACTTTGGCGACCGATCCAAGATGGCGCTTTAGAACGGACGGACGCCCAGATAGCTCCTGTGCCCCAAGTCTGGTCTTTTGGATAGTACGGCGCGTCCCTAGACAATGGGGAAGAGAAAGGGGAAAATTGGTGCCTCAGCCTCCTCGGGACCGGTCAGTAACCCCACCTTACACCAACCCACCTTGGAGAGCTATGGAATCCGGACGTCGGAGAAGCTGGAGCTTACCTCAGAGATAATCGCGCCGTTACCCGCGAACAGCAGCAACGAGGGAGTTACTCTAAGTTTTCCCTCGCTAGGCCTTACCCCGCCGCAACCCGGAAGCAGTGCTGCAGTTAGCGCACGCATGGAGGCGCCCGGAATGGGTTTAGTTGTCCAAGCGTGTGGAGGGGGCTCCTTCACTGACCTCTCTCTTGGTGGTGTATTTCCTGGAGGCTCGAGGATGGCTTCGACGCCTGCCCAGACCAGAGAAAGTGCTTCTCGGGAAGTCTGCGACTCGGTAAGACCTAAGACAATCACGTTGGATACTCTCTGGGAGGCGATACAGGGGATTAACTCATCCTTGAAAAATATTTCGGAGTCTCTTCGCTGAGAGACTGGGGAACTTAAAAATTGCTAAAGAAAGTATGAGAAACCCCTGGTAGAAGCTAACCAGATTAATGCTGCTGTCTGATTGTAACTCCAGTTATCACCTCCGCTGTAGGATAACTTATTCAGTTACCTTATTTTTCTTCCTTTATGATTGTATATAGATTTTCCTGAGTCTTGGATCATAATTGTGGACAATATGTATTTGAAAATTTATTGAACTGTATCTATTTCTCTTAATTTATTGTTTTCAGTGATTTCTGATTTATGTTCATTTGTGAATGGCATAAATAATAATTATAATAAAAAGATCTAAATATAAAAAAATAAACAGTATCACTTTGATTTTTCAAAGAGGGGGTCATCTGTATAATTCACAATATAGTATCCAACTCACATATTATTTAGCAGCTTCTTTATAGCATTCACATAGGCATTATTATATAGGATCTATCAGATGTCTCTGTTACCACCATTCAGGCTAATGTGAGCCAGGCACTTTTATGGTGGGCAGATATTCCTCATTTGATCCCATTAGATCCCAACTTTTTATTACAAATTTAATCAGACTTTAATTTAATTTAAATTCTGCTTAGCTTTAAAATTGTAGTATCATTATATTAATATTTCTTCCTTGTTTCTACTACGGAGACTTTCAGTCCGACATGAACTCATGTTTCGCAATGATTGCTGTTTCAAGGTATGTCTCCTAAAAAATAAAACGTAAACTATGAAACTTTGTTATAGTTTCTTATATCTTCACTATCAGATAGATTCATACAATAAGGTACCTGAATCAAACAGGAAAACATCTCAATGCTTATTCGCCATATATCAAAGATGGCCGCAGCGTTTTAGCTGTTTATATAGCGCAATTACGTAACAACTTCACTCAGTTTACTTCTTACACCAATCCCAGCGCCCACAGTTATAGCTCCTTGTTCCCTATAATTCAAAAGATTTTCTACATTTCCACCCTCCCACCCTACTTTAACGTGATCAATTACTCTCCATTTTATATCTGTAATTTTATGTTTACATTCAATCCAATGTTGGACCAATGGAGCTTCCTCTTTATTAGTTTGAATGCGAGATTTATGTTCATTTAAGAGAATTTTAATCGGTCGTTTACTTCTGCCAACATATATCGTCTCACATGGGCAAATTATCACATAAATCACCATGGTTGTCAGACAGTTCGTTAAAGTATGAGATTTCAACACTCGTTTTGTTTGAGGGTCCATCCACTCCGGACCTGATATTGTTTGATCGCACCATTGGCACTTCCTACAGCATATATGTTGAGGATTATCAGCATCATCCCTAGTACCTCTATTCTTCCTTTTAGATAATAATTCACCCAGATTTTTAGATCAAGAAAAAGCTAGTAGAAACAAGGAAGAAATATTAATATAGTGATACTACAATTTTAAAGCTAAGAATTTAAATTAAATTATAGTCTGATTAAATTTGTAATAAAAAGTTGGGATCTAATGGGATCAAATGAGGAATATCTGCCCACCATAAAAGTACCTGAATGGTGGTAACAGAGACATCTGATAGATCCTATATAATAATGCCTATGTGAATGCTATAAAGAAGTTATTAGATGCGAAATAAGCATATGTTAGTACCCACGACAGAAGGTTTTACTACAGTTCAGACTGTTGTTCTACGCTGCTTAGAGGACATATATTTAACCTACAAGGCAGTGAGTACTGCTACAGTTTGGTATAATGCTATCATATGCGTGAGAATCTTAGAGTTAACAACTAAGATAGTGATTCTTATTGCAATTAAATAACATCTTATCAGCTATATGGAAAGCGTGAGGTCAGCCAGCAAAAATGCTATCATGTGCATCAAAAACTTTGAGTCAACCCCAAGACAGTAAGTACTGCTACAGTTTGGTATAATGCTATCATGTGCATGAGAAGCTTAGAGTTTACCATTAAGACAGTGATTCTTATTGCAATTAGATGACATATTATCAGTCAAAGAGATAATATGCAAGTGAAAAGCAAGTACCATGTAACAAGTACAAACAAGTAAAAAGCAGGTACCATCTGACAAGATCAAACAAGAAAGATCTTAGTAATGACTCTACTTAATTCCCTTTTGTATAAGTATCTTCGTTCCAGGGAATAGGGTTTAGTTTGCTGGAAATGGGTTCCACTTATCTGTGAATACTCTTGTCCATACTTCTGTGATCTATCGGGGCTGTTCGTCTCCTCTGTCCTCTCGGCTTTATTGCCTCGTGTGTGGTGCTCCTGTCCTTCACCTCACCCTGCAGTCGCGGATAACCAGCCGCTCGCTGCTCTCCACGCTACACAGAGTGTGCAGGGGCGTTGTTGTTAATCCGGTGGTACTGTGATTATGGGTAGGCTCTGACGTTCTGTTTGTGGTAGCGCTGAGGCCCTAAGGTTGGGTGGGAGCTGCTCTCAGCATCGAACCGTCTGGTGAGGATGTCTGTAGGGCTCTCTTTAGTTGGTCTGGGCTCGGGCTCCTCTCCCTGTAGTTCCCGGTGGGTCCGTTCGTCCGGGGTGCGGGTGGGAGTCGAGGTCCGTCTGGGTGGTTCCGCGGCCCCGGGGCAGGTAGGTGTCGCGGTGGGGTGCACGGGAATGTCTCTGTTTCGGCTGCGCCTTCCGCTCTAGTTCCTTGGGAGGTCGTCTGCCCGGGTGAGCAACAGCTTACTGTGAGGCTGCCGGATCTTTGAACGTGGTCGCCTGTTTGATGTTCCTGTTCTAGGTTCTTTACCGATCGGGTCAACTCGTAGCAGCTCCGTGACCTTTTAGTCAGCAGGCCTTTTTCTGCCAGCCGCGTGGTCAAGTTCTCTGCTGGCCGCGTGGTCAGGGTCAGGGTTGGTCGCCAATGGTGCTGTGGGGTAGCCGCCCAATGGCAGCTGATTGGGAGAAGAGGCTGGTGGGAGCTGAGACTGTTTGGGATAGGGTCGGTAAAGAGTGAGTATTGGGAGAAGAGAGTGTTGGGTAAAATCTGGGTAAGGGGAGACAAGATGGGTTGAGAGAGATTCTAGAGGAAGGCTGACAGTCACTCAAAAGTGCATGACTCAGGACAAGGTATCTTTCAAAGATATTACCATAACAAGGAAGATAGGGCATCCCAATAGCGAGGTTGCAATAGAGACCATAGTAGACCAGGTGTCTTTAAATAAAAAGCAGACAGATTTTTCAAGATTGCAAATTATTACTTTCAACTGCTGAGCAAGTTGTAAATAGGAACAACAAACATAGTTTGAAATGTCTATATGCAAACGCAAGAAGCCTAAGAACTACGATGGGAGAGTTGGAATATACTGCACTAAATGAAACAATATGTATAATAGGCATCTCTGAGAACTGATGGAAGGAGGATAACCAGTGGGACACTGTCATACCAAGGTACAAATTATATCACAGTGATAGGGTGGATTGCATTGGTGGAGGAGTAGCATTATATGTTAAGGACAGCCTTGAATTGAATAGACTAAAAATTCTGCAGGACACAAAACACATTTTGGAATCCCTATGGATAGAAATTCCATGTGTAAAGGGGAAAAAGGATAGTGATAGGAGTGTACTACCATCCACCTGGCCAGGATGAACAGACTGATATAGAAATGTTATCAGAAATTAGAGAGGCTAACAAAATGGGGAACACAATAACAATGGGTGATTTCAATTACCCTGATATTGACTGAGTCAGGGCATGCCTGGGAGGTAAAATTCCTTGATGAAATCAAGGTCTGTTTTATGGAGCAGTTGGTTCAGGAACCAACAGGGGGGGTGGGGGCAATTCTAGACCTAGTCCTTAGTGGAGCACATGATCTGGGGCAGGAAATAATGGTGCCGAGGCCGCTTGACAACAGTGATCATATCATGATCAGATTTGATATAATCTTTAGAGTAAGAACACACAGGAAATACAATACATTAGCAATTAACTTTCAAAAAGGAGACTATGATAAAATGAGAAGAATAGTTAAAAAAAAAAAACTTAAGAGGAGCAGCTGCAAAGATCAAAAATTTACGTCATGCTTGGATGCTGTTCAAAAATACCATCCTGGAAGCCCAGGCCAGATATATTCCATGTATTAAAAAAGAAGGAAAGAAGGCCAAACGACAGTCAGCATGGCTAAAAAATGAGGTGAAGGAAGCTATTAGAGCTAAACGAAAATCCTTCAGAAAATGGAAGAAGGATCCAACTGAAAATAATAGGAAACAGCATAAGGAATGGCAAGTCAAATGCAAGGCGTTGATAAGGAAGGCAAAGAGAAACTTTAAAAAGAAGATTGTGTTGGAGGCAAAAACACGTGGAGGGGCATAATCGAAAGGGACGCCCAAGTTTTGTTGAGGACATCCTCGCAAAACGTCCCAATGGAGGGGCAGGGAAACCCGTATTATCAAAACAAAGATGGACGTCCATCTTTCGTTTCAATAATACGGTCGGGGACGCCCAAATCTTGAAATTTTGGTCATCCTTAGAGATGGTCGGCCCTAGACTCAGCTGTTTCTGATTTTCGGTGATAATGGAAACCAAGGACGCCTATCTCAGAAATGACCAAATGCAAGCCCTTTGGTCATGGGAGGAGCCAGCATTTGTAGTGCACTGGTCCCCCTCACATGCCAGGACACCGACCGGGCACCTTAAGGGGCACTGCAGTGGGCTTCATAAAATGCTCCCAGGAACTTAGAGTATGACATCTGAGGCTGGCAAAAATAGTTTGAAAGATGTTTTTTGAGGGTGGGAGGGGGTTAGTGACCACTGGGGAAGTAAGGGGAGGTCATCCCCAATTCTCTCCAGTGGTCATCTGGTCATTTCAGCCACCTTTTTGTGCTTTGGTCATAAGAAAAACAGGACCAGGTAAAGTCGTCCAAGTGCTCATCAGGGACGCCCTTTTTTTTCCATTATGGGTCAAGGACATCCATGTGTTAGGCATGCCCAAGTCCCGCTTTCGCTATGCCTCCAATACGCCCCCTTGAACTTTGGCCATCCCTGTGATGGAAAGCAGTTGAGGACATCCAAAATCGGCTTTTGATTATACCGATTTGGACGACCCTGGGAGAAGGACGCCCATCTTCCGATTTGTGTCGAAAGATGGGCATCCTTCTCTTTCGAAAATGAGCCTGACAGTCAAAACATTTTTAGGTATATTAGAAGCAAGAAGCCAGTAAAAGAATCAGTTGGACTGCTAAATGACAGAGGGGTAAAGGGGGCACTCAGGGAAGACAAGGCCATAGCGGAGAGATTAAATGAATTCTTTGCTTCAGTCTTCACCAAGAGATACCAATGCCAGAAATGGTATTCAATGCTGATGAGTCAGAGAAACTGAATCAAAACTCTTTAACCTGGAAGATGTAATAGGCAATTTGACAAACTGAAGAGTAGCAAATCACCTAGACTGGATGGGATACATCCTAGAGTACTGATAGAATTGAAAAATGAACTTGCAGTACTATTGTTAGTAATATGTAATTTATCTTTAAAATCAAGCATGGTACCAGAAGATTGGAGGGTGGCCAATGCAACCCCAATTTTTAAAAAAGGGTTCCAGAGGTGATCTGGGAAATTATAGACTGGTGAGCCTGATGTCGGTGCTGGGCAAAATGGTAGATACTATTATAAAGAACAAAAAGAACATATACATATGCATGGATTATTGAGACAAAGCTAACATGGATTTAGTGAAGGGAAATAATGCCTCATTGATCTACTACATTTCTTTGAAGGGGTGAACAAACATGTGGATAAAGGTGAGCCAGTTGATATTGAATATCTACATTTTCAAAAGGCATTTGAGAAAGTACCTCATGAAAGACTCGCGGAAATTAGAGAGTCATGGGATAGGAGGTAATGTCCTATTGTGGATTAAAAACTGGTTAAAAGATAGAAAACAGAGAGTAGGGTAAAATGGTCAGCATTCTCAAAGGAGAAGGATAGATAGTGGGGTTCCGCAGGGGTCTGTGCTGGGTTCACTGCTTTTTAACATACTTATAAATGATCTAGAGATGGGAACAACGTGTGAGGTAATTAAATTTGCAGATGACACAAAGTTATTCAAAGTTGTTAAATCGCAAGAGGCTTGTGAAAAATTGTAAGAGGGAGATTGGGCGTCCAAATGGCAGATGACATTTAATGTGAGCAACTGCAAAGTGATGCATGTGGAAAAGAGGAACCCAAATCTGGGAGTCATCATGGATAGGACGTTGAAATCTTCAGCCCAATGTGCTGCGGCGGTTAAGAAGGCAAACAGAATGTTGAGTATTATTAGAAAAGGGATGGAAAACAAGCATGAGGTTTTTATAATGACGTTATATCGCTCCATGGTGCGACCGCACCTGGAGTATTGTGTTCAGTTCTGGTCGCCTCATCTCAAAAAAGATATAAAGAAATTGGAGAAGGTACAGAGAAGGGCAACGAAAATGATAAAAGGGATGGGACGACTACCTTATGAGGAGAGGTTAAGAAGGCTAGGACTCTAGCCTGGAGAAAAGGCGACTGAGGGGTGATATGATAGAGGTCTACAAATTAATGAGTGGGGTAGAGTGGACAGATGTGAAGCGTTTGTTTACGCTTTCTAACAATAATAGAACCAGGGGACACAAGATGAAATTAGAATGTGGTAGGTTTAAAACAAATCGGAGAAAGTTTTTCTTTACTCAGCGCGTGGTTAGACTCTGGAACTCATTGCCAGAGAAGGTAGTGACGGCAGCTGGCCTTGCTGAGTTTAAAGGGGGTCTGGACAGATTCCTGAAGGAAAAGTCCATTGATCATTATTACATTTTGGGTTTTTGCCAGGTTCTTGGGGCCTGGACTGTCCGCTGTCGGAGACAGAGTGCTGGGCTTGATGGACCTTTGGTCTTTTCCCAGCGTGGCAGTGCTTATGTACTTATGTAACTATAGTTACGTGTTGCAAGGTTCCACATTAGAAGTCACCGACCAGGAAAGGGATCTAGGTGTCATTGTTGATGATATTTTGAAACAGTGGCGTAGCTACGTGGGGCCTGAGGGGGCCGGGGCCCCCCTCCCGGCGAACCCGCCCCCGCCGCCGCCTACCTTTACTTTTGCTGGCGGGGGATCCCACTCCCCGCCAGCCGACGTCTTCTTCTTAGTCGCTTCCCGCTCTTCAATTTGTTTGCTGACGTCCTGCACGTACAACGTGCAGGACGTCAGCAAACAAATTGAAGAGCGGGAAGCGACTAAGAAGAAGACGTCGGCTGGCGGGGAGTGGGATCCCCCACCAGCAAAAGTAAAGGTAGGCTGCAGCGGCGGCGGGTTCGCGGCGGGAGGGGGGGCGGCAATGTCGGCGGTGGGGGGGCGGCGCCGGGGGGAGGGCTAAAATGTGCCCCCTCCCCCCGGGCTCGGACCCCTCTCCCACGGAAGGCTGGCTACGCCCCTGCTTTGAAACCCTCTGCTCAGTGTGCAGCAGCAACTAAGAAAGCAAATAGAATGTTAGGTATTATTAGGAAAGGAATGGAAAGCAAAAATGAGAATGTTATAATGCCCTTCTATCGCTCCATGGTGCAACCGCACCTTGAATACTGTGTGCAATTCTGGTCACCGTGTCTCAAAAAAGTTATATTGGAATTAGGTACAGAGAAGGGCAACAAAAATGATAAAGGGGATGAGATGACTTCCCTATGAGAAAAGGCTAAAGCAGCTAGGGCTCTTCAGCTTGGAGAAGAGACGGCTGAAGGAAGATATGATAGAGGTCTATAAAATAATGAGTGGAATGAAATGGATGGACATGAATCACTTGTTTACTCTTTCCACAAATATTAGGACTAGGGGGCGCACAATGAAAATATTAAGTAGTAAATTTAAAACAAATCAGAGAAAATATTTCTTTCCTTAACGTGTAATTCGTAACTCTGGAATTCGTTGCCAGAGAATATGGTAAAAGCAATTAGCTTAGCAGGGTTTAAAAAAAGGTTTGGATAACTTCTTAAAAGAAAAGTCCATAAGCCATTATGACGATGGACTTGGGGAAAATCCACTGTGTATTTCTAGGATAATCAACATACAATCTATTTTACTGTTTTGGGATCTTGCCAGGTACTTGATGGACTTTCAGTCTGTCCCATGTTCTTATCTCCATTTTATTTACACATACAGTATTGTTCCGAGTCCACCTGAGCAGTTGGACTGGCTACATCATTGGAATGGGATACCCCCCCCCCCCCCCCTTTATCAACCACGGGTGCATGTACCATTCACTTTATCCAACACTGATCCTGGCTCTCATGTTGAAATCTTTTTGCCACTATCTTCAAAAATAGTGAAGATCACTGACGTGCCATCATATGATGGGATGTAGATTCCAAGCCAAGTCTGATACAAACACTCCCTTCTGGAACTGGTTAACTTGGCTGCTCTTTATGGCAAATCTACTGGGACCATCAAAGACTTGGGCAGGAGACATTCGGAGCGGTTCCCACTCCCAACTGCTGTGGGCACGGGCTAAGGATGCAACACAAAAGCAATGTGGCCCTTGGGGAATTGTAGTATGCCCTGTACTGCTGGTACATTTACCAGTTGGATCCTGATTCATCTGACAGGGTTGATCCAGTCCTGGGTTTAACGAATTGCATTCAGGGTCTTCTTCTGATCTCCCCATTCCAATACCTAAGAAAAGCAAGACTACAAGTCCCTGCATGCAATGGGGTCAAACCAGGACAGGATCAACTGACCTTCCCATGAAGCATGTGACCATTCCTCAGACCTTTCCTGTCCTACTTTTCCTCATGTGTTATCTGCTGTTTCAGTTTGCTATGTTTTCCTTTCCCTGACATATTTTTAAAAATTGTAAACTGCTTACATTTCCTTGGAAAATATGCTGTATATCAAATAAATTGAACCTTGAACTTTGAACTATTTTTTATCCATCACTGCCCCTACACTGTAAATTCTTTTTTTTTTTTACCCCACAAGGCCCTCACCTATAATGCTGGCTTTTGACCAGCACTTGGGGTTTTCCTTTCACCCAGAGGTTAGACCTCCCTAAACCCACAATTTTAGCTCCAGAAGGAATTTCAATCCCTACCTGTGGTTTTGAAACTCTTCCAGAGCTTTGACTCCCATTTGTAATTTTGACTCACTTTTTATATTTTGATGGCAACCTAGAATTTTGACTCCTACTTGATAATTTGATTCTCTAGTTAGGTTTTGATCTTCCCATGAAACACTTACTATTCCTCAAACTTTTGAGCCATCATTCACTTTCGACTGGAAATTCGTTTTTTAACCCCACATGACCCTCACCTATAATTTGGAACCAGTCAGAACCAATTTGAACCAGTTGGAACTTGGTTTGAATCAGTTTGAACTGGTCAGAACCAGCGGAACCAGTTTGAACTAGTTGGTGGAGGAGTAGCCTAATGGCTAGTGCAGTGGGCTTTGACCCTCGGTTCGGTTCCCATTCTCACTTAACCTTCCATTGCCCCAGGTACAAAAACTTAGATTGTGTGCCCCCTAGGAACAGAGAAAGTACTTTGTATATAATGTGTACAGCACTATGTACATCTAGTAGCACTATAGAAATGATTAGTATTATTAGTGAACCAGTTTGAACTATCCTGCTTTTGGTTTTGGACACATCACTGTATATTGACTGACTCTATCCATAGGGTGCTCTGTAAGCAAAGTTCCCTCCAAGCTATGCACTGCAGAATATGCAGGAGTCCATTGTGCATGCTCTTACCATAGTTTCAATTGTACGGGGCAGACAACTCTCCTGAAAGCATAACCCGCTTGCTCCATGCACATGAAACATAAGATTGCAGCACAGCCCCCAGTGGTAAGAACGCGGGTGGCAGACTCCCACACAGCTGAGGGAACATTATGTATGAGCTGAGGATGTCATAGAGCAGGTGTGAGGTGGGAACAGCTAACCCTCAAGAAATCTGGCCCAAAGTGACCTTTTCTTGCATACAGCATCATGTTTCTGACTCATGACTCGTGTGCTTCTGATGCTCAGTGATGATGTGCTTATCATATGTGGGTTTCTCAGTCTTCTGGTGCAGAGCACAGTCTAACTACGTGGAGCAGATTTCACTTTCAGTCCTCCCTCAGGGATGTGAATCTTCTCCTTATGATGGAGGAGCAATGCTTACTTCAACCTTTAAGGTATCTCTGGTGCATAGCCATCCCCTATTATCTCTCTTCCTGATGGTAATATGCATACTGGACACAGACTACAGGGAATTAAGTGCCAACAATATTTTAAATAATGTACACCAAAATAATACAACGTATTAAACAGAATAGTATTTGCAGAATTTTGGTAATATATGCAGGTACTTGGCTAGCAGTCAATTCTAGCTCCGTGGGCTAGTGTCTTCCTGTTGTGTTCAGCAGCACTTTAACAGAAATCCTGTAGTCACCAGCAACCATAAAGTGATTTGCCCAGTAGGCTACCAAATGGCCGCCAGACTTCAGATCTGCCATCCTTTAGTTTTTTGTTTTGTTACCAAACATATTTGGAATAGGTTATCATCTGTATCAGCTGTACTAATGGTTAGAGCAGCAGGCTACCAACCAGGGAAGCTAGGGTTCAAATCCCATTGTGGCTGCTTAAGTTCTTGAACAAGTCACAACACTCCATTGCCTCAGGTACACACACTTATTTTGTTTATTGATTGGGATTTATTAACCACCTTTATGAAGAGCTTCACCCAAGGTGGTGTACAGCAGGTACAGTTTACCTAAATATAGAATTGTGAAATATAGATACCCGTGTTATAGAATTGCCCTTTATGGGGGGGGGGGGGGGGGGGGAGAACAGAAGTGGTGGGATCCCTGAGCCCCTTTGCTGCTGTTGTGGGGAGATGGAAAGTTGGGTTGTAGGATGCTCCACTAAGATATATTTGCCACCTAGGGATTTGCAACGGTCCAGCTTGCTCTGTTTTCCCAGAAGGAAGTGTATTGATGTTCTTGGAAAGTGTTTTCTAAGCAGTGATCATGGTAAACTGGTACACTGTTAACGCTCATCACAGCCCTTTCATTATGTTAAAAAACAGTCTCTTTCAGAAATTTGTAAGGTGTAAACAACATATCAAAGTGTATATATTCCTTGTCAATGTTACACCCTACAAACTTCTGAAGAAGGCTGTTTTTTGACATAATGAAAAGTGTTGAGCTGATCATTGACAGTACATCTGAGAGTCTAAGATCGTATCCAGGCAACGTACCCCGATTTAAGAGTGAGGTTCATTCGTGTAACTGTTATAGGATATACAAAACTAACCCATCTGAAGATGTTATTCTGCAAGGTAAGAAATTACTTGCTGTCACTGTCAGCGCTTGTTTCGCTGCCGCTTTCTCAGGGGACTCGAGCAGGGAACATTCTGCAGTGAGACAACTCAGAATGTGCCCTGCTCGAGTCCCCTGAGAAAGCGGCAGCGAAACAAGCGCTTGTCGGGACCTGCTGAGCCAGGAAAGATAAGTGGAACACTGGCAGATGAGAGCTTACTGAACCGATAGTTGTTTTGGAAATAACGATTGTTGAGAAATAAGCGAATTAAGCCAAAAACCGATAAAAATACAAAAAGAAAGAAAAATAACAAAATGGTAGGAGGAGGTTTGAGGTCTATGATTATTCACAATCACACGAAGGGGATTAACATTGAATTTTGGAATTGCTACTCAGCGACAGATCCCTGTGATCTATGAGACCTCCCTTCCCTCTATAAAGATACATGCTCATGGAGGATCCTTGCCCCTTTGGTCTTACAGCTTGGCCATTGAAAGGGCTTGCTTGAGATGAAAAGGTTTATTCTGATTCAGTCAGTCATTTGCTACCTTTTTTTGAGGTTCGGTAATGCTCTACACTATGGCATCTGCGAGGGTGCGGAGGATGTTTGAGGGCTGGTGTTCTGAGCGCGAGCTTTCTCCCTTCTCGGCCTGTGCCCTGACAATGGCAGATACAAATCAAGGTAAGGCATACATAAAACGTAGCACAGATGAGTTTATCTTGTTGGGCAGACTGGATGGACCGTGCAGGTCTTTTTCTGCCGTCATCTACTATGTTACTATATGCATTTAGGAGTAAGAAACAAGCAAGAAACTGGATAACCATAATGAATATGCTAATGTAACAGCCCACCCTTTGACCCCAGTCAAACTACACCTTTGCTGACTTGCCCAAGATCACAAGGAGCAGCAACACAATTTGAACTGGGCAGCCCAGTACTCGAACTGCTCGGTTGTTCCTCCTGTACTCTGTAGTTATTGTTAAATTTTGTCAGCCCTGAGTAACAGCTAACCAAAATCTAAATAACTGTAAAAGTGCAGAAGATCATCAGTATCCTGTGGGCAGTTCTGAACACTGGTCTCAGATTCTAGGAAGCCACACAAACTGTGTTCACTGTCATGTGAGTGGGTGGAAGGAAGAATTCAAAATGAGCAGACGGCAAAGCAGAACTCAGAGGGGCAGGAGCAGCAGCAGAGGAAGGACCCAGAGACCACGGTGGCAGCAGCGGTAGGAAGATACTCCACTGCTGGGCAGCATGACAATGTTTCTGCATGGGAGAGTTGTGGGAAGCTGGCTGTGGAACACCTGTTTTTCGCTCTTTCTGCTGGGTCCGTGGTTTTGGGCACAACCAGCCCTGGCTCTCTCGTGCATGCCTGACCATTTCCAGACCTTCACTGTGCAAGGTTACAAGTGCTGCAAGGTGTGTCCCTCAGGTAAGGAAACCGTCTATTATTGGTTCTTCATGGTAGAAATAACTAGGAAAAAATCCATACCCCAAAATAATTACATTTCTGTTTCTATTTCATACCCTGCTGACATCAAGGGAAAATTACACAAACTGCTAGTATTAAACATTCAGGGGCCCAGATGAGCAACCTGGGAGGGAGTCCAAGGCCGCCAGGCATGGGGGTCCCAGCAGTTTGAGGGCCCACATCAACTGCCCTGCCTGGCACCCCTTAACGTCAGCCCTGATTACACAGGATCTTCAGTATACCTCGTTTTTTTGGCTGTGTTCCTCATTCTGCGGTGTGTTGCCTATACCCATGCTCCTGTGTCCCATACTTCTATATTTCATTGGCTCAATGTGTTTGTTATTTTTGTATATTATCTATGGTTTTTAGCTGTTTTATTGTTTAATGCTATAACGTTTTATAGAAAACCATTTTGTTGTTAGACAGTAGATCAGGGATTTTCAACCCTGTCCTCAGGGCACACCCAGCCAGTCGTGGTTTTCAGGATATCCCCATTGAATTCAATGAGGATATCCCAAAAACCCCGACTGGTTGGGTGTGTCTCGAGGATTGGGTTGAAAACCTCTGCAATAGATAGTTGTCAAATGTATTAAACATTAAAGATATGGTGCCCAAATTTGGGCGCGGAAAGAAAATGAGTGCTAAGCACTATTCTATAAACAGAGCTCTGAATTGTGCGCCATTGATAGAATAACGCTTAGTGCCAGGATCCGTGTTCAATTTTGGGCACGAGGATTTACACCAACTGAAAAACCTGGTGTAGGTGCAGATCTGCCATATTCTTTAACATTCTGCGCAAATTCTAGGAAAGCCCGTGCCCCACCCATGCCCAGCCCGTGGCCACACCCCCTATTCAGATCTGCATGTAAGCGTTTGCTTGCATATCTTTATAGAACACGGACTACAAAAATGCACGATAAATTCAAATGATTGCCAATTAACACCAATAATAGATTGTTAGGGACCAATTTTGGGCACTAATTGGTTTGTTATTCAATTAAATTGTGTGCACGCCCAAATTTGCATGTACAATTTTGAGCACCATGTATAGAATTGACTAGTAAATCAGCATGCTGGGCCCTATATTCTGCTGGGGCAGTTGTCGTATATAGTTCCAGTCCCATCAGTGGCACTATCCATTTGCTTAGTGCCACTGAATATATATGTCTATGTGGTGACCGCTGTCATTGATTGTCCCTATATTTATTCAACCACTAACCCCCAGATTCTACATAGTGCGCCTAGAGATCTGCGCCAAAATAAGGTCTCAGGTCAAAAAAAAGGACGCACGCTGGTTTTAATTTTGCCGCGTGTCCATTTTCGGCCAAGGCCTTTTTTCCAGGTGTGCTGAAAAATGGACCTGCGCCTGTCCAAAACACGCGCCTACTCCAGCAAGACCATTTTTCGGTGCGCCTTAGTCGGCACTGATTTCAGCGCCAGTTTTTTAGGCGTCATATATAGAATCTCCCCCTAAACGGATGAGTTGCCTATTCAGTGGTTGAACGTTGCTGTTAAATTGATACTTTCTGGTGCCTGCTTCCACTCTTCCCCTAACTTGGCCCCTGTTTATTTTGATAATAGCTTTCAGGCTTGCAGGTGGTATATTAAAAAAAATAAAATAATAATAAATCTGGCTGTTTAGTGCGTTAAATGGTCCAGAACTATCCATATAACTTACAAAGCGTCTGGATAAATGAGTTATGTGTTTACTGGCGGGTGGTAAATGACTAATTTCTTCTCGTATTGTCAAAGGAAAGGTCATTAGTGTCCCAAGACCTGAACCTCAAGGGGTCCTTTTACTAAGCTGTGGTAAAAAGCGGCTTGCGATAGTGTAGGCGCACGTTTCGGGCGCACACAGAAATATTTTTCCGCGCACGAACCAAAAATGCCTTTTTAAATTTTTTGGCGAAAATGGACGTGTGACAAAATCAAAATTGCTGCGCATCCATTTTGGGTGTCTGACCTTACCGCCAGCCATAGACCTAGTGGTAAGGAATCTACGCGGTAAAGACCTACGCGCATCAGATGCCACTTGGCGTGCGTCCAAAAATAAAAAATATTTTCCAGACACGCATAGTGGACGTGCGTCAAAAATGAAATTACCGCGAGAGGCATGCGGTAGTCGGTCAGTAAGTTCATTTTGGCGCGCGTTGGGCACACGTAGAGCCTAACGCGGCTTAGTAAAAGGGGCCCTAAATTATTTAACTAATTTTAGGATTGATGGACTAAAGGACACTTTTACAAAGCTGCGGTAAGCACAAATGTGTGCTAACCACAGCAAAAAATGGCATACCGTGGGGTGTGCCGAGACATCTCGCAGTAAGTTCGCCATTTGCACGCACTACCACATACTAAAAAATACAATTTATTTTTGGGCGCAGAGAGCATGTCTAGGGGTGGAGAGAGGGCATGTTCTGCGCTAATCGGTTAGCTCAGCTACATTGACGCATGCTAACTGTATAGTCCAGGGCCACTGAGAGACTGTGCCAGGCCCGGGACAAAACGGTCGCCGGGCCCCCCCTCCACCCGCCACTGGGCCCTCTCTCCACCCCCAGGCCCTCTGCACTGACCTTAAGCGCCTCACCTTCGAAGGCACAGCAAGCAGCAGCAGACCATTCCTTCCTTCCGTGTCCCGCCCTCGCAGAAGTTACATCAGGCGAGGGCGGGACACGGAAGGAAGGAGTGGTCTGCCACTGCTTGCTGTGCTTTTGAAGGTAAGGCGCTTAAATTCAATGCCAGGGAGTGACGGCGGGCAGGCCGGACTGCGGCGGCGTGCCCCCCCCCCCCCCGGAGGCCTGGGCCCGGGGAATTTTGTCCCCCCTGTCCCCCCCCTCTCGGCGGCCCAGGTATAGTCCCTTCAAGGGCTCGCGTTTTAATGGCCATACACTAATGGCAAAATTAGCTCCTGGCCATTAATACCAGAAATAGAAATTTTGGCCATTTTACCCCAGCATAAAATTGGCCTTAGCAGGTGAGAATGATCCTCATAAGGGTGCATTAAGATCACTTTTTATTGCTGTCTGGAAAAAGGGCCCCTGAGTGTATGCCTTATCTGTCTTGTCTATAAGCCTATGTTGTTGATTTATGAATAACTGAAACGCCTACACAAGCCTACAGAATCTAACAGGATTTCCTTTCCTATCTTAATGAAATTCTGGCTTTCCCCTCATTTCCTCTAAATAAGAGGCAAGAAACTATCTTAGACTACACCTCCCAAATTGCAAAAAAAGTGATCTACAAAACTGTCCACTCTGCAGACTTCACTTACCTAGGAACCAAATGGTGGAACTCCTTACCACCCAAAATAAGAAATCTACAGGAATATACTAGATTCTGCAAGATGCTCAAATTGTTCCTATTCAAACAAACCCTCACAAAGAATAACCATACCTCAAACTGCTAATTATTACCTGAATTGGTTATTTCTCTATTTACCATTAACCTTCTCTTTGCTTGATGTACAATTTCTCATTCATAATAGATATTCTAAATGTTAAACATCCATAGCTATCCCAGTATATTTATGATACTGTCTGTATTGTAAAATTGGATTCTTACAACAAATTACTTTCTTATGCATTATTCTTTGTTATGTATCCTATACTGTTTATTGTAAGCCACATTGAACTCAAACTTGTTTGGGATAATGTGGGATATAAATGTCACAAATAAATAAATAAATTTCTTCACAGCTGTTCCTTCATTAGTCTCCACCACCATTACATACATCGCATTTACCCTCTGAAGTCTCTAATTCATGTTTAATACAGTGTGTCTGGCTGGAAATGTGTACACTCAACCAGTGCCGTAGCGAGGGTGGCTGACACCCGGGGCGGGACGCCACTGCGCACCCCCTCCCCGGGTGCAGCACGGCGCACCCCACCGGGGTGCATTCTTACCACTGGCGCAGGAAAGGGGACGGGTGGGAGGGCCGCTCCGCCCCGAGTGCATGTCGCTGGGAGCTGCGTTGGCTCCGCTGGTTCCCTGCTCTCTCTGCCCCAGAACAGGAAGTAACCTGTTCTGGGGCAGAGAGAGCAGGGAACCAGTGGAGCCGACACCCCCCCCAGCGGCATGCACCCGGGGCAGACCACCCCACCACCCCCCTTCCTACGCCACTGCACTCAACTGCTATAGAGATTTGTTGATACAGGGAGTAGCCTATGGTTAAAGCCGTAATCCCATTGTAAGTCCTTGTTACTTAATCTTCCATTACATCAGGTATAAACTAACTTCCTGATAGCCAGGAACGGCTCCTGGCCGCTTAAATATTGTTTAGCTGGCTAACTGCTAATATTCAATGGGAGGTAGTCGGTTGTCTCCGCTCAATATTTGCGGTTAGCTGCTAGCTGCTAACCGGCTATGTCATACGACTTAGCCAGTTAGCTGAGAATATTCAGTGCTGGCTGGCTGGCTAAGTTTGGCGTGCAAATCGGATCGCTTAAATAGCAGTCCTATCTTTGCCCGCTATTAACTTAATCGGCCAGCACTGAATATTCACTTGGGGTTTTTTTTTTTACTAAGGCGAGCTGGCGTTTTTAGCGCGCACTAAAAATAGGTGCGCGCTAAATGCTAGAGACGCCCAAGGGAATACATGGGTGTCTCTGGCATTTAGCGTCTGCCTATTTTTAGCGCACGCTAAAAACACCAGCGCACCCCAGATATTTAATTTTGCTGGAAACAGCCCGGCATTGAATATCCAGGTTGAGCATTGGCATTGAGTGGACAGCACGCTGCCTGGCGCTGGCTGAAAATCACCCGGTCAGATTTTAGTATACAGAGAATTACTTTCAGTTCTTGAGTATAGCTCACTTTGAAGTATTAGTGAAAAAGTATGAGCTAAATCCAAACCTCTTACACAATGTTTAAGCCTGGTGTTTTTTCTGTATCTTTTGGATTGACCTGATATATAAGACTTTGTTTCATTTCTTCCTGTAGCACAGGGGTTCTCAAGTCAGTCCTCGGGACACGCCCAGTCAGTCAGGTTTTCGGGATACCCACTATGTATATGCATGAGATATCTTTACATACATCGGAGGCAGTGCAGGCCAATCTATCTCATGCATATACATTGTGGATATCCTGAGAATCAGACTCAAACAGTGGCGTAGCCACAGGTGGGCCTGGGTGGGCCAGGGCCCACCCACATAGGGCTCAGGCTCACTCAACAGTAGCACACATTTGCTGGTAGCTGATGGGAGTCCCAAGCTCAGCCAGCTGAAGACTTCCCCTTGATGGTAACGAAAACAGTACTCTCCATGCCGCTTTCCCACCTGCTGAGATATTTTTTTTTTTTTGGGGGGGGGGGGAGAACACTTGGTGCCCACCCACTTCTTGCCTAGGCCCACCCAAAATCTGTAGTCTGGCTACGACCCCTGGTCTCAAAGACTGGGTTGAGTACCTCTGTTATAGCATACGGTCACATTCATCTCAGTTTGTTTTCATTTCATTGTCTGTTCCCACAGAGAAGGCACAAGACGAGCCGTGCCAAGATGCCAAGGATCAGGATTGCAAGTGTGCAGCTGGGTTCCAGTGCCACAACCCATCCTGTGATTACTGTCTGCGCCTTCCCGCCTGCAACAAGGGACAAACAATCAGGAGAAGTGGTAAGCAGCACAACTAAAGATCCACGAGGTCTCCACTGGAGCGATAAAGAGAAGCTCTGGGGTTCTACGCAGCCCTGTGTGTGCTGTATGAAAATGGCACCATCACAGAGACCTCCAAGCCCTTCATCTGGGTAATCTGAGAGCCGCAACGAGGGAAGGCAGGGGGACCAAATTCCCCGGGTCCGGCCTCCAAGAGGGGCCCGGCGGTCTCTCTATCTCTCTCCTGCTCCTGAAGAAAACTCCGGTGCTGAGCCCCCCTTGGAAGGTGGGGAGGAGCGGACACAGCGGGGCTTTGGGCCAGGGCCTCTGGCGGGGGTCCCCCCAGGCCCCGCCAGCAGAAGAGGTCTTCCTTCAGCGCTGCTCTTCACTCTGCTGCATTGCCTACCAAGCAGCTGCTTTTCTCCTCCATTGAAACCGAACATGCACAACTTGAGAGAAAAAGCAGCCACAGGGGCAGGGCAGGCAATTGCAACGGAGATAAGAGCAGCGCTGGTGGAAGACTTTGTTTGCAGGCAGGGCCTTGGGATCCCCGCCAGCCTAGGGTTACCATATGTCCGGATTTATCCAGACATGTCCTCTTTTTGAGGACATGTCCGAGCAAACAGGCGGGTTTTGCCAATCTGCCCGTTTGTCTGGATTTCTGGACAAACGGGCAGATTGCTAGCCTCCCCTCCCCTTAGTTACTACTGCCCTGGTGGTCTAGTGACCTCTTCCGCCTTCGGAGCAGGAAAGAGCCCCCTCTTTCCTGCCCGGAGCGCTGCCCTGTATGCATCCTCCCTGTTGGTGATCTCGGCACCAATTCAAAATGGCCGCCGAGAGTTGAAGCGACCTCACGAGACTTCAACTCTCGGCAGCCATTTTTAATCACCGCTGAAATCACCAACAGGAAGCATGCGTGCAGGGCAGCGCTCCGGGCAGGAAAGAGGGGGCTCTTTCCTGCCTCGAAGAGGTCACTAGACCACCAGGGCAGTAGTAAGGTAAGGGGAGGGGGGTGACGGGGAGGGGGGGTGACAGGGTGTGTGACAGGGGAGAGGGGAAAATGTGACGGGGCGGAGCGAGGGCGTGAAAGGGGGCGGGGCGGGTGTGTGGTGGGGGCGGGGCATGTGTCCTCCTTTTGGGGGACAAAATATGGTAACCCTTCACCAGCCAAGGTATTTGTAGTTGCGACTGGGGGGGGAGGCAGCAGCGGTGATGATCCTGGGGGGGGGGGCGATGATCTGGGGGCGGCAGCCCTGCCCCAGGCCCGGAGGCGGCCCTGCCCTGGGCCCGGCTCAGTCTCTTGGCGGCCCTGGAGAACTGCATAGAAAGTCAGATGACTCAGGCTGTGTTACAAGTTGGAGGAGGAAAATAATGGACCCTCAAGTTCCTTCTGTCTGTTTTACTTATGGACCCCAAGCTCCATCCATGTCTGTTAAAAGGGGGAGCTAGGGACATGATGGACACTAACCCCCAACTTCTATATATAGCGTCTGGTACTGTATGATGAGCCCTTCCTATCTTCCCATTGCAGGTGAACAGCAATATACATATGAATGCACGTATTGTGAAGACAATACTTATTATGTCCCTGAGACCGGCCTCTGCAAGAAATGGACAAAGTAAGACTCAGAATCTTGGGGGGGGGGGGGGGGGGGGGGTTGTGTGGGTGTGGGTGTGTTGTGTGCGTGTGTGTGTGCGTGTGTATTGACATGATTTAAAGGGATGTGCTTTTGTTGGCCAGCACATTTTTGAAGAATAACAGGTATCAGGCTTGCTTCAGACCTGATTGTTTGGGAAAAAGATTAGGAGATCCGGGGAAGAGCTGAAAGGAGGAGTTGGTCTGTGGCAATTTTAAAAAAATATTTTGGCAAGGGAAAAGCCACACACTCAATACGATTGTTATTTCTTTTTTGCTTTCTTGTTTATTTATTTATTTTTTAAAAATGTATATCCCGCCTACAACCTAAGCGGTTTCCGGATAACCATACATAATAAAATCAAACATAGACATGTCATCACAATAAAACAACTTTGTGCCAAGTCCAAACCTGAAATTCATCTCAACAAACCGTTGCATCTTCAATATTTTCTTAAATTGTACAGTATTTGCACACATACCTACAGTGGTGGAAATAAGTATTTGATCCCTTGCTGATTTTGTAAGTTTGCCCACTGACAAAGACATGAGCAGCCCATAATTGAAGGGTAGGTTATTGGTAACAGTGAGAGATAGCACATCACAAATTAAATCCGGAAAATCACATTGTGGAAAGTATATGAATTTATTTGCATTCTGCAGAGGGAAATAAGTATTTAATCCCTCTGGCAAACAAGACCTAATACTTGGTGGCAAAACCCTTGTTGGCAAGCACAGCGGTCAGACGTCTTCTGTAGTTGATGATGAGGTTTGCACACATGTCAGGAGGAATTTTGGTCCACTCCTCTTTGCAGATCATCTCTAAATCATTAAGAGTTCTGGGCTGTCGCTTGACAACTCGCAGCTTCAGCTCCCTCCATAAGTTTTCAATGGGATTAAGGTCTGGTGACTGGCTAGGCCACTCCATGACCCTAATGTGCTTCTTCCTGAGCCACTCCTTTGTTGCCTTGGCTGTATGTTTTGGGTCATTGTCGTGCTGGAAGACCCAGCCACGACCCATTTTTAAGGCCCTGGCGGAGGGAAGGAGGTTGTCACTCAGAATTGTACGGTACATGGCCCCATCCATTCTCCCATTGATGCGGTGAAGTAGTCCTGTGCCCTTAGCAGAGAAACACCCCCAAAACATAACATTTCCACCTCCATGCTTGACAGTGGGGACGGTGTTCTTTGGGTCATAGGCAGCATTTCTCTTCCTCCAAACACGGCGAGTTGAGTTCATGCCAAAGAGCTCAATTTTTGTCTCATCTGACCACAGCACCTTCTCTCAATCACTCTCGGCATCATCCAGGTGTTCACTGGCAAACTTCAGACGGGCCGTCACATGTGCCTTCCGGAGCAGGGGGACCTTGCGGGCACTGCAGGATTGCAATCCGTTATGTCGTAATGTGTTACCAATGGTTTTCGTGGTGACAGTGGTCCCAGCTGCCTTGAGATCATTGACAAGTTCCCCCCTTGTAGTTGTAGGCTGATTTCTAACCTTCCTCATGATCAAGGATACCCCACGAGGTGAGATTTTGCGTGGAGCCCCAGATCTTTGTCGATTGACAGTCATTTTGTACTTCTTCCATTTTCTTACTATGGCACCAACAGTTGTCTCCTTCTCGCCCAGCGTCTTACTGATGGTTTTGTAGCCCATTCCAGCCTTGTGCAGGTGTATGATCTTGTCCCTGACATCCTTAGACAGCTCCTTGCTCTTGGCCATTTTGTAGAGGTTAGAGTCTGACTGATTCACTGAGTCTGTGGACAGGTGTCTTTCATACAGGTGACCATTGCCGACAGCTGTCTGTCATGTAGGTAACGAGTTGATTTGGAGCATCTACCTGGTCTGTAGGGGCCAGATCTCTTACTGGTTGGTGGGGGATCAAATACTTATTTCCCTCTGCAGAATGCAAATAAATTCATATACTTTCCACAATGTGATTTTCCGGATTTAATTTGTGATGTGCTATCTCTCACTGTTACCAATAACCTACCCTTCAATTATGGGCTGCTCATGTCTTTGTCAGTGGGCAAACTTACAAAATCAGCAAGGGATCAAATACTTATTTCCACCACTGTATATGTCCTGGAGGTGCATTCCACAGCGTCACCCCTGCAAAACTCAATGCTCTCGTGTCAGCATAATGTACTTTTACAACAGACGCCAATGTTAATTGCATCATGGCATTTTCTGATCTCTATACTCTTTTTCTGGGTGAGCATGTTGTCTGACTGTATGTCTCTCGGTGAATGTCAGGTCTCTGGGTCAGCATGGCCGGCTGTGTGTGTGCCTCAGAGTGAGCATGGTTACATATGCGAGTTGTTGTGTATATGAAGCCCTGTGCATCAGGTGGTGGGGATCAATCAGAGAAAGACTGCTTATATTCTTGCACATTCTCCATTTCAGCTGCTCAAGCAAATTACTTGACACCATCACACCAGGAAACCGAACCCATGATGCACAATGTGGAAGCAAGCTTTCACCCGCCTCACTGGTCTCAGGTAAGTCCCCAAACTTTACAATATCAAGGTTACACACAGGCCTTCAGTGTGAAATCCAGACGTGTTCTGATCTGCAGTGGCATAGCCAGATGGCTGATGGGCCTGGGTTCAAAATTTTGTTTCTGCCCCTGCCCTCCCCCCCCCCCCCCCCACACCATAGCACACTTCAAAACTAAAAATAAAGGGCCCAATATTCAGCTGGCAGTGATCAGTATTTTGCTGACCACTGCCAACTTTAAACACAGAATTTCAATGTCAGGCCATATTCGGGCACCAGTTTCGAATTTCTGGGTTTGCGGAGCTGGCTAATGCATGTCTGGTTAAGTCCAGTATTCAACACCAAGTCAAGAAGTGGGAAATGAGGGAAGGCTGGGCAAACCTCTGGTTCAACCAATAAAATGTATTCCTTAAATACAAATCTCAAGACTCGGCACGGCATCGTGTTTCAGCATCCAAGATGCCTGCCTCAGCAGTCTGGTGGTGCAAAAATGAAAATAAAATGATGCTAATCAAACTGGAAATAATGAGTGGGTCTTTAAAAAAGACCGTGCATGTATAGGCAATGACTATCAAAAAAAGTTGTCAAGTTCGCACTAAATGCTTCGGTAGTATCGAAGGGCAAGCGCCAACTTTTTTGATAGTGCATTGCCTGGGAGGCCGGGCCTGGGGAATCTTGCCTCCCCCACCCCGTCGGCGGCCCTGATGCGTCTAACTTACATAGCACAGAACTAGAAGGGGATGTACATGGGCAGATCGTGGGTGGGGCTTCTAGTTACAGACTACTGTAAGCTCTGCCCCTCCTTGCTGCATTTATCTCTGTGGGTGCTTGAGCACCCCCAATATTGAGAAAATTCCTTGTATGTGTTCAGGGAGGGGTTATTTCCATCGGGCTTAGCACCCCCAATAATTTTGAAAAGTTGGCTCCTATGGCCGGCTCTACACGCTTACGCTAGTATTCTGTAACAGAATGAGGGCACCCATATGTCTTTCCAGAAGAGGCTTCCACCACATATCCCGAAGGTCCCTAAATGGAGGTTCTCAGTTGTAGAATTGCCCCATAACCCTTACACAAGTTAAACAGCTTTTCCATGTAGTTTTTGGAGTTCTAGAAATAGAAGGACCTTGTAATAACTCCCCTTTTGCTTTCCCTTCTGTTAAGGGTATAAAATGATTTCAGTTTTGTGGCAAAATTCTTGCTTATCAAGCACGTAAAATTTGGAGATAATTTGTTTTCTGTTTTAACGATAGTTATTCTCGTTTATTATTTTTTTAAGATCTAAAACCTTACTTTTAAATAATTTTCTTGCTTATAATAGAGAATGAGACTGATTGAGACTTAAGTCCTGTAATGTGAATTTTGTTTTATTTGTTTTCCCAAGTGACTATCTTGGTACCTCATTGTACACCGTTTTGAACCTTTGGCATGAGGGGTATATAAGCACAAATAAATGTAAATCTATGCTATCCAGCAATATTATCGAAAGAGAATTATTATAATCAGTCATTTTCACAGCCTGCTCACATAAGTGGTAGGTGTTGCTGATGGAGCCAATATCCCTTTCCTCCCTGGAGTAAATGTCTAATTTTCCTTGTCCTATTACCAGGGACATTAGTCTGTTATTAGATGCGAAGATTAGATAAACTGTGAGTGACAGAGATAGTGAAAAGGTACTTAGGTTAGACTGGTAAAAATCTACCAACTCTGAGGAGGGCAGACAACAGAATCAGGTCATTCCCGCTCTCTTCACGGATTATTCTCAGGCACCATTTCCTGGTCAACTTGACAGCTTCCTGTTTCTGTTAGATCTCTCTAACCTTAAATGGTATGAACATCGGCTCATAGCTGAAAGAAAATTGCATTTCCATTTGTATGCATGTTGTCTTCTGCTAGACAACCTTTGGAAGCCACCTGAACCCTATCTCCAGTGAGAAAATCAAACACTGCTCTTCTGTGACATCACAAACTGGTCAGCGTCTTTCTTCCTTTTTCTCCCACCTTTCCTTTGTCCAGTGTCATTTTTCTAATGACATCACAAACCATGTTTTGCCCCTTTCTTTGAGGTTATCTTCTAAGCTCCAGGACTAGGATTGTGTGTGCTTGGCACCGACCCCAGGCTTCTGACTTAAAAGACATTGGCACTAAGTGGTGGGGGAACTGGACCATTCCAAGCAACGTGAGACTAGTGACACTTATTCATTCTATGGCACTCATTTGCAGAGCAGATGGATGTCTCAAAATGCTCCAAAAACGTCCATCTGCCAAACGTATCCAAACCTCAATTTTCAAACGGCAGAATTTGAACGTCCTATGCAACAGTTCATCCAAATAGCAAGGGGGTGTGTTGTGAGTGGGACTAGAGAGGGCCCAAATTTTGGATGTCTAACAGCAATAATCGAATAGGAAGAAACATCCAAGTAAAAAAAAAGAAGGGCTTCCTAAGTTAAACCTGTTTCAATCACGTCCATGATATAAAAAGGAACCCTGATTGAGTAGCTGATCACTGGAGGGATAAGGCATGACTTCTCCTTAATACCCCAGTGGTTACTGTCCTCCTCCCTCACCCCTGAAAGAGGCACCAGAAAGAGAAACAAGACTCCCTGACAACATCAGGTATTGTGGACATTCTGAACACAGCAGCAAGCAGGTCTGAAGGGTAGCCTAATGGCAGTGGTGTTCCTAGGTTGCCTGACACCTGGGGCGGATCGCCGATGCGCCCCCCCCCCCCCGGGTGCAGCGCAGCCCCCACCACCGGCGAAATTACACCCTCCCCCCCCCCCCGGGTGCAGCGCAGCCCCCACCACCGGCGAAATTATCCCCCCACCGGCGAAATTACACCCTCTATCCCCCCCGAGTGCATTTTTACCTGTTGGGGGGGTGCCGCGCGCCTGTTGGCTGAGTCCGCTCGTTCCCTCCCTGCTGCTCCCTCTGCCCTGGAACAGGAAGTTACCTGTTCCGCGCAGAGGGAGCAGCAGGGAGGGAACGAACAGACTCAGCCAACAGGCGCGCGGCACCTCCTCCCCCCCCCCCAACGGCGTGCACCCGGGGTGGACCGCCCCCACCGCCCCCCCTTGGTACGCCACTGCCTAATGGTCAGTGCAGTGGTCTGTTATTAGACCTACAAAACCAGGTTCAAATCCCACTTCAATTCATATTCTCTCTCTCTCTCTCTCTCTCATTTTAACCTTTAAATTGTGAGCCCTCCAGAAATAGAGATATACCTACTGTTCCTCAATATTAAAGACACCTGCAAACCTCATACAGATTTATCTGGACTGTTTTTGGGATGTGGTGAAGGCAGTTGGGGGTCATGGGGGAGGGGAGGAATACTTACAACAAAAAACATTTCTGTATATGTAAGTGTTGATTTGTGTTGTCTTTGTTGCAGGTTATTGTGATGCTGATCATTACTGTATTGCAAATTTGATTAACAATAAAGATAGTTAAACATAAAGACACCCATGAGCCTGAGGGCTATTGAGATGGGCTCATCATTTAAAATAACAGAGTTGCAGTGGAATATGAACCTGGGTGCCCTGGATTAAAGTCCACTGCACTGACTACTAGGCTGACCCCCTGCTCTGCAAGATAACAAAACAGTGGGTAAAAAACCAGGAGTTCCAGAGTAAAGATGAACCAAACTTTATTAATCAGTATATTGACTTGACACAACGTTATGTTTCGGCCAAAGGGCCTACATCAGGAGTCTACAAATAAAAACAATATATAAACAAAATATAAAAGAATATAACACTAAAAACAAATGATAATACATATATAATCTGAAAACTATGCAAATATCAAATGAGAAAATGAAGGACAAAACAGCTAGAGCATTCATATGTCATGAAACATGAACATCTTGAAAGTAAATAAAGCTTAAAACATATATATAACAAATATAAAATTTAAAATTTAAATGCTATGCAAATGTGATGTGATTTTAAAGTGAAAAGCTAATATAAAGAACAAAACAGCAAGAGCATTCATATCAATGTTTTAGGTTTTATTTACTATTATTATGCTTCATGTTATATAATGCTCTTGCTGTTTTGTTCTTTATATTAGCTTTTCACTTTAAAATCACATCACATTTGCATAGCATTTAAATTTTAAATTTTATATTTGTTATATATATGTTTTAAGCTTTATTTACTTTCAATATACTGATTAATAAAGTTTGGTTCATCTTTACTCTGGAACTCCTGGTTTTTTACCCACTGTTTTGTTATATTGTGACTACCCGTGGGTATTTCGTTGAGTTCTCCACGTTTGTGGATTCTCTACTCCTCTGCTCTGCAAGGACATCTTTGTGGCCATTTTTGAACAAATGCAGCCAGGCAGACGTCCTTGTCCCTGTTATTTTGGCATTCATAATTTGGACATTTTATTTTGAAAAATGGCTGTTCAATTTGGATGTTCTCAACTATTTTGAACAGGAATGTTTTTCTTGTTCAAAAATGGCTGTGAGATGGATGGGGTTTTTTTTTAAATTAATATTACGAGTGGGATATCCCAATGCTGACTTGGATATTCTTTTGAAAATGTCCCTCTATATCTCTGTTATTGTCATAAACAGTCCCAGCGCTGAATAATATTACTCTATGTAACTGGAGACATGTCCTTCCTTCCCTCTCCTGGTAGTATGTACACATGCTGTCCAACTGGCGATTCTGGTGGCAGTGGCCATTTTCATCCTGATTCTGATGTCTGTCTTCCTGCACCTCTACATCTGGAGGATGAAGAGAAAGAAAAGAAACACTACTGAAGGTTAGTGCCTTGGTGTTACCACATTAACTCATCCATTGATGAGCAGTGAGAGACCCTGCTGTATTGGTACAATGCCAGATAGAGGGATTCCAACATGCTAATACCAGACAAATGGATTGTAGCTTGTGCTAGTCTAACTCTACCTGGATTGACCACTATAAGAAACAAGATCAGGGCCGGTCAAACCCGGTAAGCGGGGTAAGCACCGCAGGGGGGGCGCCTGCCTTCAAGGGCGCTGCTGCGCCACTATACCGCACCGCCCTTGGGAGTTTAAATCTTTAATTTACCTTTGTTCCAGCAGCTGCGTCATTTGAAAGCCCTGCCCATCTCTAGCCTTCCCTCCCTTCTTGAGTTCGTTCCGCAGAGTCCCGCCTTCTGATGTTATGTCCTTGAGGGCGGGACTCTGAGGGAACAAACTCACGAAGGGAGGGAAGGCTAGAGACGGGCAGGGCTTTGAAATGACGTGGCCACTGGGACGGAGGTAAATTTAAAAAGGCTGAAACTACGCAGGGTGGCAAGAAGAAAAAGGGGGATGTTGGGAGGAGAAGAGGGTGGGCAGGTGGCCATAAATGGGAGGGGGATGGGGCGAAGGAGAATCACTGGACAGGGGCAGGGTGGGAGAAGAGAGAAAGGAGATGCTGGGGGGGGGGGGGCGCCAACTCATAGCCTGCAGGGGGGTGCCAGAGACCCTAGGACCAGCCCTGAACAAGATACTGGGGTTGATGGACCTTCGGTCTGTCCCAGTATAGCCATGCTTATGTACTTGTGGAAGACTTTTTAACCTCCCAAAGTACATTCCACAAGGGCCTGGAGGTCATTTACTCACACAGGAGCATGACCTGCAATAGTCACGGTGCTATTGGCCTGGCAAGGAACACTCACACTGGACGTCTGGGTCTTCTGGAGCACAGTGAGAAGAGACAATGCCCTAGTACACAGGGAAGGGAAGAGAAGGGACTTGAGGTTTAGCTCAGGCCATTTTAGTAGTAGTTCAAAGTAAGTTACACTCAGGTATTTCCCAGTCCCCAGAGGCCTTACCTCTGAGTTTAGGTCTCAGGGAATGGAGCGTTACGTGTCAGTGAAATTTGAACTATACTTCTCTAGTTCTCAACTAGCTTCTCTAACTATTAGGGTACTCCAGCTCCTTCACAAGCACTTTGACTTTCTTCAGTCCAGATTTGCTGAGGCAGAATACTGAAAGCCTGTACGTTCCTCTGGTAAACTGCAGCTGCTTGTGTCATTGGAGCCGACTCTGTGGGTGCTGTGGGTGCTTGAGCACCCCCAATATTGAGAAAATTCCTTGTATGTGTCCAGGGAGGGGTTATTTTCATTGGGCTTAGCACCCCCAATAATTTTGAAAAGTTGGCTCCTATGGCTCGTGTGCACAGTCAGTACTAGAGTTTCCTGCAGTAACTTGCAGCTTTGTAACCTGTGTTGTGTTGAACGAAAGAAAGCCAGCTCTTTGCCTTTCTGAGCAGCTTCTTCTTTTTCCCCTTCCACTGTGTACTTACCATCATCCATTTATTGACTTTTGCACAGGACAGGAGCCTTTTCCCTTCACCTCCCGCCCTCACCCCCTGGAGGACACCTGTAGCTGCCAGTTCCCGGAAGAAGAAAGAGGAGGGAAAAGCGGAGAGGAGGAGATCCTCAAAAGTTTTCCATGGAATTGAAGCACCGTCTCACTCAGACCAGAACTTTGCAAGCGGTTCTGTTATAGACCCCAGCAGGGTTAGAGAAGGAAAAAAGACAGCTGAAGACAGTGCAAAGAAATGCACAGTAAGGGCTTAATTTCCCATTGTCTTCTGCCAGTGAGGGTTGAGTTTGAATTCTAATTCTCAGGAATGACTGGGTGATGGGATCCAGCAGTTTCCCTGTTTTCTGGGACATTGCATGGTATTAACCTGCATTTTATGAACACTTTCTTCATGACGTTCCCTTTCTCCGAGCTGACAATGCATACATGTCCTGACTTGGAGGTAGTTTAACCTTTAACACTGGCTCTGGGGGGTACGACATTCCTGGCTTTACAAATGACCAAATGGCTGCATCAATTTTAGGTCATTCAACCTTAAATATTGTTTCTGTCCTGTCCCCAAGGATTCTGATGAACAATCATAAATTCTGGCTATGGATCCCAAACACAGGTAGGGAAATTGATGGAAAAAAATCTTTGGTTTAATTTTCTTTTTCAAAATTTTGCTTTGATCCTGTCTTGATAAAGCAGTGGCGTAGCCAAGGGTGGGCCCTGGATGGGCCCAGGCCCACCTACTTTGGGCTCAGGCCCACCCAATAGCAGCACACCTATGATTTGGCTGGCAGGGATCCCTAAGCCTCACCAGCCAAAAACTCCCAACAACTGTCCCTCCTGCGTACCTTGTAAATAGCAGATCTTCGCCTGCTGCGAGCAGCGACTGATACATACTATTCACACCAGCCCCACAGCCTTCCCTCTGATGTATTCCCACCTATGCGGAAACAGGAAGTTGCATCAGAGGGAAGACTGTGGGGTCAACTTGAGCAGTGTGTATTAGTTGCTGCATGCGAGGGAGGGAGGATGTTTGAGAGACCAAATGGCATGCAGGCAAGAGAGGGAGAGACCAAATCACTTGTGGGACAGGGCAAAGTTATTCTGCCCACCCATCCTGGGCCCAGGCCCACCCAAAATTGGGTGTCTGGCTACGCCCCTGTGATAAAGCATACATGGAAAGTCATTTTAATTTTGTAAGTTGGCGCCCGTGTAAGCATTACTTTGTAAGGTCACACGTGTCTGTATAAAATACTAGTGTGAGCAGCGGAAAATGTGTCTATGCTGCAGGTGCAGTTGATGTGTAACTTAGAACATTTAAGAATCTACATATGCAATTGGGAACTCTGCCCCTGTACATGTGTATCAGCAAAGTATGTGCTATCATGTCGAAGACTGGACTTTTAGGCCTGTCAGAATTTTATAACAGGCAACAAATGCGCAAAATTGACTTTAGAAATGATTGTAGAATGTTTCGCAAATTTGTTTAGTTT
The DNA here is from genome assembly GCF_901765095.1 of Microcaecilia unicolor. NCBI lineage: Eukaryota > Metazoa > Chordata > Amphibia > Gymnophiona > Siphonopidae > Microcaecilia > Microcaecilia unicolor. The sequence goes on along the minus strand of NC_044043.1, from coordinate 69,694,303 downwards.
TGTTGGGAAACGCAGCGCAAAACAAAACAAGTCATTATTTCCCCATCCCTTTAAAAGAACAGGTCACCTGGGCATGCACGGTCTACAGTAGGCTCAGAAGGGCCACTGTGGCTAGGGACTCATGAAGCAGTTGCTCCCTGCAAACAGGCACCAAAGGGTTAACATTCACTGAATGACCAAGAGGCCAACGCTCAAAGCTTACTGGGCTTGTATTGCTCCATTTTGACCAGTTTCAGCCGGTTTTGCATGTACTTTATTGTGCGCCTAATGCTCAGAGGGGTTTTGGCGCTGCTTTGACCATTTGCAAAAGCAGTGTCCAAAAACTAGATGCAACTGTATTAAAACCAGCTCATTAGTATTAAAACGAGCATTCTGTGCGATGCGCAGACATCTCCATGCGATGCACAGAAGGGAGTGCCTACCTGTAACGTTCAAAATTTTCCAGCAGGCCCAAGGTGGTGTTGCAAGTGAAAGGGCAGCTTCTCAGTGTAACCTTAAAAAAGGGGGGGGGGAGTGTTCTGGTTGCCATACACAAAATACAGGAATAAATAAATAAAATAAAAAGACAACCAACAACAGAAAAAAGTATCGTTCATCAACATGCGCATATGACGCACACTTTTACAGCCGGGTGCAAAGAGCAGTTCTTGCCATTTGTCAAGTCAGGTTCTGCTTTTAGTTTGCCTTGTTTTGTATTTTATTTCCGCTCGTTTCCTCTGTCATGGAGCAGGTACTGCACGCATTCCCCCACCCCCTCCCGTTCCTTTGACCTGGGCATGCGCAGATGCGCGGAACATCAGTGCTTACTGCGAGGCTGTTCTGTGCCTGTGCTGGGTGCTTTCCCTACTGAACTTCGTGCAGACTTTCTGCACATCTCATTTGCATGCGATTTCCTTTGAGCATTGATCACTACTGATCGGCATTGTTCGGTAAAGTTCAGCAGCAGCTATCAACACACGCGACTATTAACAATGACTTTTGATCATCGGCCTCATCGTGTGGTCTGTTGGAAGGAGGGGTATTCAGTAACAGTGGAATCACAAGAGCATTTTGCTCACACCTTTTTTTCCAATTGTAGCTGGATGTAAGTTACAGTCAGGTGCAACAAGTATTTTCCCGTCCCCGGAAGGCGCACAATGCAACTTTGTACCAGAGGCAATCAAAGGTTAAGTGACTTGCAACTTCTCTAACCGTAGGCTATGCCTAATAGTTAACTTGTGTCCTATCAGGGGAAGGGGAGAGGACAAGGCTGGTTCATCCCTTTCTGGTTTACACAAACGCAAACTCACAGTGCTGTGTGACAGCATTAGACGAATCAGGTGAGAAGAGGTGACTGTGACTGTACAGGAAACAGGTTCTATGACGGCACTAACAGGATCAGGTGGTGGAAATGTGTATGACTGTACAGGACAGTTTTGGCTATGCACAGCCACTTTTACTCTTTGAAGGAAATCATAGGCCTACATTTTCTGCTATTATGAACTGTACAGACAGTCAGTGAAGCAGTGGCGTTCCTAGGGGGGGCGGTGGGGGCGGTCCGCCCCGGGTGCACGCCGCTGGGGGGGTGCCACACGCGCCTGTCCTCCATTGGTCCATGCTTCTTCTCTGCCCCGGAACAGGTTACTTCCTGTTCCGGGGCAGAGAAGAAGCATGGAACAACAGAGGGCAGGTGCGCGTGGCACCTCCCCCCCCCCAGCGGCATGCACCTGGTGGGGGGGGGTCCTTCGCGGGGGAGTCCTTTTGCCGGGGGGGGGTCCGCGCTGCATCGGGGGGGGGGGGGCGCTGCACCCGGGGGGTGGGGCGCATCGGCAATCCGCCCCGGGTGCCAGCCCCCCCCAGGAACGCCACTGCAGTGAAGGAATGTGGAAGAGTGCGGTAACAAGTATTCAGTGAAACACACCGAAGGCCATGCAGGCATACAGGAGGGGGTCTGCACAGAAATGAATAGAAGTTATGTATATAACAGGGATGTGTCATGTAAAATTCCTGGCACATAGTATAGCCTTATCGTACAGGTACAAACTGGTTTTGGGAAGAACTTGTTTTCACCAAAAGTGTGTGAAGACGTGAGAGGTCAGACATTGACCTCTTCAAGCTACCTCTTGAACTGACTTTTGCTAACTAGGCATGTCTGGCCTGTATCCTTTTATGCTCCTTCTGCCAAAATAGGTAGTGTTAAAGAGCATCACTCATTAGTGAGAGGCACTTAACAAAATTAGCAAGTGTTATGTTACTAATCAGTATTACCTGTATACACTAATAAGCCATATATTATTCTGGGTTATACTTAAGGAAATCACAATATTGTAACGCTATATACAGTGCAGCACAGTGCTTTGTAATTCAGACAGGGAACCTGATTGCTGAATCATTGCCTCTTAATGCTGATCAATAAACACTTGCTTATAATGCTATGGGAACTAGTTATTAAATTCTCTACCAGTATTGGTGGATGGGAATATGGAGACTTTGCATTGGACTGTTTCAGATTGCCCAGGGATACTGGTTACCAGCTTAGCACCAGGTAAGAAAATTTCTACTTACTACGGTGCTGGGTTTTCTCTGTGGTCCCGTCAATGCCTCTTGATCTCTCATTTTTCTTTCCTCCTGCTAGTACAAAGCCAATATAGCATTATAGAAACTTTGAAGGTGGTTTATTTAACTGAATAATTTGGCCAAATATTTCTGCTTGCACTTTTGTTACTTCCATCTAACAGCTGGGGATTTTTTTTTCCTGTTATTTTCTCAGTGTTAGTTTCAGGGATACCTTTCTTTCCAGTTTGAAGGATCCTCAAACCCCCTCTTTCCTGGTTGAGGGGCTCCTTGGTCTGTCCCATCAACTTACACAGTGTGCTGTGACAGAGTGTTTAGGAAGGGGGAGATGGCTGTGACTACATAGGAAAGAGTTTCTGAGGCAAACAGAGGGAAACATGACTGTGACTGTACAGGAGAGAGTTTCAGTCCCTCCCCCCCCCCCCCCCCCCCCCCACACACACACACTGTAGATATCAGCTTGCGGCAGAGAGGAAATTGAACTGCCATTTGCGTGTCTTCCTCTAGACATTTGGAAACCACCAGAATTGTATCTCTCTTTAATGAGAAAATCGAACAGTGCACTTCTGTGACATCACAAACGTAGTGAGAAAACCAATGTGCTTCTATGATATCACAAGCTGTTTAGCTGTTGACCAGTGTTAAGATCAGAGAGATCAAGCAGGGGGCGATGGCTGGAAATGTATAGAGCATACAAACTGGGCATTGGCAGAAGACTGTTTCTATTTCAACATCCTCTGTAGCTCATTCACACTCACTTGATGGAGGGAGCAAAGCTAGTCATAAATGTGTGATGTGAAGTTAGTCCAGTAATTAAAAAAAAAAAATCTCCCTCTCTCTCCTGAAACTTGTTAGCTGACATTTATTTCTGTGTCACACTCAAGAATGTTTCCATATGACCAGATTTTAAAACAAAAAAATGTTGAGACATCACCCAGCTGAACATGTCAGTTGTGGTTAAAGAGAAACATTACCATTTCCTTGCTCAGTTTAGTGTACTTTTATACGAATAACCTGCTCATACTGTGAAATTAGTCTGTTGCCTGTTCAAAAAATGGATTTCTTTAGCAGTAGTGCAAAAGTAGTCCAAAAACAGGATCGGCAGCAGTGGCATAGCCACAGGTGGGCCTGGGTGGGCTGGGGCCCACCCACATAGGGCTCAGGCCCACCCAACTGTAGTATACGTTCAGCGGTAGCTGTTGGGGATCCCAATCTCTGCCAGCTGAAGACTTCTCCCTGATGGTAACAAAAATGCTGCTCTCCACGATACTGGCACCTACGCATGCTCAGTTTTCAGCACGTGTCTGCTGCAGACTGCCAAGGTGGAGAGAAGCATTTTTCCACCAGCTGAGATACTTTTTTGGTGCAGTGGAGAACACTTGGTGCCCACCCACTTCTTGCCTAGGCCCATCCAAAATCTGCTGTCTGGCTATGCCACTGATCGGCAGCCCCAAAATAACACCACTTGCCCTCACAGAAACACTACCACCAATATCCCCTCCCAATCTCTTCTTCATCTCTGTACACTGTGTCCAACAGCTGCCCTTCCTCTCTCACCCCCTCCCCCATCCTGCATGGCAACAACTTCTATGGGGCAGCTTAGACCAGCCAGTCAATACAAAATGATACCAGCCCAACAAAGAACCAATAGGGGTCTACTTTCATGCGAAGGGAAGGCGGGTAGTTTTCAAAAGGTTTTTGGAAATTACCCTTATTTTATATATACTGTGTATATGAAATAGAGTTTAATTTTTAAACATTGATCCCCATGAGGTCTCATAATATTGATTCCTCCCTACCTCCTAACTGTTGGACCTGTAAACAAGTGCCTGGTTCATTCTAACATACGTTATTTGAATGCCCCTGTGTTCAAATTTATTGGGACAATGTTTGGGATATCATCTCTTCCATCTTCCAGCTGACTAACCCTATCTGTTACAAGTATTTATTACTTAAGTATATTTGTTTTCGTGACACCTTACTATTACTACTACTATTTAGCATTTTTATAGTGCTACAAGGCGTATGCAGCGCTGCACAAACAGAGAAGAAAGACAGTCCCTGCTCAAAGAGCTTACAATCTAATAGACAAAAAATAAAGTAAGCAAATCAAATCAATTAATGTGTACAGGAAGGAGGAGAGGAGGGTAGGTGGAGGCGAGTGGTTACAAGTGGTTACGAGTCAAAAGCAATGTTAAAGAGGTGGGCTTTCAGTCTAGATTTAAAGGTGGCCAAGGATGGGGCAAGACGTAGGGGCTCAGGAAGTTTATTCCAGGCGTAGGGTGCAAGATTGTTTGCTTCTGAATACTTTAATTAACACTGTTCTCAAGGTGGTTATTGTTTTCCATATTATCCGACTTTTTATTTATCTGAGAATGGGTTGGTCCCGTTTAGATCTGATAATCAAGACTTTACTGGCACAGTCAGGACTGGATTGCCACATATCCTGTACCTGAGACCAAGTCCATGTACCTTATTCAACTGTACATATATTTTATCCTCAATCTAGCCCCCTCATTTATTTATCACATTTTGTCTCCCTAATATGTCTCAACTGGCATTTGTCCCCTTTGCTGTCTATTAAGAAGTTTCATTGTGCCGACACTGTGAGCGTCATATCTATCCTATATGAATGTTCTACTGTGCTGTCTACTAAGGGATTGGGCCGACATCGTACCATATTTCTGCTATGTGAAAATTCTACTGAACTGTTTTAATATTTACATTCCTGATACCGTTTCTTATTACTAAGATTTAATTTGCCTATCTCCAAATTTACTTCACTCGTACATTATGCTGTCATTCGCTCATTTTACCATTCTTATGTTGTTGCTGTAATGTAAAGTTGCTTATATCAAGCTATACCTGTTGTACACATGTCTTGGGTGAATCTCTTTATAAAAGTGGTTAATAAATCTGAATTAATTGACAGACTGTGCTATTTAATTATGAAATTCTATGGCTGGGAGGGGGGACGCTAGAGGCCTGAAAGTTAAGTGACGGGGGGGGGGGGGGGGGGGGGGGTAAAAGTTGAAAGTCCACCAGATACCCTTGCGTCGGCTCTGCTGCAGATACCTGCCATGGCCAGTAGTTGCCACTTCGGCACACGCCTGATCCTCCTGTTTTAAAGTTGCTTCCTGTTCATGGCAAATAGAAAAGGCACTGGCTGCTGGCACAACAGTGTGGCATAATAGCCTGGGCATGGTTCAGTGAGCTGCTGGAACCATATGGGTTCAGTACTGCTACAGAGTGTTCATATTTCAAATATGTCATTGCACAATAGAGCATTCATAAAGGATAGATAGAGAAGGAATCACTGGCTGTACTGCAGCAAGAACTCTCAGTGCTCAGGGCGGCGTTGGGGGTGGGAGGCAAACAGGGCACTACTGCCACAGAGGGTCCCAGGTCTGCCTCTAGCTGAAGGAGGTGTTGCCTGTAGGCAGGTTCTGGGGTCCTCTCCCCAGTTTCTGCCCTGAGTCCCTGCATCCCTGTATGTCTATCACCAGCCCTGTGGGTGCTGGATTGAGAAAGAGAGAAGAGGTAAAATTCTCAGGCCATATGGGCAACATTTGGCCCACCAGTGACCTATTACATGTCTGTGCAGTGACTGATCCCAGGGTTTTCAAAAAACATCTTTTTTTATTTTGAAGATGTAAATTTCTTTCCTTACAGATGTACAGTCTGGATCAGCGGTTCCCTAAACTGTCCTGGAGGCACTCCAGCCAGTCAGGTTACATAAGTACATAAGTAATGCCACACTGGGAAAAGACCAAGGGTCCATCGAGCCCAGCATCCTGTCCACGACAGCGGCCAATCCAGGCCAAGGGCACCTGGCAAGCTTCCCAAAAGTACAAACATTCTATACATGTTATTCCTAGAATTGTGGATTTTTCCCAAGTCCATTTAGTAGCGGTTTATGGACTTGTCCTTTAGGAAGCCGTCTAACCCCTTTTTAAACTCTGCCAAGCTAACCGCTTTCACCACGTTCTCCGGCAACGAATTCCAGAGTTTAATTACGCGTTGGGTGAAGAAACATTTTCTCCGATTTGTTTTAAATTTACTACACTGTAGTTTCATCGCATGCCCCCTAGTCCTAGTATTTTTGGAAAGCGTGAACAGACGCTTCACATCCACCTGTTCCACTCCACTCATTATTTTATAAACCTCTATCATGTCTCCCCTCAGCCGTCTCTTCTCCAAGCTGAAAAGCCCTAGCCTCCTTAGTCTTTCTTCATAGGGAAGTCGTCCCATCCCCGCTATCATTTTAGTCGCCCTTCGCTGCACCTTTTCCAATTCCACTATATCTTTCTTGAGATGCGGCGACCAGAATTGAACACAATACTCAAGGTGTGGTCGCACCATGGAGCGATATAACGGCATTATAACATCCTCACACCTGTTTTCCATACCTTTCCTAATAATACCCAACATTCTATTCACTTTCCGAGCCGCAGCAGCACACTGAGCAGAAGGTTTCAGTGTATTATCGACGACGACACCCAGATCCCTTTCTTGGTCCGTAACTCCTAACGTGGAACCTTGCATGACATAGCTATAATTCGGGTTCTTTTTTCCCACATGCATCACCTTGCACATGCTCACATTAAACGTCATCTGCCATTTAGCCGCCCAGTCTCCCAGGTCCTTTTGTAATTTTTCACAATCCTGTCGCGAGTTAACGACTTTGAATAACTTTGTGTCACCAGCAAATTTAATTACCTCGCTAGTTACTCCCATCTCTAAATCATTTATAAATATATTAAAAAGCAGCGGTCCTAGCACAGACCCCTGAGGAACCCCACTAACCACCCTTCTCCATTGTGAATACTGCCCATTTAACCCCACTCTCTGTTTCTTATCCTTCAACCAGTTTTTAATCCACAATAGGACTTTTCCTCCTATCCCATGGCCCTCCAATTTCCTCTGTAGCCTTTCATGAGGTACCTTGTCAAACGCCTTTTGACAGTATATCCATAATGAATATTCATGAGATACATTTGCATGCAGTAGAAGCAGTGTATGCAAATCTTTCTTAAGAATATTCATTGTGGGTATCTTGAAAACCTGACTGGCTGGGGTGCCTCCAGGACCAGGTTTGGGAATCGCTGGTCTGGATCATTTACTGGGTGTCTAGATTCTGAAAGAAAGATTGTATTAGGTTTCTAAAAGATTTTCACAATGTCCAAGTCAGGAGTGAGTAAAAGTAATGTACATAAGTACATAAGTAATGCCATACTGGGAAAAGACCAAAGGCCCATCAAGCCCAGCATCCTGTCCCCGACAGCGGTCAATCCAGGTCAAGGGCACCTGGCAGCTTCCCAAACATACAAACATTCTATACATGTTATTCCCGAAATTGTGGATTTTTCCAAGTCCATTTAGTAGCGGTCTATGGACTTCTCCTTTAGGAAACCGTCCAAACCCTTTTTAAACTCTGCCAAGCTAACCGCCCTCACCACATTCTCCGGCAATGAATTCCAGAGTTTAATTACATGTTGGGTGAAGAAAAATTTTCTCCTATTTGTGTTAAATGTACTACACTGTAGTTCCATCACATGCCTCCTAGTCCCACTATTTTTGGAAAGCGTGAACAGACGCTTCACATCCACCTGTTCACCTGTCATCCATCTGTTTTTTATTAACTCTATTTAAGTGCACATATAGGAATTTCTCACAGCAAGAAAATGAAACAGAATTATAGAGAAGAAAATTATCCTCCACATGCACCGCCAACCAGCTCTTGCTGCAGTCTCTCATGCCTAGGTTCATATCCAGATCCTTGTTCCAGCCCCTAGTGTCCAGGGTATCCTCCTCAAATGTGGTCTATAACATCCCTTTGTAAAAGGTCCTGAAGAACCTTGACTAACAGCATTCTCCATTGAACTGGTCTCTCTGAAAATCAGACCAATATGCAGATGACCAGCAGATGCTGGCCTGGACAGAAGCTGCATGAAGTATCCAGTAAGTCAAATCTTGAAAAGAGATGTATTCCCTTTTTGTGCCAAGCTGCTAGAGAAATATTAAACCTCAAGCTTGTCAGTGCTTTAGAACTGGTAGAAACATGCACACTGCTAGTTCTGGATTGCCTCGTCATGGAGCCAGTGGAGGAAAGCCATCAGATTTTGTGTTGAGAGTTCTCCCTAAAGCCCTTCAGTATGGTAGGCGCAGGCCAATTCTAGTGTACAAACTTCTCCCCAACAGGGACTAGGTGATAAAAAAAGAGAAAGTATTTTGCAGACCTCTATCATATCTCCCCTCAGTTGTCTCTTTTCCAAGCTGAGGAGTCCTAACCTCTTAAGCCTTTCCTCATATGAAAGGAGCTCCAACCCCTTAATCATTCTGGTCGCCCTTCTTTGAACCTTTTCTAATTCTGCTATATCTTTTTAAAGATACAATCAAACCAAAGCAATAGAAAAGAACAGAGAGGAACAACACCAATATATGAGAGGAAAGAGAAAAAGAAATGAGGAAACAGGTTCAGGATATCATGGGTGTGACTCCACCTCCTACCAGCACATCACCTAATGGATAAACAGGTTTTCATAGCTGAGTAAAAATTTGGGATAAGACAGCTTCCAATTAGAAAGACACCCCAAGAGTATTTCAAAGGGAAAACATAGTACAAAAAATGCACAGCTCCTGTTTGATTCAAAAGTTACATAACGGACAAACGGTATGCTCAAACGATAGTCATTTAGAGAGAATAAAAATCTAGGGAATTTTGTGAATCATGGAAGCATAGTAATCAATAACTTTCATGCTTTCTTCAGGGTTAACTATGCTTCCATAATGCACAGGCATAGTTAACCCTGAAGAAAACATGGAAGTTATTGGTGATGTAGATCTCCGAATATGTGACCTATTGACTGCGATCTTAAACTTAGCCACCTCTTCAAGAACTACTCTAGAACACGCAAGAAGAAAAACCTAAGATTTGAAACTGCACTGTACTGGTATTTGACAAGTAGTCAGGATTGCACTGTGGTGTATTAATATTTTTCAGATGCCTGTATCAGACGCACACCAAAAATGAAGTTACCGCAAGAGCCACATGGTAGTCGGGCAGTAACTCCATTTTGGCGTGCATTGAGCGCGTGTAGACGCTTATGTGGCTTAGTAAAAGGACCCCTTAGTTTTTAGGCAGGGTATACAGTTTAAAATAAATAAGTATATTAATACAAAGGCCAATTTTAAATAGGATATAGAGAGGGAAATTAAAGTGTCCAGCTCAGGACTTAGAAAATGTCCATTGTATTTTACGACTCCTTCTCCAAAATGCAGGTAAAATATATGCTGGACTGCATGGTGATGCCTCTCCATATGCAGAAGGAGCAGTAATTTTAAAATGCCTCACATGGAGAAAAAAAGCTTGCAGCTTTACCAGAGATGTGCATGCAGCAGCTTTTTAAAATCTCTGTTCCCAATATGTCCCCCTCAATTCATTGCCACCAGCAACACAAGACTCCCACCCCTGACCCCTGCATCAGATCCCACCCCTTTACATTCCCCCTCCCCACTTGGGCATCAGATCCCTCACATAATACCCTCTTAAATTTGGTTCCCCATCCAACAATATCCCAACTTAATTCCCCCACAGCCCCCAGAAAGAATCCCCCCATTATAGACCCCTCAAAAGGATCGCCTACTACAGCACTCTCCAGAAAATCAAAACCCTCCCCCAGCTCTTACCAGGGTTCCTGGTAGTCTAACAGGAGCAGGAGTGATCCCCAGTTTTTCATGCTCATGCCGAGTCCCAGATTCAAAATGGCACCCCTGACTCCTAGAGGTAATCTTGTCTGACCCCTAGTGGTAGCACTGCAAGATTACTGTGTGCCATTTTGAACCTTTCATTCAACATGAGCAGGAATGACTGTGGATCACGCCTGCTCCCACTAGACTACTGGCTGTGAGGGTCTGGCAAGAATTGGTCTACTTGGGGGGGGGGGGGGGAGAAAGGGCTTGATTATTAAAGGATGATCTGTAATGTGGGGGACCCTTTCATAGAGCTGTCTTTGGGGAAATCAGATGTCAGGAGGTGTCAGGTAGGGAATCAGATGCTGAGAGGGTGTCGTGAGGGATCTAGTGTTGGGGAAAGTTTGGGGGTGGGGCAGCCTCTGTCTTTACATTTGCCTCTTCAAGTAGGCGTTTATTCATGCCTCAGGCAGGTGTAACTGCTGACCTCATTTTTTTTATTATCATTATCTACATGTAATTCTTATTGTAAAATGGGGACTTCACATTGATATTTCTGGCCCTCCCTAACCACTGCCTCTCCGCACCCTAACCATGTCTCCTTGCATTCTAAACATGCTGTAGATCACCACATATAAATAATGGCAATCAACGCCTGTAATAGTTGCTACTTACATGTAACATAGTAACATAGTAGATGACGGCAGAAAAAGACCTGCATGGTCCATCCAGTCTGCCCAACAAGATAAACTCATATGTGCTACTTTTTGTGTATACCTTACCTTGATTTGTACCTGTCCTTTTCAGGGCACAGACCGTGTAAGTCTGCCCAGCACTATCCCCCCCTCCCAACCACCAGCCCCGCCTCCCACCACCGACTCTGGCACAGATCATATAAGTCTGCCCAGCACTATCCCCGCCTCCCAACCACCAGTCCCGCCTCCCACCACCGACTCTGGCACAGACCATATAAGTCTGCCCAGCACTATCCCCCCCTCCCAACCACCAGCCCCGCCTCCCACCACCGACTCTGGCACAGACCATATAAGTCTGCCCAGCACTATCCCCACCTCCCAACCACCAGCCCCGCCTCCCACCACCGACTCTGGCACAGACCATATAAGTCTGCCCAGCACTATCCCCGCCTCCCAACCACCAGTCCCGCCTCCCACCACCGGCTTTGGCACAGACCGTATATGTCTGCCCAGCACTATCCCCGCCTCCCAACCACCAGTCCCGCCTCCTACCACCGGCTCTGGCACAGACCGTATAAGTCTGCCCAGCACTATCCCCGCCTCCCAACCACCAGCCCCGCCTCCCACCACCGACTCTGGCACAGACCGTATAAGTCTGCCCAGCACTATCCCCGCCTCCCACCACCAGCTCTGGCACAGACCATATAAGTCTGCCCAGCACTATCCCCGCCTCCTGCCACCAGCTCTGCCACCCAAATACTTCTACAATGAAGATCATAATATAAAGACTGTACTAGTAGGAAAACAATGCCCTCCAAACATCCACTAAGCCACATTCATTACTGTAATATGTCTCTCAACAAATTTGTAGTGCAGTAGGCTTTGATCCTGGCAACCTGGGTTCGGTTCCCACTGTAGCTCCTTGTGACCTTGGCCAAGTCACTTAACCCTCTATTGCCCCAGGTACAAAAACTGAGATTGTGAGTCCTCTAGAGACAGAGAAAATACCTGCATATAATGTGTACAGGGCTGCGTACATCTAGTAGCACTATAGAAATGATTAGTAATAGTAATTCCTGTCTATGGATGAAGAGAAGCTGACGTTCCAGCCCCTTCCCATCATAATTTTGGATGGACATATTGTAAGTGGTCAGGGTATCCTTCATGTTTTAAAAAAGGATTGTTGAGCAGTGTTAGGGTCAGTGTTTGGAACGCATTACCAAAAGCAATAAAAACCACGCTCGACCGCCTACATTTCCAGAAAGCACTATAGACAGACCTGTTTAGAAGAGCATACCCCACCGACCCAACATAAAAATACCTGGACACTTGCGACACAATGTAACCAAAGACCATAACGGACATTACCTGATTCTTCTTCCCCCTTTCTCTCCCTAAGTTCCCCCCAATTGTACCTACCATACATGTACCTCATTCTACCACAATTTCGCTTTGTATTCATTCATACTATGTATTTGTTCAGACTGGAATTGAGCCTGCAAAAAGGTGAGAAAATGTGGGATACAAATGTAACAAATAATAATAATAATATATGCTAAAGAAAATACAAATGGCACAAAACACAGCAGCAAGACTCATATATGGAAAAAAAAATAAATTCGAAAGCCCATGGCCTCTACTCCAAAAACTTCACTAGCTACCTATCAAAGCACGCATATCCTTCAAGATCTGCACACTAGCCTACAGAATAATTTTCGGCCTCTCCCCGGGTTACAAGACAGACCTACTAATACTACAGCAACGCAGCACAAACAAGAATACAAGATCCTACCTCACACTCCACTTCCCTAAATGCCAAGGCCTAAAATACAAAACCTCATATGCAACAAGTTTCGCTACATATGCACCAAAAACTGGAACTCCCTCCCAAGAGACCTAATACAAGAGCAACTACCTACTTTTCAGAAACCATCAGAAAACCCACTTCTACGAAACAACCTACTCTCCTGATGATCCCACAACCACACAACTAATCAGTCAACACCCCTACAAGAGGAATGAAAAAAGAAACAAGAAGTGAAACTGGATCTGGCTCAATCACACTAGAAGACTCAGAACACTTAATCCCCCTAAAGAAAACGCATCTTATCTCTTCCATCTGTTCCCTTGAACCTGCAAACTGCTATTTCTCATTAATAACGGTAAGCCACATTGAACCTACCATTAAGAAGGAAAATGTGGGGTACAAATGCAATCAATAAATAAAAATAAAATAAAAATATACACTAGCTAAACTAAATGAGAAAAGCTTTTCTCATGCAATCAAGTATGGAACATTGTTCCTCTGGGTCTGCACAGTGACAGAGGCAGTGCCTTGTGAACCAGAATACCAACATCCCTGCTCCACCCATTTCTGGTGCTGAGGTAACTTACAGAAAGGAAATCAAACGAGAAACGAAACAAAACTTATATAAGAACATAAGATAAGCCCTGCTGAGTCAGACTAAGCTCCATTGAGCCCAGCATTGTGTCTCTGATAGTGGCCACCCCAAAAAGTAGATCCAATTTCTCTGCTCATTTCAAGAGATAATAAGCTCCCCAACGTTGCAGGTACCACAGCTGAGATGACTGGAGTAAAGTAAGGTAGGACATATGAAGGACAATGAACACAATACAGATTACCACTCCCCTGGACAAAATAAAGGAGCTTGCTCAATATTGGAGGTGCTCAGCACCCAATGATACCCATAGAGCTAACACGTATGGCTGGGAAGGAGCATAAAATACAGTAAAAATGCCAGAGTGGTTGCAAATGAAGGACCCATGATGCCACATCCCAACTCTAGTCCCAGCTGAGCCAGAAGAACATAACTTAAGAACAGCCATACTGGGTCAGACCAGTTGTCCGTCTAGCTCAGTATCCTGCTTCCGTGGCTAATCCAGGTCACAAGTACCTGGCAGAAATCCAATTAATAGCAACATTCCATACTACCAATCCTGGGGCAAGCAGTAGGTTCCTCCATGTCCATCTCAATATGAACTTTTCCTCCAGGAACTTGTCCAAACCTTTTTTTAAACCCAGATACACTAACTGCTGATACCACATCCTCTGGCAATGAGATCCAGAGCTTAATTATTCATTAAGTGAAAAAATATTTCCTCCTGTTCATATTAAAAGTAGTACCATATAACTTCATTGAGTGTCCCCTAGTCTTTGTACTTTTCGAAAGAGTAAAAAATCAATTTACGTTTACCCATTCAACACCTCTCAGGATTTTGTAGACCTCTATCATAGCTCCCCTCAGCTATCTGTTTTCCAAGCTGAAGAGTCCTAACTTTTCCTCTTATGAGGAAACAGCTGGATTTAACAGTAGTCAGACCTTTGGTTATTTTGCTTTTGGAGGCTGGTTGCTTAGCAGACACAGGCTAATCCAATGAAAGCACAGTCACATTAGCAAACAATCAATAGCACATTATAATTCCTGACAAGTTGGCCAAGGTTTGAGGAGAAAGGTCCCTTTGTACATGAATGGCAAGCAAGTAAATGGAAAATGCCTCATGACTAGCGCATCTCCAATTTCAGCTCATTGTTTTCAGCAATTTTGGTAAGCAACTCCTTTGTATATAAGCCTTAAATAGAAACGGAAACTCTGGTATCATGCCATTGTGCCAATTCCTGTGTGATTAATTAAGAGTTAGATCTCCCACTGTAAATATTGTCCACCAAGGGTGTCATATGATATCTAAAGATATCTGCATGATTTCTTCACATATCTGATGAAGAGAGGACAACTCTGCAAAGCTTGTCACAGCTGTATTTAGTCCAATAAGATGGTGTCACCTACAGCTACACAAGCTTTTTTCCAGTATGGGTCATGTCATCTGGAACAATCTTCCCTTGAAAATTAAATTGAGTGAGGTCTTACTCCTTTTTAGAAAGCTCTGTAAATCAAGCTTGTTTAAGATAGCTTATGATTATCTACTCTGCTTGTTTTGATGTTTTGTTGTTTTATCATTTGTGTTATGTTATTGTGTACTGCTGTAAAGCACCTTGGAGCTTTTTTTTTTTGGGGGGGGGGGGGGGGGAGCAGTCCATAAGATAGATAGATGAATGAATGAATGAATGAACTGGTTTGTTGACCTTATTTCTGCATTTAGGTATCTGGAAATCTGTCCCTATATTGATGTCTTTTCTTATACTGGCCAGCTTATGACCGGGGTCACTCAATGAAATTACATGGAAATACTTTTAAAACAATTAAGAAGGAAATATTTTTTCACTCAACAAACACTTAAGCTTTGGAATTCATTGCTGGAGAATGTGGTAACAGTGGTTAGTGTATCTGGGTTTTAAAAAAGGTTTGGACAAGTTCCTGAAGGAAAAGTCCATAGCCTGCTATTGAGACAGACAAATTTATTTATTTCACTTGTATCCCACATTTTCCCATCTATTTGCAGGCTCAATGTGGCTTACAAACACCTGCTGTGGCAGCGCCATACAGGATAAAGTGTACGTATGATGTTACAAAGTGTACATTTTGGTGTTACAAAGTAGTCAAGGAAGACAAAAGAATTTGATCAAGTAATTGTGGAGAGATACATTCTGCCTGAAGTTGAAAGGTGCTGTGTTGAGGTTGGCTATGGGTTCTCGTTATAGGCTTTGTCAAAGAGGTAAATCTTCAGAGATTTGCGGAAGTTAGTTAGTTCGTTGATTGTTCTCAGGTGAGTTGGAAGTGCATTCCACATCTGTGTGCCCATATAAGCAGTGGTGTTCCTAGCCTCGACGACACCCGGGGCGGATCGCACGCCACTGTGGGGGGGGGGGGGGGGGGTGCCGTGGCACGTGCCTGTCGGCTGCGAGTTCGAATTGCTATGCTAAATTCTCTCGTTCACTGCAATTCCCTCCCTCTGTCCTGGAACAGGAAGTAACCTGTTCTGGGGCAGAGGGAGGGAGCTGCAGCGAACGAGAGAATTTAGCATAGCGATTTGAACTCGCAGCCGACAGGTGCGCGCCACGGCACCCCCCAGCAGCGTGCACCCGGGGCGGACAGCCCCCACCGCCCCTCCTTGGTATTTCCACTGCATATAAGAAAAACTGGTCGTGTGAGTTAGTTTGTATTTTAATCCCTTGCAAATGGAAGCCACTGCTTGCCCTGGGATTGGTAGCATGGAATGTTGCTACTCCTTGGGATTCCGGAATGTTGCTACTCCTTGGGATTTTGGAATCTTGCTACTCCTTGGGATTCTGGAATGTTGCTACTATTTGGGTTTCTGCCAGGTACTTGTGACCTCAATTGGCCACTGTTGAAACAGGACATGGGGCTAGATGAAACATTGGTCTGATGCAGTATGGATATTCTTATCTTTTAAATTGTAGTATATGAGCTGTATTTTTATAATGCTCATGATAAAACACAGGGACAAGCCATTTAGTGCTCTAACACTCACAGCACTGATATTCTACATCTTTTTCACAATAATCCCTCTTCTTTCATATTATACTGCAATGCTGGCGACAATGATCCTCAGCTCTTCCTCTCTCACATTAAACAGCAGTCATATATTAAAAATGAATCACTGACTGTCTGTTGGGGCTTTAGAAGAAACATTACCTTGGGCTCTTGGTTTTTTCTATAGCTCTTCCAAAAGAACACTACAAAGTGAACTTTACTACTTG
This sequence comes from Microcaecilia unicolor, assembly GCF_901765095.1. Classification (NCBI taxonomy): domain Eukaryota; kingdom Metazoa; phylum Chordata; class Amphibia; order Gymnophiona; family Siphonopidae; genus Microcaecilia; species Microcaecilia unicolor. The sequence goes on along the minus strand of NC_044043.1, from coordinate 69,677,725 downwards.
TATGCTAATAACAGCTTTCTGTAATTTCTGAAGCTCAGACGCCCTCTAGTGGTAGTCAGCAATACATCTTTTCCATTGAAACCAGGTCAATTAGAGTTCCTAAACCTGCTATGCACAATTTTTTCAAAAATGAGTTTAGACTGCAGACTGCCTTTATAGATAGCCATGGGATGTCTGGATTTTGTGCTAAAAAGCATTTATTCATAAGATATAAGATATTCCAGTGAAAAAAAATCTTTGCATTGGATAGAATTCTTGAAAATAAAAACTTGCATTTATCCAGAGAGCAGCTTTTTGTATTTAACAGGATTTGGAACTCACCTCTTCAGTTCCAAAGTTAATTGTAAATATTAAGGATGCACATTTGCCAATATAGGCAAAATGACAGTAAAGTCATCCTGTGACTATTTAAATCCACGAAGAATTAGTGCAGGTGTACATACCTGCTGGGCTTTATGGTCATCTCAACGTAGGAGATTAGTGTTCCTTTTGGGGAATGGAACTCGATTACAGATGACTTGTGGCTGGACATTTGCACTGATGGCACCATCGATTGTGGAATACTCTGCTGCAGGATGTACCGTTGGTGACTGGCATTGGAACTTTCTGGAAAGCATGTGAAGGCATGGTTGTTACTCGGTAGTATGAATGAGGCTAGGAGAGGAGAAGAGAAGAGACTGGGGTGGTATATAGAGTGGGGTAATATTTTGGGAGCGAGAAAGGACATAAAGTGATATTTTATGTACCGTAACTGTGTATTTTGATACTATGTGTGTGCATAAATGTATTATTTATTTGCTTTGCCTTTGCACGTAATTTTTACTAAGTGTGATTAAATGAAATTAAGTGAATGAAATAGTGAGCATTATGGAGTTAGTTTAGATAAGAGGATGTTCTCTAGGGATGTGCATTTGTTAGTGCAATTCTTAATTAGCTTATGAGTTAATACTTGAAAAGTCAATTTGTAAATGTTAAGAATTTGTAATGCACATCTTAAAATGTTTATTAATACAGGTGTGTTGTGAAACAAACTGGGGGGAAAAATCCAATATTCGGAGAAAAAGGACTAAAAATAAAATAACCCCCCAAATTTCCCCCTCTACATATCCCTAATGGTTTCTGAAGACAAACCAACAAATAAGAGGCTTTCTTTTTGCAAGAAATATAAACCAGCACTGCTTTAACTATCAAGATAAACAGAGCTGCAAGCAGCTTAACACAGACACAGAAATAAGGGGTACACATTTACCAGTATGGAAGCCTTAATAGCTCAAAATGTCCAGTACAAAGTAGCTCAGCACAATCCAGCACAGTGACATGAAACATGTTTTCAACAAGATGAATAAATATTATATTTTTTCAGCAGTGTGTTCTTTTTTTTTTTTTGGCTTGCTCCTATTCCTGAAACATATTTTTTTCATATGACCCTTCATATGTAGTACTGGATTTACAGCCACCCTATTTCTCGGTCAATGGAGGGAGCCAGAGAGAGTGAGGAAATCATCCTCTGATCTTCCAGTGGGGTGGGGTGGGGTCCTTTCCCCCTAAGGAACTTCTGGAAGAGTGGGAATAAACTTTTGAGTGAGCTGAGGGAAGAACCCTCTCTGAAATTTTAGATCTCCACTTTCACTCTTCTGGTGAATGTCCCTAGGCACAGGCCTACTTCACCTATTAATTTAGAAATGCAGACCTGTTCATAATTTTTTTAAAGAAGTAATTAGAAATGCTCCCCTCCCTTCTGCCAGCAACTTTCTCCTAATAGATAACAAATCTCACTTTTTTTACCTTTCTCGTTGCCCTTCCATAGCTTTCCAAACCTAAGTTGATGTAGTTGCCATATTAGTCCACTTTTAAAGGTAATAAATATAAATAAAACAAAACAGAAAAAAGAAAATAAGATGCTATCTTTTTTATTGGACTAAGGGCCCTATTTACTAAGGTGCGCTAGCATTTTTAACGTACGCTAAAATTAGTGCACGCTAAACGCTAGAGACACCCATATATTCCTATGGGTGTCTCTAGCGTTTAGTGTGCAATAATTTTTAGCACACTAAACAGAGCCCTAAATGTATTAAGTTAGTCCAATAAAAAAAGGTATCATCTTATTTTCTTTTCTCTGTTTTGTTTAATTTCTATTTATTACCAAAGCTAAGTTGAAATGGAGAAAAATAAGGTTAAGCTTGAGAATCCTTCATATCAGAGGCTGGTGACTAACAAGTCCCAGCAGCTCCCCCACTGGAACTAGAAAAACCAGTATCCATGGCATTCACTAATACCTCAGGCTAAAGAACATTCAGTTATGCATTAAGTTTAATCTGCTAAAAGGTACCAAAAGATCCTTTGTCAGACTTTGGATGTAGAAAACAACACTATAGCCCTGTAGCTTGTCCGAGACTGTTGGAAAGACAGAAAATTATACTGTTTTCAGATTAATGGGTGTCCCAAGGTAGCCAGACAGGGTCTGCACCTGAGTATAACGGGGCAGCATAGGACAAACTGGCCTCTCTCCCTGAGCCCTGATGGGCAAGGGAAGGCACAGTTTCAAAGCCTGCCTTGCTGACTAGTCATTTCTCCACCTTAAAAGAACTTACTGAGTCCAGACTGGGTGCTGACTGGGTGATTAATTTGCTGGCAGATAGATTCTTTAAACAGGACAAATAGGAACTTATGTTGTCTTTATAAAATACCCCCCAAATAGTCACCTTCTTGCCTTTCCTACCTAGCCAATCTGTTATAAAATTACCCACACTGGACCATATTCTATATAAGGTGCCTAAAAAATCCACGCTGTAAACATTTCCACCTAAGCGTATTCTATAAGCGGTGCCTAGATTTAGGCATAAGAACATAAAAGTAGCCATACTGAGTCAGACCAATGGTTCATCTAGCCCAGTATCCTGTTTTCCAAAGAGTGGCCAAGCCAGGTCATAAGTACCTGGCAGAAACCCAAATCATGGCAACACTCCATACTACAAATCCCAGGGCAAGCAGTTGCTTCCCATGTCTGCCTCAATTGCAGAATATGGATTTTTCCTCCAGGACTCTGTCCAAATTCTTTTTAAACATAGATATGCTAACCGCTGTTACCACATCATCTGGCAAAGAGTTCCAGAGCTTAACTATTCATTGAGTGAAACAATATTTCCTCCTGTTTTAAAAGTATTTCCATGTAACTTCCTCGCATGTCCCCTAGTCTTTGTACTTTTGGAACGAGTAAAAATCGATTTACTTCTACTCGTTCTACACCACTCAGGATTTTGTAGACCTCAATCACCTCATCCGTCTCTTTTCCAAGCTGAAGAGCCCTAACCTCTTTAGCCTTTCAAGACAAATCCCTCCTTTCAGTACCCTTCTCCACCACCGCCAACTCCGGGCTCCGCCCTTTCTGCCTCACCTCTCCCCATGCATGGAACAAACTCCCTGAGCCCATACGCCAGGCCCCCTCCCTGCCCATCTTCAAATCATTGCTCAAAGCCCACCAATGTCACCTTCGGCACCTAACCACCACACCTCTACTCAAGAAATCTAGACTGCACCAACTTGACATTTCATCCTTTAGATTGTAAGCTCCTTTGAGCAGGGACCGTCCTTGTTAATTTGTACAGCGCTGCGTAACCCTAGTAGCGCTCTAGAAATGTTAAGTAGTAGTAGTAGTAGTAGTAGTAGTAGTAGTAGTTTAGCCTTTCCTCATACGAGAGCAGTTCCATCCCCTTTATCATTTTGGTTTCTCTTCTTTGAACCTTTTCTAATTCTGCCATATCTTTTTTGTGATACAGCGACCAGAACTGAATGTAATACTAAAGGCGCGGACGCACCATGGAGCGATACAAAGGCATTATAGTATTTTCGGTCTTATTCACCATCCCTTTCCTAATAATTCCTAGTATCCTATTGGCTTTTTTGGTCACCGCTGCACACTGAGCAGAAGATTTCAGCATATTATCTACAACGTCACCCAGATCTTTTTCTTGAGCGCTGACCCCCAAAGGTGGACCCTAGCATCAGGTAACTATGATTCGGATTATTCTTTCCAATGTGCATCACCTTGCATTTGTCCATGATATCCCAGTGCCTAAAACTACGCGTCTCCATTTAAACCAAGGAAAATGTGGTGTAAATTCCTTTGTGTAGATTTAAGCGCACTGGGCCATATTCTATACGCGTGTAAATTTGGCAACACCCACAGAATACCCATTTCCCCACCGATAGCCACACCCCTTTTGAACTGCATGCGTTAGAATTTAGGCACAGTTCGTTACAGAATAACGCTTAGGGCCCTGTTTACTAAGCTCTGCTAAGGGCGCGCTAGCGTTTTTAGCGTGCGCTAAATGCTAAAGACACCCATAGGAATATAGGGGTGTCTCTAGCATTTAGCATGTGCTAATTTTAGGTATGTGCTAAAAACGCTAGCGTGTCTTAGTAAACAGGGCCCTTATTGAGTTGTGCGCGTAAACTCTAATTATTGCCAATTAGTGCTCATTATTGCATGTTAAGTGCTTGTTAAGTCAATTAAGTTGCACGCATTGTTATAGAATACACCTCGATTTCGGCACAGATCTCTAGCCCGCTATATAGAATCTGGCACACTGTGTGCGACCCCTTCTTTGTAGTGAGTAGTCCTGGTAGAGTAGGGGTGAGCAACCTCAGTCCTCGAGGGCCGCAACCCAGTCAGGTTTTCAGGATTTCCCCAATGAATACACATGAGATCTATTTTCTTGCACTGTCTCCATTATCTGCAAATAAATCTCATGCACATTCATTGAAATTACAAACAAGGTTCAAACATCAAAAATGGTTGCAACTAGCATGCAATGTGAATTATTAAACAACCGTTAAAATATTATCATGCTTTTGAATCTTTATTAAATATCTTAAATAATCATATTACAATACACTCTATCATCCTATCACTTACTCACATTTATCCACATATACACTACTTGAAATCACTCCACAAACCCCATTCCATGGGGGAAAAAATCTGGGTTTTCCCAGATGTTACTAAACAAACTCAACTTAAGAGAAAGGACTTCTTAGCACTTCGCTCTGAAATTTTGTCTTTGGGAACCTCATTTAATTTGAACTATCCATGCAAATGCAACATAAAATATCTTAGGGGTTTAAGTATGTTTTCTTTTCACCTGAACATTTAAAACAATTCATTTCTCAGAAAAAATTATTATAAGCTTGTTGAATCTAAATCGATATGTTTTGCTTTAAGATTAGGATGTTGGGAATTGGAAAAAGTTGTGGGGGTTTTAATAACCTGCTATTGCTTTATTTCAGTCTAGATTTATGTTGAGTGAGTCTCTTTCTTCTGAGTTTATAACTGCTCTAAGCCCCCTATTTTGGTGGTCTAATACAAGTTAATTAAAATTTCCTTTTTGTTTTGAGTAAAATATGTAATATTTCTTAACTGGCTTTCCTATTCAAGTAGTAATATAACATAGTAACATAGTAGATGACGGCAGAAAAAGACCTGCACGGCCCACCCAGTCTGCCCAACAAGATAAATTCACATATGCCATTTTTTGTGTATACCTTACCTTGATTTGTACCTGTCTTTTTCAGGGCACAGACCGTATAAGTCTGCCCAACACTATCCCTGCCTCCCACCACCGGCTCTGGCACAGACCATGTAAGTCTGCCCAGCACTATCCCCGCCTCTCAACCACCAGCCCCGCCTCCCACCACCGGCTCTGGCAGAGACCGTATAAGTCTGCCCAGCACTATCCCCGCCTCCCAACCACCAGCCCTGCCTCCCACCACCGGCTCTGGCACAGACCATATAAGTCTGCCCAGCACTATCCCCGCCTCTCAACCACCAGCCCCGCCTCCCACCACCGGCTCTGGCAGAGACCGTATAAGTCTGCCCAGCACTATCCCCACCTCCCAACCACCAGCTCTGCCTCCCACCACCGGCTAAGCTTCTGGGGATCCCTTCCTTCTGAGGAGGATTCCTTTATGTTTATCCCACGCATGTTTGAATTCCGTTACCGTTTTCCTCTCCACCACCTCCCGCGGGAGGGCATTCCAAGCATCCACCACTCTCTCACAAGGTTAATGCTTGTAAAATGTGAAAATGATAAATAAAAGGTAAAAAAAAAAAAAAGAAAGAAATCACTCCACATAAAACATGTAAACAATATATATGCTAACACTATGCAAAAACTACTATAAAGAATTGTACAGCACTCTCCTCATACTGTGTAAAACCTTCTGCTCAACGTGTCGAGTCTGTTGTGAGCTGAACACTGCATGTTCACTTAAATTCAATTCAATTCAATGGTCTTAGTCCATCAAAATATCAGTGTGTCCGGTATTAACCCACTCATCAGTCTTTACCCAATGCCGAAAAATCAGCAGTCTCTAGTAAAGGGCAATCACGGAGCTGGCACAGGTCAAACCATGGCATGGCCGCAAACTTTGATAGTAGAAAGCACTCTTCTTAAAGAGTGTAGCCTCCAGTATAGATGCAACTTAAGTCAACCGATCATGATATCTTGGAAGAACCCGACATGATCATGTTTCGCTACCTGAAGCGTCTTCAAGGGTCTTTCACTTAGCCACTAACAGTAGTCAGGAACTCACACCAGCAAGCATCCGGTGGAACCGTCGAAAAGGACGCCCACACATGCGCACCAAATGCATATTCATTGGGGAAATTCTGAAAATCTGACTGGGTTGCAGTCCGTGAGAACCAAGCTTGCCCTCCCCTGCAGTAGAGGTTAAAAGGTCCTTCTGCCAGGGTTCCAGCAAAAGTAAACCACTGACTGCAGAGTCTAGAAAATGTTCCTTGGGTTGCAACCAGCCATAGCTGGGCAGCCAGACCTAGAGGATTACATGCTTTTGCATTAAAAAAAAAAAAAACAACAACAACAATAATAAAAACCTTATATTCCATGAGTTTGTTACAAAACCAGAATAAGTCTACTGACACACACAAAAAAAGAGAAAACTCCATGTACACAGAAATGTTCAGAATATTACAGGAAGAAAAAAATCTGTAGCTTCTAAAATCTCAGGTCTTTAACAATTATTATTCTCTGAAACACAAGGCACCCAAGTCCACTGGCAAACCAACACTCCAACTCACAAAGGTAAACCTGGGCTTCCTGCTGTTCCTAGAGGAGCTTTTCCTCCCTTAACTCCATGAAACCTTAAAAAAGTCCTTTTCATCCTCTTTCATTACATAATTTACTGGAGTTGTTATGTAATGTACACCAAGTTTCTGTTGTAATATAAAATACGTTAAAAAAATTAACTTCAATACCTTCTTAGAAAGCAATGTGCCAGGAAGAGCAAGATTAAGGCTCGGGTAAATTAGCCATAGTGCCCAACTGTTTAGAGGAGGACCTCTCAGATGTGGAAATTCAATGGCTACCAGTACCAGGGCGAAATCCTGCCTACAGAAAGAAGAGTAAAGAGGGACTAGAAGACTGGAGGGGTCTCGATTCTTCTTCCTCTTCTCTCCCCCCCCCCCCCCCCCCCCCCCCCGTCCTCCAGTCAGTAGGAGTCTGAGAGGGGGAGGATGAAGCATCAATTCAGCGTGGGTCTGTGCTTACAGGGCCTGTTTAGCACTGATGCTCCTTTAATCTTCGGGCTGGCCAAGGAGGGTGTAGTGGTAGCAGTGACAGACCCAACAACAAGCTGGGAAGGGGGAAGATGCTGGACATTGAGTATGGGTAGGGCAGGAGAGATGAGAAGCTGGCCATTAAGGCCAGCTGCTCTTGTTCTTAACAAGGAGTTAACAACAAGCAGTAAGAATGGAAGAGTCAAGAGGATAAAGAGCAGCTGGTATTAACAATTTGTTGAATTTTGAAAAGTCGAAGATTGTACAATTGAGATATGGAAAAGTTGAAGCTTGTACACTCTGATATGGAAAATGGACATTGAAGAGACACACAGTGGAAGCTTACATTATGGACAATGAATTTAACTGAATATGTATGTCTATTGGTGAATTTTGACCTCATAAGCAAATGATCAGCAAGTACTGAAGCATTATATGGTGAAATTAAATACATGGATACAAAGAATATCACTGGAAAGATAAATAGTTCGAGTTATGATGTTGTTGAAAAGGTAGTATTGTACTAGTCCAGAAACTTGATTGACATAGTTCAATATTTATGATCATTTATATATAGACTAGTAAAAAAAGGCCCGTTTCCGAAACAAATGAAACGGGCGCTAGCAAGGTTTTCCTTGGAGTGTGTATTTTTGAGAGAGTGTGTGAGAGAGAGAGAGAGAGTGAATGTGCGAGTGTGTGTGTGTGACAGAGAGTGAGTGAGTGTGGGTGTGAGTGTGTCTGTGAGAATGAGTGTGTGTGTGATGTGTGTGGAAGTGCGTATGTGTGACACAGTGAGTGTGAGAGACACAGTGAGTGTGAGAGTGTGTTTCACACAGATACAGTGATTGGGAGAGAGTGAGACTGTGTTTGAGTGTCTGTGTGAGAGAGAGAGTGAGACTGTGCGCCAGTGTCTCTGAGAGAGTGTGTGTGTGGGAATGAGAGTGTGTGTGAGAATGAGTGTGTGCCAGGATGGTCCCCCCTCCCTGTCTCCCTGCCATGTGTAAGTGTGTATTTGTGAGAGAGTGAGTGTGTGTGAGTGTGTTTGTGAGAGAGTGTGTGTGTGGGAATGAGAGTGTGTGTGGGAATGAGAGTGTGTGGCAGGATGGGCCCCCCTCCCTCAGATGTGGCCCCCTCCCTCTCCTCCTGCCAGGTGCAAGTGTATGTTTGTGAGTGTGAGAGAGTGAGACTGTGTGCGAGTGTCTCTGTGAGAGAGTGTGTGTATGGGAATGTGAGTGTGTGTAAGAATGAGAGTATGTGCCAGGGTGGCCCCCGTCCATCAGGGTGGCCCCCTCCCTCCCAGGTGCAAGTGTGTGTTTGTGACAGAGAGAGAGAGTGTGTGGGGGGGGGGAATGTGTGCCAGGGTGGGGTGCCTTCCTCCCCTCCCCCTCCCAGATTTAAGTGTGTGTTAGTGACAGAGAGAGAGTGAGTGTGTGTGAGTGTGTTTGTGAGAGAGAGAGAGAGTGTGTGTGTATGAAGGAGAGTGTGTGCCAGGGTGGCCCCCCTCCCTCATTGCCTGCTTCCCTGCCAGGGGCCCCCCTCCCTCTCTCCCCACCTCCTCCTCCTCCAGCCCTCCCTGCTACTTGATCCCGTTCTTCAGTACTCCTCCCCCTGCCTGCTAGCACTGATGTTTACCTCCTCCTCTTCTGTCCCTCCCTGCCTCTTGATCGGTGATCTTCGTGACTCCTCCCCCTGCCTGGTACACACCCACCTTCTCTTCCTCCGGGCCGCCCTGCCACTTGATGTTGTATCTTTGGTACTTCTAGGGCTGGCACTATAAAAAGAAGCGCTCAGCTGTCCTGAGCGCTAACTACAAAAAATGTTTAAGAAAATGTTAAAATGCGGCACCACAGGCAGCCTTGAGGCATTGGCTGCTGGCTGTGCAGGCTCCTCCCGTCTCTTACATCACTGCCCCCGGAGCGACGTAGGGGCAGTGACGTAAGAGACGGGCGGAGCCTGCACAGCCAGAAGCCAATGGCTCAAGGCTGCCTGCGGTGCTGCGTTGTTTTTTTTTTTTTTTTTTTACATTTTTTGTTGTTTGCGCTCAGGTTAGTCAGCTGATTGCTTCTTCTTTTTTTGTAGCACCGGCCCTGCTGCTCAACATGAAAAGCAGCAGTGGCTGGCAATGGGAGCTGGGGCTGGCGCTGTCGCGGTGGAGGAAAAGTGGGCTGGCAGGGCCCGTCCAGGGCCGGCCGTGGCTACGTCCCTGGCAGCAGTCTTGAGTGATTCTACTCCTCCCCCTACCTGGGTTGTTGTTTGCTGGGGGGGGGGGGGTTACGTGTGTTTGTGGTGGCAACCTGGAGCGATTCTACTCCTCCCCTGCCTGGGTTGGTGTTTGCTGGGATGTGGCGTTCAGTGTGTTTTGCGGTGTCAACCTTGGGGGGGGGGTGTTTTGGTGACGGGCGGCGACTTTGGTGGGTGGGGGACATGCTGGGGGGGGGGGTTTGTTCCGTGTGTTAGCGGTGGCAACCTTGGGGGGGGGGGTTGGTGACGGTCGGCGACTTTGGGGGGTGGGGGAAGTTGGGAAGGGCGGATAGTGTGTTTCTAACCTTCTAATGGGACGTCATTTTAGGTTGAGCGCTGTTATTTGCTGAGTGTCATTGCTCTGCCCTCGACGTCATTACGTTTGACGCGTGGGCGGGGCAGACACTCATGGAGCAAAAAAGTGGTCTCAGCCGCCTCACTTTAGAACGTTGGGAAAGTGAGGCTTCATTAGAATGTCGGAGGTGCGTTTTATATAGAGAGATGACAAGTGTCCTAGTATGAGTTAAGGGTTTCTATGTATGTTTTCAGATAGAGTGGTATGTATGGGTAATGAAGAGTGATTGAAAGATATAGATTTTATATTTTGAGGGATAATTAAATGAAATATTGACATTGAATAAAAGTTTAGAATTAAATACATTACTTGTGATTTATTACAATGAATATTCATGAGATCTATTTGCATACAATAAAGGCACTGCATGCAAATAGATCTCATGCATATTCAATTAGGGAAATCCCAAAAATCCGACTGGGTTGCAGCCCTCGAGAATCAACGTTGCCCACCCCTGCCCTAGGGCGTCCAATACCCTTGGGCCAGTCTTGCTTGCTCTCTAAGGCAACTGAGAAACACCTTAGTGGAGCTAAGCTTAGGGATCTGCATGTGTGGAATCTGTGTTCTGAGTGCTAAGCTGAATATGCGGGGGGGGGGGGGGGGGAGAACAATACTGGACCTGCAGAGCCCTGCCTCGCCCTCTCCTGCTCTCACCTTCTGCCAAAAACTCACCTTCCAGGAATAAGCACTTTTATAGAGCTTCCTGAGGCTGAGTGTCTGCTCTACATGCAAATGCACAATGGATTCACTCTCTTCCTTTGTATCTTAACAACAAGATAAACTCATAGTACAGTGGCATTCCGTGCTTGGCTGACACCCGGGGCGGATCGCCGCTGCGCGCACCCCCCTCCCCCGGGTGCAGTGCAACATGGCGCCCCCCCCCTGGCGTGGAATGGCACCCCCCACTGGTGTGGACCCTAACCCCCCCCCCCCGGCGCAGCACCTCTCACTCCCCCCGACAGTCCCCACCTGCCTACCAGCTGAGCTCCGGCTGGCACCTCCAATCTGCAGTGCTGCTGACTTTAAATGAAGAAAACCGTCTCTCGTTGGCCCTTCACTACTGAGTCCCGCCCTCTGATATAACTTCCTAGTTCCTCGAGGGTGGGACTCAGTGAGTGAAGGGCCAACGAGAGACGGTTTTCTTCATTTAAAGTCAGCAGCGCTGCAGATTGGAGGTGCCAGCCGGAGCTCAGCTGGTAGGCAGGTGGGGGGAGTGAGAGGTGCTGCGCCGGGAGGGGGGGTGGACGGAGCACCCTCCCACCCGTTGACACCCGGGGCGGACCGCCCCCACCGCCCCGCCCTTGCTACACCACTGTCATAGTATAAGGTATGATGTGATCCTACATATGTATATTTGATCTTGATTTGTCCTTGCCATGTTCAGGACACAGACCGTAGAAGTCTGCCCAGTACTGGCTTCACTTCCCAATTATTGGTGTTGGCATCTAATCACCGCTAAGCTTTTTTGGTTCCATGCCTTCTACACAGGATTCCTTTATGTTAATCCCACGTATTTTTGAATTCCATTACTGTTTTCATCTCCACCACCTCCTGCGGGAGGGCATTCCAGGTATCTACCACCCTCTGCTTGAAAAAGTACTTCTTGATATTATTCCTGAGTCGGCCCCCTCTGCAACCTCAGTTCATGTCCTCTACTTCAACTACCTTCTCATCTCTGAAAAAGGTTTGTTTGTAGATTACTACCTTTCAAATGTTTGAATGTCTGTATCGTATCACCCCTGTCTCTCCTTTCCTCTCTGCTTTCCTCTTCTAGTTCAATGATCAAGATTACCAAACAAGGTACAGAGAAATTCAAAGGAATATGTGCTTTATTCAACACAGATATTTTTCATGGTCAAAGAGTGGGGAAAAATCCTTTTTGAATAAGACCATAAGTTGGAACATTATTTCGGTTTTGAGTTTAGTTATTCCAGGTTGCATATCCTTTCTTCTAGTGCATAGACACTCATCAAACATCCAACAAACTTCAGAAGCCATGCAAGCAGAACAAGCAACTTTATTCATTATTAAACAAATTACAGAGTAGGACCATATTTACTACACAGCAACTGGTTGTCGATAACAGAAATAAAAATCGATAAATACCTTCTCCAAAGAATGTAACGTGTGGCACAAGTGAACTTTGGAAAGGCTAAACAGAGAAATGTGAGAACACTGAAGAACCCTGCTGGGGTCCCCGTGTAATGCAGGATTATTGCAGCACCCCTTTTCAAAGCATGAGTCAGACTCAAACTTTTCAGTAAAGATGGAAAAGAACGTGCAAAAAAAAACCTGTACACTTGAAACAGCCAAAAAGAAATTAATTTCCTGCAACTTCTGGAAACAATGCCATGGAAAGAACTCCACAAATGAAAACAAGCACCTTTGGAACTTCTGTGCACAATCCTAAGAATTGGTTCACAAGCTGCAGGAAGTTAAATCCTTATGATAACGAAGAGGAAACAAA